>NW_024496526.1:6978173-7069966 GCF_017590055.1 Onychostruthus taczanowskii
CCCAACACCACCGTTCCCCCCTCCATCTTCTTCATCTTAATTTCAAATGAAAAGCATTTCCTGGAGTTCAGGAAACCACCAGTCCCTCCCTGGAGACAAGTCCATGGTTCTTTTTGGAGTCTGGGATCCATCCATCCATCCATCCATCCATCCATCCATCCATCCATCCATCCATCCATCCATCCCTGTTGACCTTGCCCATTTCATTTGCGGAGGCTGGGATAGTGATGCAAGTGTGAGGCACCTCTTACAGCCTTGAGGATTCTTGCCTCAAACCTAGAAGCTGCAGTTGTCCAAAGCCTGTTAGATACAGATCGGGGGAGGAAAGAGGTGTTTGTGCAGCCCACTGGCTCAAGGATGGTCTTTTATTATCCTTTTGGGAACCTGGGGGAAATGCCAACAAAGCTCACAGGGTCCTGAAGTTTGGGAACACTCACTTATAGGATTGGGGCTTTTCACTTCATAGAAGCAGGGAGGGAAGAAGCTCTAAGCTTGCCTCCCAGCTTGGACACTAACACCCCCACCCTTCTCCACTGACCTAGTTCATGGCTCAGCCAGCCTGAAAGATGGGCCTCAGTACCTGTCATGAGCTGTGTCACAGCTGCCAAATACCAAGGATTGAGTGCAGCTTCCTTCTGCAAAATTATCTTATTTAACACTGTGTCCTTAGACAAAAAGTGTCAAGAGCACAATATCAGCTGCTAAAGCCAACATAAAGCATTTGAGGAAACCACCTTGGCTGAAAAGGCCTCTCTGGGACCGATTACTTATTTACCATATGCACTGATATGTTATAGTGTTTATGAATCACTTGGAATGTCTTTTTGTTTCAGGGAATATATGTCCTTCAGCCTGACCAAATGCAGGTAAAAGATATTACAGGGTAGCAAATAACCCTTAGAATGTATCTTCTTCTTTTCTTTCATTTATATTTTTCTCAGGGGACCAGTGGCCATTCTCTGCTCCTTTTCAAGATAATAGCAGTGCTCCTGCTGGTTGCTGTGGTGTGGCCTGTGCCTTATTGTTCACAGGCTGTTTTGCAAGCTTGGGGTTCAGAAGACCCCAAGGAAGACCTAATGCAGAAGTTGACTCCTGCAGGCTGCATGAACCACCGTAACAATTCTTGAGCTAGTGCTGGCATGTAGAGAATACAACCTGTATCTCCTTTTAACAGGCTCCTATCGTGGGATGAACATTGTTCTTGAAATATGTTTGATTCCTCCTTTTCTGCAGGATGGATGAAAACATGAAAGCAAGATGGTGCTATGTGGTCACAGTTTATTACAATTCTTATGGTGAATAGCTCTTGAGAAATTCAAAGCTCTTCTGTTCCCTGAAATCTTCCTTTGGAACAGAAACAACATTTCTCCCTCCTTGTTCTTCATTGCTCTCTATTTTCTTGCTCAGCCACTTCTGGCTGGCAGACAAGCTGTGCTCCCACCAGGAGAAATTTTGCTCCTGAGGGATTACTTGGTTGTGTTGAAGTGCGAGAAATTGCCAATCTCACAGAATAGTGGCTGTTCCTCTGGGATTTTGCTGGAGTCCCAAGATGTTTCAATTGTTGCTGATTTGTTGTGAAGTCCCACCACAGCACCAAAGGTCACCTGTCTCTATTGTCAGTGGGATTTGTACTCTTTAAAAACATCATGTTTCAGCTCTTTCTCCAGGGAAACTGGGCCAATGATGCTTGCTTGCCACTTGGAGGGCAGGATATGAACAAAATGTATTCATGTCTGTGAAAACTAAATAGCAGAAGCTGTTAAGTGCAAACTGTGGTTATATTTTTAAAGGAGGTTTTAAGTGTTTGTCCACGTCCCTTCTGTAAAGGATTTCTTTCTGGAGGACATTGCTTTATGGGTTTAATTATTAAAAGTTGTTTTCTAGTCACTGAACTCCCATTCTTTTGTATTGCAGTTCCTAAATCCACTTCTTATTCTTGTCTTCATCCCAATTTTTGACCTTGGGCTCTACCCCCTGATAAACATGTGCAAATTGAATTTCACGTAAGTACTTGGGGACAATGCAGATGCATCTGTGCTTTTTCTTTTGCTGTAAGTGTGCAGAATAGTTTTTAAGGAAGAGAAATGCAAATTTCCATTTACCTTTCCCAATGCTTGAGTATGCTTCAGTTCCAAGAGGCAGCATCCCTCTCTTCCACAGAAGGAAGTGACTCATTTCCTCATGGAAATGCCAGAGGGTAAAACCCAGTGATGTTGGATTCTGCTCTGTACAGATTTTTCCAAAAGCATATACAAGTAGACTCATTTTGAATTTGATCAACGTGTTTTCCACCTTGTTTCCCAGGTCATGCCTAAATAATTCCCTCCCTGAAAAGTCCCCATGGGACCAAATTCATGGTCCCATGCTGGCTTGGATCTGAACCAGTGAGTGCACAAGGAGATTTCCATATGAGCCAAGCATTTTATCCTTAGTCTATGTTAGCAAGAAATGCAGTGTAATAGGAGCAGACCTTGGGTTGTTTATGAGACCCACTTTATGCAATTTGTGTGAATTAACTTCAGAGTATCTGTATTCTGCCTCTGTGGACTGATGCCCTGTAGCAGTGGAAGTACATTATGTGCACTCTTGGAGCGCCTTTGTCAGTGGAGTTTCAACTGAAAGGAGACAAGTTTCCGTGCTCCAGCACCACTTCTGCATGTGAGCCATAGCATGGGAAAGGATAATGAGTGGGGTGACTGGCTTAAAAAGCATGTTCTTAATCCAAACTAAAATGCTGGCCAGACAAAACCACATAAAATGGGTGTGGCAGGTGCCCCAGAAGCCTTCCTCTTCACCCTGCTGGTCCTTTCCCACCATGCTGAATTACTTGCACCTGAAGACATATCAAAAATATTGTCCTGGTGTCCCTTGGAGGATACACATCAGAGGCTGTGCTTCTCCCTGATACCATGTGAGCCCATGGCCTGGACTGTGCCTTGACTTGGCAGAAAACTTCCTGCCTGATGGCCAGCCCACAGAGTAGTTCACCCAGCAGCACAGACTCAAGAACCAACCAAGACTGAATGCCAGGACTAAAGACCATTGCAAAGAGTGGAGACCACTGAATCTAGAACCAGATTTGTCTCAAATCTCAACACTCAGCTCAATACTCAGTTTGAATCTGCTGTTCTGGACTTGCATTATTCTGATTTATATCAGATTTTCTCACGTAATTCTGGTAAAGTTGCACTAGCTTTGCCTTGAGTTTAGAAGAAAGCTTTTTATTTTCTAGAAATATAAATGGATTGGCATGAGAAATAACCCAGAATGAGGCCCCAGATGGTCAGAAACTTTGATGACATAAACTACACATTTTTCTATTCCTCATTCCCACTGCTAAATAGAATGTTACTTTCCTTTTGCCTTTCCCAGAAGGGACTTGAAGATACATAATTTCTGGTGCTCCTTCCAACATCATGGATTAACATAATGTCATGAGCTATTCCCTCTAGAAGAGCTGGGAAAAAGATAATATGAAACTTGTAAGGAAAGAACTTCTTTTCACGGCATATCAGTTTTAATTGGCCTCAGTGCTGGCCTCATGCAGAATAATAGAATAGTTTTAAGTTAAGAAATTGGCAATTTAAACAACCTGTCATCCTGAGTGCCACCTGTTGGACAGTTTATTACATGGTTTTGGCACATCTTTGGCTCTGAGGAATGGTATTCTATAGTTTAAATTACTTTTTTTTCCTTAATGGCACCTCTTTCATTTGCTCCATAGACCTATTAGGAAAATGGCAACAGGTATGATCCTTGCAGGGCTGGCGTTTGGACTTGCAGCTGTTATAGAAGTCAAAATAAATGTAAGTAAAGCACAAGGCATTCCTCAGAAATTCTTTCTTTCCATGGGGTGTAATTATTGATGTCTGGTAGATAATCCTTTAAGCCATTGTGCTCCTTGGTCAAACTTTGTAATGTTTTCTTTACAATTGAGCATACTGATCCAGTTGCTAATGATAATTCTTACCTTGTCTACTTTTCCCTCTCTTTGTCTCTGTGTCTTTCTTTCTAGTCTTTGCAGTTTTCCTGTGCTGGTCATCTGTATCGGTCTATATTCTAGATTTCCATCGTCAAAGTGCTTGACAGACATCTAGTTAGTGCTAGTGATTAATTTCCAAAAGGTAGTCTGTTCTCTCTCCTATTTCTTGCTGTAGCTTGCCTATACTTTTCTGTTTGGGGTCTTTTGTGTGTGTGTGGTCGTTTTGGTTTTTTATTTAATTGTTTTAAAATTTTAAAATTTAATTACTTTCCTGCTTTATGATGGGGATGGTTTTTTTTGCAAGCCAAATTGTTTCTCTGGGGAGGCAGGTGAATGCTGACACAGGCATCAGGGACTGCCAGGCATCCCCAGAGAGGATGGCAGCACATCTCTTATAAATTCCATGTTAGCTCCTACAGATTGGTACTGTTTGTTTCTGGCTCATGACCAGCATTGTGTAGACTTTGGCTGACCTTTGTCTCACAAAAGTTACTATAGGATTAATTTTTAAAGCTTCTATGTGTACTTAAAACGTTCTGCTAGAGTGGCTGGCTCACAGCCCTGGATTAACATCTGCTAGTTCCTCAGGTGAATCCCCTAATGTGCCTCCTACTGAAATGAGACTGTGTGGGTTCAGGTCTTTTTTTCTGATCTCTTTATGTGAGCAAAGAAATGCTCTCATTGCCACCACCAGAATCTCTGGCCAAGCACCAAAGTTTGCTCTGGCTGTGGGTAACTCCTCTGGGCAGAGGCGAGTTAGAGGTTCCCTTCTGCCTGTACATGAAAATTTTACCCTAAAGGCCATTTTAAGATCTAGCAAAGAAGAGGATAAGATGGTCCACCCTCACTTGACTGTGGGCAGCAGAAGTGAAAAGCTACAGTAATAGTATTTGCTGGACAATATTAGCAGGCCTGTTGGTCCAGAGCAGCATGTGGATACAGGGAAATCAGCTCATTTTGACTTCTTTGGCAGTGTGTCTCCCCACCCAGTTAGGTTCAAAATTCCCTGCCTGAAATACCCAAATTATCAGATAAGATAGAAGTAAAATAAATAGCTCTGCAGTATGGCTGGCAGCTACTTGAAAATAAAATGAGAAAAAAAGAGAAGTTAAAAAAAATATTAGCTCTGCAGGTAGTACAAGGCTGACACTGATTGATGTACTCTTTCTAGGAAATGATTCCTGGCAGAAGGAGATACCTCAGTGCTGGAGGCATCAGCTTACCTCTCTCAGAAAACAAGAAATAACATCTATACAGTCAGCTGTATAGATAGCAAGGTGTCCAGTAATGCAAAAGCACTGATTACAGACATGAAGCTGGACTTGGATTTTCAAAACTACTTAACTTCTGATCTGATTCTTTTCCCAGTCACTGACTGCAGTGGGGAATAATTATTCTGGTCACTGCTTTTGAAAGCTAAGCACAAATTTTTCCATTTTCATGTGGCAGTTGGTTAAATCCAGGCACGAGGGAGCTGTATAATGAAAGCTGCGACATTCTTCTACCTCCTCAGTAGGTGTGTAGTCTGTACACTTAGTGGTGTGAAGAGCAATTTTTGGGAGGAATGATGGGTTGGCCATTGAGCTACTATGAGGAAACCTCCCTAAAAATGATTTATGTTCAGTTTTCTCTGAGTGCAACTTCTGTTGAGGAAGGGATGGAAAAGTGTCATTACAGAGAGGAAGACTATTATGGCTAAAAATGAAGAGATATTAAAGTGCTAATAAAGCATACAGATGGCACTTAAAGCCTTTTACTTTAATTAGGAAACCGATATGCCTCGACTTGTCCCAAAAGAAAGTTTAATTCGGGTCCTGAATTTGGCAAAGAACCCTGTTCAAGTGACAATCCAAGACAAGGACCTATTTCAGCAGCCTGTGGAGTCTTTTCAGGTAAGCATAAGCAGATATTTGGGACTGAAATGCCTGACTTGCATGTCATTGAAGAAAGGATGGAGTTTTTTTCAGGCATTTTCTAATAAAGCCCACAGATGCAAAAACTTGTTCTGCTCTATCGCCTCAGAAGTGCATGGGAATAGCTTTACAAATGAAGCATAATATCTGTTATATGAAACAGAAATTGAACATTTGGAGAAGAATTTCTCTGGCAAAGCATACACCTTACATTCACCTGTAATTAGGAATAAAGGATAACAGGATTACAGTCTCTCTTAAAGAGAGGGTCGTGTTGTACCCGGTAGGAAAATACAAATCCTTTCTTATCCGAAGAAAGTGTAACCAAGTTTATTTTCTTCCACAGAACCCAGCTGAGTACTCAAAATTAATATTGAATGGAGAGCAACAGAGCCTTCACTTCACCCTGCAACATCAAGGATTGACTCTTGCTTTTAACTACACTGTGAAGGAAAAATCAGTATACAGCTTAATTGTTTTTGAGGCAGAAGGAAGCCTATCAAGCCGCTTAGTGAGTGTGGGAGTGAAGTGTAAATACAGTATTAATTCAATGGCTGGGATGCTACAATGGGGTAATAGGCTCATTAATTCATTTGCTCAGTTGCAATGTCTGTCTGATTGCTCTCAGATGGTCTAAACCTCACTTCTTAGCTAGAGGCATTGGATCTGTACACATTTCTGTTGGTTGATTAATAGAGGCGTTGTGGCATCTGAGAGTTTCTGGGCACACTTTAATCCACTGAGTGCTGCTGTGGGAGAGCAGAGTCATGCCTGCTAGGCAGCAGAGCTGGAGAAAGCTGGGGAAACAGAGCTAGAGGTTTTCCCCCAAAGATGGCTCTATAAAGCAAAGATGTTGAAGAGGCTCTAGGGCTGGCCATGGAATAAAAGCATCAGAGGAATGATTCTGTGATTAGTTATTGCAAATGTTTTGTGAAAAAGCACAGAAGGCCCATTTGTTTTGCTGAACAGAATAAATAATTAAGCTCATTTCAGGCTCTGCAGCAGACCTGGCTGTATTTGGACTTTTGTGTATTTCTGCAACAATCAGAGAGGCACATATGGGATGTGTAGGGCAGATTCTATATCTTTTGTGCATAGCTGTATCCTAAGAAGCTGTCTTGAAATTCATGGTGTTATTGCAAATTGTGGCAGGTGTGTAAATGCCATCAGAATCTGTCCTCATGCTAAAATATCCATTCTCTTTGCAGTTCCTGAAACTTTTACCTTGCAGGGTAGCCACACCAAGCATTCAATATTATGTAGTAGAAACCATATAACTTTTTTGAAATTAATTTAAAGAATTTATTTTATCATAACATCAGGATTTTTTGCTGATGATCAGACTTCATGGTTTGGAGGCTAGGACTCAGTGTCACACAAAATTAACTTTCCCTGTGACACTGAAATCTTTGTGCTGTTTCTTTAGGAAATGGATACTTGTGATTTTCATACAGTCTTTAAGAAGCAAAAACCTGCAACAGGCTTGGAGCATATCAATCTCAGAGCTCCAGTACATCTATGCTGCCCCAGCTGTCTAGACTGTGCTTAAATTAATGCCCACCCTGGCACAGGCAGGCTCTCTTGTGCTGGGAAACATCTGTGCTGTTGGGTGATGCTATTGACCTGTCATTCACAGCTCTAGATACGGGAGATGTGGAAGACAGCATGGTAAATGATACTTTTCCAGCACTGCAACACAAGGAAAGCAGTGCCAACATCACTGCTGTGTTGCAGGGCTCACCCTTGAGTTACCTCCCTCACTGCTGGGCTTGGCCCACTCACTCAGGTGGGACTGCTTTCCTGGAAGGATCCTAGCTGAAATTGGTTTCTTCTCCTTTGTGGGCTGTTGAGTAGGCAGGAAATGAATTTGAGAGCTCTGGGGATCATCAGTGAATACGAGTAATAGTTTGGCTGGTCTGTCTGCAACGAACTAGAGTATTCATCCCCATGTGTCTCCCATGGAAAAAAATGATGTTGCCGTTTATTATTTATTGCTCTGACATTTATTATTCACTGTGGCTATTTATTATTTAGGGCATATGTTATTTGTGGGTAGCATATTACTCTGAAGTACAATAGACATTAATAGATATACTGAAATTCTGGATCCTTGGTCTCAGAAAATCAGGGTTTTGCATCAGGAAAAAAAGTGTGGTGAAAGGGACAGAAAACTTTGAGAGAGAGCCAGTTTCTAAAGTCCCTTTTGGCTTGCGTGGGTTCCATCTGGGTTCTAGCTGTGGCCTCCAGGAGAGAGACTCTCACTCCCCAGTGTGCCCATCCAGATGGCCATTGCAGGGATCTGTCTGCAGGGATCTGTTTGTGAGCACAAACAAGCATCTTGTTTTCTCCTACTCTCTGCCTGCACATTAAAACAGTTTAACCTCTTGAGTATTGAGGATCAGGGAAAGCATGAGAGGCATGATCATCAGTATAGTAACCTAGCACTTCCTCTCAGCTTTAGACTTCTGTGAAGTCTATGAATATGACAAGAATCAGGGTCTGAAAGTTAGGCATTTGCAGATTTTGTAGGAGTGAGGCACTTAGTTTAACTGTAACTAGTCACTGAAAGATGCTAGTGTGGATAGTGCTCTCTTGCTATCTCAAGAAAAGTACTTTTTTTGGAGAGTGTTACATGCCTCAGAAGAAGGCTGACTGGCTAAAACTCAGTAGCCTTTGTTATGGAAGCGATGAGGAGAAAAGGTATGATCTCATCTTAAGCCCTTGGAGGAGATGAAATTTTGCCATTGGCTTCATTGTACCAGGGCTCCCCAGCTGTGGCCTGATGTAAAGCTTATGTGAGAGTCCAGTGGATTTCCACAGGCTTTGCAGCGCGTGTAACTCTGCAGACACCACTGTTGTCTGCCACACATTGTAAGGCAGCATTAATAAATATGTTTGATGGGTTTTTTTCTTCCTCTCTTTAGATTACAGACTTGGAAGCAAAGCCAGAAAATGGTTTGGCAGCTGTTAGGTAGGAATGGCGTTTTTTTGGGGTTTTTTTTGGGATTTGGTGGTGGTTGGGTGAGGGAAAGTGCTTTTGTCTGATGCATCTGTATGTAACATAGCCCAGATGTTCTTGGGTTGGAATCCAGTCCACACTTCTCATGCAAGACTTGGGTGTCAGCTGTGGAGGCTTGACAGAGTGTCACCTCCCACACATGCCATGCAGAGCTGAGAACTATTGCTGCTCACTGCCTAGGCTAGTCTGGGCTGTGGTGGCAACATAAAAGAGCTCCTTCCTTGGAAAAGTGGCAAATTCATCTCACTGATGAAAGGGAAGCAGCAATTTGGATAGGAGCTGTTGCTATGTCCTTTGCAAATTGGCCAACCCGTGATGTTCACCCAAACTCATGCACAAGTGTCTACTAAATTGGATGCAGCAACAATTTTACATCCTCATAAAAAATTCAGCTGGGCATTGGGTTCTGCTTAGTTCACTCTTCCCAATTTGAGCTTGTCCATTTAGTCCATGAACACTCCTGTTCTGGTTTGTGCTGGCTGCTGAGGTGCAGAAGATGCAAATTTGCAAAAAAAACCCTCAAAAAACAAAACACAGTAAACCACCAAAACAAAAACAAACAAAACCCAAAACCCCCCAAAAAGCAGTATTCCAGATAGACTTTCTATAGGATTTGGGCAAGGTGAAATTAGGGAAAAAACAAAATAACAAAATGAACCAACCACCAAATAAAAACAAAAAACCCCAACCAAACAAAACAATGTCCAACCCCTCTATCTGAAAACCTGTGTAGACAAACTAGAACAGTATCTCTTCACAGCCCTGTACTTGTGAAGGTTTCTACTGACTAAACACCCTTGAAGACTTGATTCAGTCAGAATTTTTTTTATATTTTCTTGTGAAGATTTTTGACAAAATCCCCAGACTTTCCATTTAAGAATTTGTAAAGAAGTTTCACTAGGAAGAAACTATTTTTGCACTAAAAATTTACTTCTGTTAAGCACTTGACTAACTTCAGGGATTTCACCCCCATTTAAAGAACTGAAAACAAAAATATCTTAAAATATAGATCAAATGAAAAGGGTTTGGTTTTACTATCAATTTTTGACTTGTCAGAGGGAAACTGTCTTTTGTCTATGAAAGAACACCAAACAAACTGTTCCCATATAAGTTCTAGTTTTGATGAAGATATCTTATTATGCTAGAAAACTCCTTGCCACTTGTAGAAGTTCTTTGCCAGCATGGTGCACCTGCTCATCAGGATGCACAGCTTCAGAGTTTCCTGTGGTAGGCTGAGACTGCCCCCTCACACAGCCATGGAACTGTCACCATAGTGTCACAGAGTGGTCTGGGTTGGAAAGACCTTGAGATCACTCTGTACAAACACCCCTGTCATGGGCAGGGACACCTCCTGCTAGACCAGGTTGCTCAAAGCCCAGTCCAACCTGGCCTGGAACATTTCCAGGGATGAGGCATGCACAACTTTGTTGGGCAACCTGTTCCAGTGTCCTGCCACCTTCATAATGAAGAGATTCTCCCTAAAATCTAACATGATTTAACCCTCTTTCAGTTTAAAGGCATTCCCCCTTGTCCTATAACTCCATACCCATGTAAGACGTCCCTCTCCAGCTCTCTTGTAGGATCTCTTCAGGTACTGGAAGGTGCTCTGAGATTTCCCTGGAGCTTTCTCTTCTCCAGGCTGAACAGCCCCATCTCTCTCATCCTGTCTTCACAGGAGAGGTGCCCCAGCCCTCTGATCATCTTCATTGTCTCCTCAGAATTTGCTGCAATCTTTGTTGGTCTCTGAGACTGGATTGCCAGGAGGTTCTAGACCACAAAAAGTGAGGGACACTTTTCATAGAAAAGAGAGTAAGAGGGTAAAATTGTGCAACAAGGAAAATAATCTTGTATTGAAAAAACTAGGCAATGAATCAGACAAATATTTTGGAAACTTGCAGAAGAGACTCTCATAACCTTATGGAATTACAGAATGCTTTGGGAGAGTATGCAAACTTCTAAAGTGTCTGCTGTTATGCTTCTGCCCTGTCTGACAGGCCAATGAAATATGGTTTCTTTGCAGATTCCTTAATGGTTTGAGCCAAGATGTCAACCTCACCATCGATAGCAAAAGGTTTATTGCTGTTCAGAAAAACTACAGTGCTTCTGAGTACTCACTGCTGGAGAGGGACATGTAAGTCTCTCTTCCTGAGCTGAAGGTCCTTGCTGAGGCATCTCCTTGGGTACAAAGAGACTTTTCTCAGCCTAATAGCAAAACCTGCATTGCTATTGTCTTGGTATGTGGTTGTGGGGGCAGATGTTTGTAAAAAGCAGAATTATCAACTCAGCGCAGAGCAGGTGTTCCAGGCCAGTCATGTGTGTGCAGAAGTTTTTACTCACATTGTGTGGAGGCCTGGAGGGAAGAGATTCATCATTCCTGTGCATCTATCAGTGGAGTAAGGTGGGACATGGTGAAGTCTCCTCTGCCATTTAGTGCCTGCTTTATTTTGTTATTCTCTCAGGCCCAAGCTCCTGGTATTAGGGTGCTCTCAGGGAAAGGCCAGTTCATATTCCATCCTGCAAAGTGTTAGTATGTGGGCTGGTAACATCAAGTGGCATTACATGGCTTTGCAGGCTGGGCTTGTTAGACAGGGGCTCCATATGGCCTTGGTTTGGCAGTACTGCAGTTGGCTCTTGTAGGGTATTTCTAGCATTTCCAGTGTTTCAAAACAAGCTTCATGGCTTTTCTCTGCATCAGCTCCATCCAAAATATTTATTGCTGCAATTTAGTAGGATGCAGCAGCCATTGTGGCAATGCTGCTGAGCTTCTGTGCCATCTCACACATCCAAAATCAGAAGAACAAACATGAAGGCTAATTTGCTCTGTTGAAAGGAAACAAAGTTGCTTCTGGGTCCACATCTCTGAGTTCCTATTGACTACTTGTCTGGCCTATATTTCCTGAAGAAATGCAGCAAAATTTGGGAGGAAAATAAACCTAAGGGGAGGAAAAAAATTACATCAGCACTACAAAAGAACAGAAACCATTAAAAATGTTAGCAATGGTCATTAGGTGAATTCCAGTGTCCAAGTGTTTCTAGAAGGATAAGACAGCAAGAGCTCCAGTGACTGCTTGATGCAAACACTACTGCATTTTTACATCTTGCATCCTCCCTGCTCCATTTCAGGGGTATGCTTGATACCACTGCTCCGTGTTCTTTGTTTGTGGAACTAACTGGGAAATACTGTCCTTCATCCTTTTATCTAGATATAATAATGGAAAATGCATAACTGAAACAGGAGAGTTCCCCCTGGAGCTGGGGCTGCTTGACTTCGGTGCCTCATACACCATTGTGATAACTAATGTAAGTGTTCCTGTGATGGTCACACACTCCTGCTCTGCTCTCTGGTAGTGCTTTTGTTCCTGTGTTGGTGACTCTCACTTGCTTTGTCCACTCTGATCCCTCAGCAGTAGCCAAGTGAGGGCAGTCTGTTATCAAAGGAATTGAAGGAAGTTTTGATACCTACATAAACAAGGTGGGTGTGTATTTGTTCCACCTTACACCGTGATCATGTCAGACTGCATGGGTTAAAAAGAAGTAAAATCTTTTCCTTGATAGAAATCCTCCATAGAAACTCATGTGATCTGTGGTTTGTGCTGGTCTCTTGCCATCCTTTAGCAGTTAACATTGACCCAGAGCACTGCAAAGAGTTATTACCACCTGCCAAGAGCTGACTCTGCTTGTGGTCTTTAAAAGATTGTTCCTGGTGGTGTCTCACACTCAAAAAATTGCAGAAACAGTCTGCTCTATCCTCACATTTAGCTTACTGAACTAAAGTCTGATCTTCCAAGATTTTGTAGATTATGCATAGGGGGAAGAGGGACAAAGTCCTGAGGGAGGAGGTTGGTGAGATTGTACATCTGTTTCCTCCTCTCACTGTCTGTACAGATAATTTAGAGCCTAGTGTAAAGTCAAGGCATGGTTTTCTGAACAGCCTGGCCCTGATGGGGTCTGGGCACTGCTGAAAGGGTGGATTCCTTTCCCTGCATGCCAACCTCTCAGACACACTGCTTCAACCCTGGTCCAGCTGGCTGGAGCCACGGAGATGAACGTGATCAGCTTAGCTCCCATTTTAACCTTTCCACCACAAAGGCACACAGACAAACTGAGTCTGACAGGACACACTGCTAAGCTGCCCTCTGGGACGTTGGCTGCTGTGTTGTGATGAACAGAGCAAAGTGTTGTCATCTACTCCCTGGCAGTAGCATCTCCCTGTTGGGCAATTAATGGGAGCTGTTCATGGCTGCAGAGTCCAAATATGTCGAGGGAAAAATATAGCCATGAAGCACCTGGTATTTTTTTTTCCAATTCCAGTAGCTGGAGTGGGATGTACAGCCCTGGAGGGAACAAGCAGATGCTGCCATCTGTGAAGGCAGAGATTTATGTACATAAAACACACACACTTGAAGTGATGTTGGCCAGACCCCTCTTCTACGGTTGCAAGCCTCTTTCACCAGATGAGAAACCAGATAGAGAGGTTGCATTAAAAATATAACACTAAGAAAATTGCCCCAGAGCCTCTGGTAACAGGTCCAGCTGAGGTAAATGTGTCCCATGTCACTGTGCCAAGGATTCCAGTTTGTGGTCCCATCTACATAAGTCCCTGCTATATCCCTGGCTGCTCAAGGTGGCTCTGTGCCTCAGCCCTTCCAAACCTTGTGCTAGTACTTTAATATTTTTCATCCTCTGTTTTTCCATCTATCTCTCTGTGGTTTCTGCTTTCTGTAGAGATTTAGTTTGCTTGAGGCCAAGATCACTTTTAATTATTGCAGTGATTTGTACTGAGCCCTGCTCCTCTGCCAGGAGTGCCATATAGAAGAACCAGGAATACAATATATTAGTCTGCTAATGTAGCTGAACTGTGAAACTTAAATCATGGGGATGCTGCCTTCTACCCAGCCTTCCTCAGTGTGCAGTTACAGCATGGTGCTTGTGACATTTGTTTATGGGCTAAAGAGCAATGCACAGCACTCTTCTCACCCCTTTTAGCCTGCTGAAATAAAGTTTCTTGAGTTGCCTCCCTGGCAATGATTGGTGATTAAGAACATCTTGTAAACATCCATTGTATTTTTTCCTCCTTAAACACAGGGCTTTCTGCCTGAAGTCATTTCAGTCTAGTGTTTTCCTGGCTTCTAGTCAATTCTCTCTCAGCCTCTGAGCCTCTGTGCATCACAGGCAGTATTAATTACACCTGGAAAAAGAAACAAAAATAATTAGGAATACAGCTACCATAACTATCTGAATAGATCTGATATGGAGCAGTCTTTGCTACTCTTGGCATTCCTGAGCTGAATTTGTTTGGGTGTCACTGATATCATAGGGAAGTTGTACACTGCTGATAAAATGGGAGCAGTGAACACATGGCTGCAATGAGCACTTACTCTCTCATCCTTTTTTGACCTTGAGGACATCAGCAGGTCACTGGCTCTTCACTGGAACCTCACAGGCTTTTCCTAGCCCCACTACAGAAGACAACTTGTTGGTTTGCAATAATTCAGGGAATTCTTGTGGTACCTAAATGAGCTGGAATCCTTCCATCCTGCTCTCTCTGCCCTGTGCAGCAGGAGTCATCCTATTCCCAACAGGCTTGGAAATGGCAGGGTTGAGAGCCATAGTTTGCTTCAAAGGCAGAGGTTTTTTTCCACCTTTGCTTAAAACTGTTTTTTGGTAAATTTGCTGCTGTTGTTCAGGCTAAGAAAAATCTGATCTTTCAGCAACTAATTAGTGTGCCTTTTTTTTTCCTGCTAGATTTCTGGAGGTGCTGTTGAGACGTGGAAGTCAGAAGACATCAAAGCCAACAATGTCCACATGGCCTGGCAGTTACCACAATATTTACTGATATCTGCTGGGGAGGTGATGTTCTCCATTACAGGTCTGGCCTTCTCCTATTCTCAGGTACTCCACTTAAAGATAAGGACCTTACAATTAGACTTCAAGATTTATTTCTGCATCTGCCATTGACTTGTCATACCTCCTTTGACATGACACTAAAAATGTTATCTATCCTTCAGCTGAAAGTGGGATCATAACACAGCTTGCTGGGTACCCTCAAGCTAAATTAATTCATATTCTGAAGGTACCTATTCTCAGTGATACTTGGAAATATCCTTTTCTGGTCAACCTGAGAACACAGAACAGAACTGGATAGTTAACGGGAAAACTCTGAATATTTTGTTATCAGGGTTTTCTCCTAGTGAAATATTTTGTGCTGTGTATTTTTCAGTGATATAAAGGCAAGGTATCTCAAGGGCTACAGGGTGGCATGAGGACTTGGCACATGCTTTAAACTGAGAGACTGAAGGGGTCTAAACATGCAAGGTTGTAACAAGGGAGCAAGGGGTAATGAACCTGCAAGGGATGATTTGATTGTTGTCTGGGGAGGTTGATGAGAAGAGAGGACTGAGACATTACATGGTCAAACAGCTACTGAAGCTGCTCAAATCTATCCCTGGAGTAAGGTGCAGATGTTTATTAATGAGGATGATTAATGCAGTGGGATGATCTGTAATGGGATGTGAAAAATTTGTCCTCAGCAGGAAATTTAACATCAAGATCCAGTCTCTTTTCCAAAGGTGTACAGCCACATGGCACCAGACTTCAAGCTGCAGGGCTCGTGTGGCTCCTTGGACGTCCTGATCGTACCATTTCAGATGATGCAGGTTGGGGATGAGCCGGAGTCAGCTCTGCAACAACAGCATCTCCTGCTTCTTCATGTGTCCTCCTGCCCATGTTTTGAAAGCTCCTTGTATGCAGATGTTGAGACTAACCACAGATTAACCACTCCACACAGAGAAAATTCCACCATCTCCTCCTAGGCTGAGCCCAATGACACCTGCACTGGGCAGGACTCCAGAGGGTGAAGCAGGGCTGAAGGGCACAGCAGGATTCCCACTGATCAGGCCCTTCTCCTCTTTTCAGTCTCCAGCCAGCATGAAGTCGGTGCTGCAGGCAGGCTGGCTGCTCACCGTGGCTGTGGGGAATACCTTTGTGCTCATTGTTGCCGAGGCTGCACCAATGGCACAGGTATGGTTTGGCTCTTAAAACAGAGGTCATGCTTTCCAACAGGCTTCTGGTGCTTCTGGATGGCCATGTCCTGGTGCACAGCTTCTCTGCCCAGCCCCAGGCTCGGCACCTGAGCTGACAGCAGCTCACTCTGAGCTGTCCCCCAGCCCCTGCTCCATGGGGCCCTCAGTGGAGCTCCCCTGGGGAGCACTGGCCCTCCCTGGCCCTCCAAGGGCTGGAAGTGCCTGACCTGTGCTGGTAACTCTGCTGGAGCTCAGCTCTAGGCAAGCTGGCTGTGTCTGCACCTGGAGCCTGCACACAGAGGCAGCCGCACGCTGAGTGCTCCCCAGAGCACGGGCACTCAGCCTTCCTCAGGGGTCTCGCCTGGGGAGTCCTGCCAGGCTGCCTCTGGCATCCCTGAGATGTCAGGCTGACAGGGGGAGGTCGTGGTGCAGAGGTAGTTTAATTCAGGCTGTGAAACTTCTGGGATGATGCCAGGAAGGTGTGAACTGGGGCATATTTCTGGCCAGCATGAATCTGCCTCTCCCAAAATAATCTTGTAGGCAAAAAGCCCAGGTGGGTACGTTCCAGTCAGACTTGTAAGAAAAGATTAATGACAGCAACTCAATCTAACTGTTTTGTTTCAAGAGGTGTCACATATTTGTAATTACATTATGTGTACAAGCATTTACCAGAAAAACAGGATGAGAAAGTTTCTTTCTTGTGAGCCATTCTGGAAACTAAGAAATAATTTTCACCCAGCTCTTTAAAAACCACTTGAAAGTGCAGAGATATCCTCCAGACTGAGAGTCTGGGGTCTCCTGACCTGCTGTTCTTTTTTCTTTCCTAGTGGGCTGAATTTGTCTTGTTCACTGTTCTCCTCTTTGCTGTGTGCATTATTTTCTCCATCATGGGATATTTCTATGTCAGTGTGGATCCAGAGGACCTAGAAGAAAAGGAAGAGAAGAGAGAGACCTCAAGCAGAGGAAACATGATTGGTCTTGTTACTCAGAAAACAAAGCTCTAACACATCATGGGTTGGGATTTTTTTTTAAACTCAGTTATGAGAAGGTGAAAGAAGGGTGGGGACAGTGTTATTTTATTTTAGAGCACTGCAGTCTTTGTTACTCAAAATGTAACCACCTTATAAATGGGACCAAATGGCCCTCTATAAAAACAATGGGGGTCCTGAAATCAGAACAAAACTCCCTGGGAAAGCTCCTCAGGTATTAAAAGCCCTTATTAGTAATTACAGTGTAATTTAAAACCTGCCCATCTTTTTAAGCATGGAATGCTTTCCTATGATTTTGCCTTAAACATATATTTAAGGCAGCAGGGAGGAAGGGTGGAAGGAATGCCATATGACACAAAAATCTGGAAATGTTACGAGAGAAGAAAGAAGAAAAACTAATATAGGAATTAGGGAAGAATAGATGTTAGTGACAGAAGGATTTTTAATGCTGTCATCAAGGACTGTAAGGGTTACACATAATCCCAAAGGATTTCATCATGTAACTCTCCTTATGAGTATTTCATCCCATTATTGCATGTTATGAATGGTTCTGATTTATGATTTTCACCTTCAGGCTCAGAAGTAATAACAGGGAATTAAATTCTGCAGGCTAAAATATTCCCAAAACACTGCTGAAAAAGACAAGCATGCTACCACCTCTCCCATTTTTTCCCCTAGAAGTTTTTAGCAACTGATGGTGTTCTTTGATTAGACATGATTATAGAATTGCTTTATGCTTTCTTATTTCAGAATTCCAGACAGTTATTTGCCATCTTCCTATACATTAAGCCTTTATTGGGCATTTCCTTTTACAGCACCTGTCACTGCAAGTTAGGATATAGCTGATTTCTTATCTCATGCCTCAGTTATTCCCCACTGGGAGACAAGTTGCAGTAGTTTCTATAAAATTCCAGGCATCCTGCAGTGAGTTATTTACAAGGATGCACTTTATCATTTTTTCAGTCTACAAGAGGAGACCATGGCATATGAGATTTTTCTTTTTCCTTCTTGTTTTTCTGTCTCTACCAGACTTTGGATATAGCAATTTTATTGGAATTGTGATATAACTGTCTGATTTTCCTCAATTGCGTGAAGCTGTGATTTCATATTCTGCATAGGAGTAATCCAACTACTGCTGATCTAGTAAAACTCCTGAGAGAGTCCCTGCCTTCCTCTGTCACTTCAAGGCCACAGTTGTAACAGGTATGGCCTACTTCAAAACAAAGTTGTCAATAGGATCTTCAGGTTCACAGAGAATAGGTTTTAAATTATGCTTTCCTCTTCCATCTTGGCATTGGCCATAGGTGGTTGCTGATACTTGGATTCAGGAGGTCACAAAATACATGTTTGATTTAATTCCTGTTCAGGACAGGAAATACACTTAGTTTGACACCACCTCCTTTGACACCAGCTCCTTTGATGTGCTGCCAGCGTGTGTGTATCTTCTTGAGTAACACTAACAAAACACAGCTTTTTTGTTTTAACTCACAGCCTAAGGTTGCTCCCTCTGCTTTCTGTCCTAAGTGGACATGGACTTTCACCACTAGTTCTGCAAAAGCTCCTGCCTGCTGTGAAGTAGCATCTGGGGTTGTGCCAGAGGGAGACCATGGTCTCATCAGATAAATGAGAAGAGGCTGCAGATGTGCACGCAGGAACACTTGGGGTGGTTCAGTCCATGCAGAGACATTTATTGAGCTGTGGTGGCTGGATCCAGGCAGCTGAACCCTGCAACTCCATGGAGAATGAAGGGCATTGAAAGCCACCAATTAGGTCATCCAGCCTGCTTCTCAGAAGCCAAGTGAGGATTATTCCCCTCTGTTCTTTCTGGTATTGTTCTCCTGCTGTGATTCTTTGTGTGGGCTCTTTCTCCTCCAAGCATTGTTGTTTTCCTAATCCCATTTTATGACACACAGTGAATCGGCTCAGAGGCTGCTGAATCACACTGCTGTGATGCTGTTTGACCAGCTTCCAGTTTGAAGCACTAATAGAAAGCATTTCTTCCTCCACCCACTGCAAACAAAACAAAAATCCCCAAACTGAAGGAATGGCCAGGCTCCAGTAACACTGAACAAACACAATTTAGAATTATTGGAGCATTTAATTTTTTATAAGCCTTGAATTTAAAAGTATGTTGGGGTTCGAGGGCATATGTGGTGTAGAGACAAATTAAAATTATTGAAGCACTTTTCTTGGGAAGCATTGGTAAGCAATTCAGAGTTGCATGAGGGAAAGCAAAGTATCCAGATCTCTAAGACTATATATGCTTGAGAATCTCCTGATTTTTTTTTTTTTTTTTTGGTTTTATTTCCTTATTGGCGACACTACCAGAAGCTGTCACAGACTCTGAGCTTAATTTAAAGGAATCATTCCAAACTCATAAAAGATACATTTAGGATGTCATCTGTATCTGCTTTTTAGACTCCTGATGCCAAATTGCCCCTTTCCAAACATCTCCATGTTCCAAACCGTCACCATAATGCTGGGGGAAGGAAAAATTGCAATTCACAGTTGGGAAGACTATGAACAGAAAGGCAATGCTATAAATAAAGTGCTAACATGAGGCTGGGGGCTGCTCCTGCAGCCCCTCCCAGGAATTGCTTGGGGGACTGTAAGGCTCTGTTCATATTTCTCTCAGGGATGAACCGGTTACTTCTTCCTACCTGCTCATCATCACCTATTGGAAGGTTTTTCCTTCTCTGATCTGCGTGTTTGGTTGCTGGTATGATCCTTCCCCACTGCTTCAGCTGCTGTTGTAGCTTTGCTAAATTGGACCCATTTATTTGGAATGCACCAGCAGTTTGGAGGGATTTCCACTAGGATGCTCGCAACCAGCCAGGAACGGGCTGGGGGCTCTAACAATGAGCTGCCGCTTCTGTAGCTGGAGCAGGTGGGCAAATAGCACATTCAGCATAGCACTTCTCCAGTTTTAGAGCCATAACTCCATCCTTGGAGGTCTTGCATCACTTTAAAATGGACGCAAGACTGGATCAAAGGTTTGGGACTTGATTCCATGGAGTAATGAAGTCTCTGGGTTTTTCCTCCATATTGTCACTTCAGAGATGCGGCCATGCTCAGCTCTTCCTACTCAGTTTTAGAAAAATATTCTTTATTTCTCACAATTCTTTGCTTTAGGATCAGAGGGAGGATCCAAAGTAGTGATAGCATATGTAAAGCTGAATGAACCTCTGTAGAGAAATAGCAACCTGCTGCCTGTCCAGCTTCACCTGTCACTGAAGACTCTGAGCTGTTGGTGAAGCTTTCCCTGGCACAGATTAGGGAAAGCTCACTCCAACTGACCTACAGGAATTATCCTCTCCAGCTGAGGGACAGGGAAGAGGTGGTGGGGAACTGCAGATGTGTTGCTGCACAAACCTTCATGGAGATTGCAGGGGTTTGGCTTTGCTCTCTTAAGTATGTGTGTTTATCTGTTTCTCTGAAAGGTGCTTTCTGAGGAAGATTTTTGTGCAGAAATTCATTTGCACTGGCTGTTGCCAATTTTCCCCTTAGCAGGTTGTAAGTGTGACCAGTGTTATTTCCAGTTTTGCATGAGATAAGCATAAAAATTAGATTTCAAACTCAGCAAAACAGCATCTTTGCTGTCAGTTCCTTAAATTTACCTTTTTCTGAGGCAGTCAAATGCCTTTAGGTAGCAAGTTCTCTGTGCAGCTCAAGGGGCTTGCCACTCACTTTTCTTCCATCCTCCGTTCACCGCAATCCCAGAATTCCAGAAGATGAGCCCCGGGAGGGCTGCATGGGCCTGCCTTGGATGCAGCTGGTGTGTGCTGTCACTGCTGACTGGGAAGCAGGAGCCTGGCCTGGTCAGGAGCTGGTTCCTCTCTGGATACCCAAATGGGGCCTGGCAAAGTAGACTGAGGCAGGGCTAGCCCTGGTGGAAGTTGTGGTTTACTGAGCAGTGACCTAGATGTGAGGTTTTATTGTGAAAGGGAAATATAAGCGAGTTAAAGAAAAAAATTTCACTTTACTTGGCTTTGGCCTGAGGCAAGGAAAGTGCAGACTGATGGGCAGGGAGGAAACAAAGGGCTGTTTGGTCAAGGTCTTCCCAATTCCTCAATGAACAGCTGAAGTTACATTGAATTAGTTGCAGGGAATATGAGATGAGAGAAGAGAGAAGAGGAAAGCTCAGATGATTAAAAATTGGATGAATTCAGAAGAGCACTCTCCTAGCTGGTGATGAAGGGCCATTGGGGGAGATGGTCACCCGTGGTTTGAAAATGGGTTTGGTGTTCCAGAGTGCTGCAAAAACCAGCATGAAGACCAGCACTGGTGGGTCTGCACTGAGCAGAGGAGGAGGTGGCTTTACCCCAGCAATGTCCTCACCACCTCTGGGAGCCACCAGCTTGGCTTAACCATTGGAACAGAACAAACCGCTGAATGTTATTACAGACGTGATTAGCACAGGAGGGAGAGCTACAGTTGGGGGTGGTTAACAAGTTTTAGCCAGGGTCATACACAGAAGGATAATCTCTTTTTTTCTCTGCATTGAATTTCTTTTCTGAGCTACAAGAACCACTTTCTAGAACAAGCTGCTTAAACTTGGGAGATCAGCACCATGGCAAATACCACAGCTGCTGAATTTTGGATGGTACCAGACTCTGCATTTCATTATCACTACATTTGTTATTGTGATACAATTTTAAAACAGCATTTAAGAGATGCGTCTGGTCCCAGATGTTGACAGATCTGGCCAGGGTTTTACATGTTGATAGCTGGATTCACTGGCTGTTGATAGCTATTTTTTCATGTTCATGTGTGTGATAAACTTCTCATGTACAAGTAGATGTGGGGCCTTTAGAATTCTCCAGCAATTTAGAAAAAAGCCCCGAAGTTCCACATGAAGCTGGCTAAACATGAACTGTGGCATTGCTTCCTTGAGCGAGCTTCCCATGTGCTTTGTAAAGCAGGGACCCTCATTCATCTCCTGCAAAGTGCTCCCCAGAGAGACAAAAATGGGGGACATAAACATTTTGCCTTGAGAAGGGCTCATGCTGCCTAATGGAAATTGCATGAAAGAAAATAATTGCTTTGCTTAAAATCCTCCTTCCTCACCATCTCAGGTGGACAACAAGGAAGGAAAGAGTTTCTTATTGAGCTTTGTATCCAGGAGCTGCTGCATCTTCTCAAAGTCTTTCATGCTGTGTTTTGCCAGCAGATCAGCATTAACCTGGCCTTAGCACCTGTAGATCAGAAGACTGTCAGGATGCAGAGCAGCCACACAGCAGGCTCCCACAGTCTGCTGATCAGCTCTGATCTCTTCATTTTTAATGAATAGTTGTAGCAGTTATCCTGCAGGGCTCAGTCAGTCAGAATTGCTCTAAATTTAGGCCACAACTAAGGACCTGAGAGAACTGTAATCAACAAGATAAATAGCTAAAATCTCAAAAACCTGCTAAAACACTGACTTAGTGCTTAATTAAAATTCTAATGTGCTCACAGAAAGTAAAAATGTAAACCTGAATTTAGCAATTCAGTCAGAGCAATGAGGAGCTGTAGCTGAAATCCACCAGTGTGACAACTGGCAAACAAGATGAAGATACACAAAGCAAGCAAACATCCCTCTTTAGATTATTTTTTGTCATTGCATACGTTGTACAGTCTGCTTGGCCTGTCCTTTTGGATATACCCATGTGTGTAAGGAAAAGAAGCTGAACTGACTTGCCATGTACACTTTCCAAGCTGCAGCTTGGTTCTCCTCTTGTTGCAGACTCCCAAGTTAGCTCCAAATGACTCCCTTTGCTAGCAGTCAGCCCCCTCCCCACAAATCACTTCTCCCTGATGACTTTGCCAGCCCTCAGCACCTTGTTTATTCCTCCACTCATGCAGCCTCTTTGCTGGCAGCAAGAGCATGTTTGTTTGGGAGCTGTCCTGCACAATGCTGCCCACTTTCCTGCATCCAGGAAAGCTGCTGACCCGCAGGAGAACTGTGTCTGGGCAGAGACATGCAGAGCCAAATGTCTGGGTGGTAACAGCATCTGCCCTGGCTGCTTTGCCTCTGGCTTTTTGTCACAGCTTTGTATGCCCTGACACATCTTCTGTAGGCAAATCAGAGCGCAGGGGTTGTCCAGCATCTCCCTCCCCCCATCCTGTGCCTGGTTAGCTGCCCATAGTCAGCCCTTGTGTTGTGCCAAGTCAAGCCACAGGGACTTCTGGACCGACACAGTGCTGTCACCAGCCCTGGAGCATCCACTGGTGCTGCCTGTGGCCCCAGCCTGTTTACACATTATTTATGGCCCTGCCCTGCCAGCCAGTTTGAGAGTCTCTTGCACAGAAGTGAGAGAAAGCCACACAGGCTGTGTCCATCTCAGCAGTGCTGTGTGGTCAGTGGGCTGCCTTTGCAATCACAGACCTGCCATCAGCATGGAAGCAGCAGCTGGTGGAAAGGGGCAGCTCCTCTGTCACCAGTGCCAGCTGCTATCATGGGGCTGGCTCTGTGGCCATTCCAGGCTTGGCCTTTTAACAGTCAGTGTCAGTGTTTTGCTGAGAGCCCTGTCTTATCATTGCGTATTACCATGTGCTGCCAGGCTTCAGTTTCTGAATCTTGTGGTCGAGGAGCAGCAAGCTGCATCCTGGCAGGGCACTTTCTGCTCCTTCTTGGTGTACTTGTCCATCCCCAGTGACCAGGTTTTGGGTAATAACTGGCATCTCCCAGACCTTGCTGTGTTTGTGTATCACTCACAAATGAAGTTTCTTCAAATGGAAGTGAATTTGCTTGGAGCTCTGACTCTACTCATGTCTGTTTGGAGCTGCTGGGAACCTTTGTTCAGGCTCTTTCTCTGTTTAACCTGTGCAACAAAACACTTTCCAAACAGCCTTCGTGCTGTTCTAACCAAAGAAAGAAACCTCTCAAATGTGCTGTACCAATATGGATTTTTCCTGCCCAAGTTAGAGGTGTAACAGGCCAGCAGGAATCCACCAGGCACCAGGAGCTGCTGTCTTTCAGAAAGACAAGCTGCTGTCAGTCACAGGGGCTCCTCACATTGAGGCCATGCAGTCCAGCTCCTGCTGTGCCCTGAGCTCAGCAGATGCTCCGATGCCTCTCTGGGGGCCGCAGCTCCCAGGTCCAGCACTGGCCAGACCAGTGTGTGCCAGTCATGGGCTGCCAGTGCCAGCTTTGCTTCCTGACACTTTATACAGCCCAAAATCTGCAGAGCAAAGAGAAGACAGTTCCCTCTTTCCACAGAGGATATTTAATTTGCGTGTTCCTGCTCCCTTCTCACCACAGCCAGTGTCATCAGTGTCCTGTTATTTCAGGGATGGCCAAGGAGTTGTGCAGTCCCTCATCTCACCACTTGGAGCAAGGGAAGGTTTGGGCTTTCCCACTCTGCCCACCCACAAGCACCTTCCTGGAAGCTCTCCTCAGATTTAGGTCCTCCACCTCTCCAAAGGGCACTCCTCATGAGACCAAGGATTTGACATGTTTTTAACCAGTTTTTAACCATGTTTTTAATTTGTGGGGATTAGCCAGCCTGGGTAATGTTTGCATTTTACCCTTTGCTGTCTGCTGGTTGTGGATTTAGTTTTAGAGCTAATTTCACTGTTTTTCTTTACATTTTCTCCCCAAAGGTTGTCCTAGACCACCTGCACTCTCTGTATAAAATAAATAAATGGCCTTGGCTCTTTTCAGATTGATTTTTTTTCCATTTTCTGCCAACACTTTGATAGTGCCATGAAGAATCCCTCTGCACTAATGGTGCCAGCACAGTCCTTTACATCCCTACTGGAGGATTTCTTTGTTTCTCACTTGCACCATTCTTTTGTATGTGCTGCTTATAACCAAAGGGTTTCTGCTGCATTTCTCACAGCCCAGCTTTCCTCACTTCTGTAATGCAGGCTCTGAGTTCCCTCTTCCATTTGAGCTGAAAACTGTTAAAGGCTATTGAGGCCTTCAGAACCAGCTGGGTTTTATCTAGTAAAGTCCTTTTTTTTTTCTTTTCCTTTTTTTTTTTTTTTTTCCCACTGTGTTCACATCCATCACTTACAGCTCAGGAGTGAAACACTGCTCTGGTCTTCTCCTGTCAACTCTCTGAGGAGAAGGCTGGGCTTTTAACTTTTCCATTAAACCCATATCTGTGATGCCTTTGGTCCTAATGCTCGTTGTTAGCATCCCTTGAAGCCAGGGATTTTGGTTCCTTTCTTTGGGTTTTTGCTTCAGTCTGCTTCAGACATAAGCATTTTTTAGCTTGTGTCACTGTATTACACCTCCTGGGGTCCACTGACCTGTTGGGCTGAAAATGAGCAGAGAAGTCATCCCAGTGGTTTTAAAAGATGCTCAGCTCTGAAAGGTTTGAGCTTCTTTTCAGCTTAGGGAAGAGCAGGCACTTTTTCACGCAAAGGTGTGTTTTTCATTCCTACTGCATCCTGCTCTGTCTGGGAGGGGATGCTGCCAGGTCAGAGCACCTCCACCATCAACAGCACTTTGTGCCTGCTTTTCTCTGACTCTGCATTTCCTAGCTTAGATTTTCTTGCTCTTGGCCTCTCCTTGGTGGGTCTCTCACAGCTGTGATATTCACTCAGAGGTAGATGTTGCCTCCAGCAATTTACTTTACCAGTCTCATGTTGTTGCTTGTGGTGACACCAATCACGGGATTTGTTTTGCCTTTTCAGTCTCCACTGTTTTTCCAGGTTTCTGCTGTGATTTTTCTTGATTCTGACTGTCAAGCTCTCGCCAATTTTGTCTTCCTCCTCATGGCTTCCCATTATCAATGCTGTACTTTGGGTCCAAGTGCCCTTCATGCCCCAAATCTGCAAGATAAGTAAACTTAGAAAATCATTAGGGCGGACTTTGACGCTCCTGTCTCCATCAAAGGCTAGGATTAAATGAGTCCCTTTGATAAGCCGAGCTGATGGGCCCATTTGGAGTGCACATGTGGTATGATGAGCCTCGCGGGACTTATGATTAAAAGACACGAGAGAACACAATTATTTAGAGAGCTACCAGGAGATTGCTGCAGCTCACTAGTCACTTCTTTATCAGAACAAAAGAAGAGTCCAACTCTCCAGGGCGACAGGCAGCTCCTGGGAAGTGGCCGTGGGTCTCTAATTGCTGCGGGAGGCGGGGCTGCCGCTTTGATGTGTGCTATAACTGCGGGAGGGTGCTGGACAAAGCCACTGCAACCACTTCTGTCCCCAAGGAACTTGGTCCAGGACTGAAACCTTCCACACAGGTGGCTTCTTTATCTCTTTTCATGGTTGCTTGTTTTTTTCCACCATAAACTGCAGTTGCTTTTGCAGCAGGATAGAGCTCAGCTGGGTTTCTTTGCTGGGCTGTGATCACATCCTGACTGGCACAGGGAGCTCAGTGCAACCAGGGCTGACTCCCTGCATCAGATCTTCAAGGCTGGGCTGGATCCTGACCCAACAGGAAAAGTCATGTTAGCTTAGGCTCTGCAGCAAGCCCTGGAGATGAGAAATGTCTGACTGGACACAAATACAATTTTGCCTGTTCTTTTTTTTTTTTTTTTTTTTCCTCAGGGTCAGGCTATTGACTTAGGGCTGAATGGCATATGTAATTGTAGCAAGGCTATTTTTCTCACTTTTTTTTTTAAAGGAATGTTCATGCTGCATTTTAATTACAACATTTAGAACACGTCCAAATAGCTTGAGCTCAAATTGATCTTGTTTTTCAGCCAGGAAGCTTGTTTTTCATCTATTATTATAATAAATGTGCTATTGATAATAGTTTAGGTGCAATACAGCAAAGCTTTGTGTTATACATCAGCTCTGGAGGCTCAAAATTTTCTTATTATCCATTACTGACATGACAGTTTACAAATATTTAACAAACAAATTACCAGGTTTTCCTTGTTCCCTCTTAGTTTGCAGTCTCAGTCCTTTTGACAGCTGAATTCAGGATTAATGATGATCTTGTTTAAGACGATTGTTTGCTAGCAAACAGGTTTATTCTCTATACCTACAAGTACAGCAGGAGAACTAACACTGACACTTTGAATTAAATCTCATCCTCAAAGCAAATTTTTTTAGCTTTATTCCATCCAGTTCTCGTAAGAAGAAATTGGATTTGCCTGGTAAAGTGCTTAGACCTTTAATAATTTTTTAGTTTATATAGTCATTTTAAATATAGACACTTAACATGAAGAGCTGGCAAAAGGAATATTTTTTTCTCTGCCAGCCCTGAGCTTGCTGGGTCTAGTCAGGCTGTAAATGTTTTAAAATCCTTTCTGAGCACAAAGAGGGGAGAAAAGGGACCACCTTGACCCTCCATGGAAAAGCGAGATCCAGGAGGAGAAGCTGGATTTGAGTCTCTGTAAAGCACTGGGAGACACTGAGCCCAGGTCCTGGGAGTGGTAAAACACATCCACACTTTGCAGCAGCTTCTTCTCCACCTGCTCCAGGTCTGAGCATGGGGTGAAGGGCACAGCAAGGGCTGATAGCCAACATCTGCCTGGGAAGGTTGCTTCTGCTGTAGATGGCTGCAGGTGAAGAAAGGAAGGTACTACAGCCCCTGGGAGAGCTTGATGCATCCCCAGGGGAATCAGGGACATCTTCTGGGAGAAAGCACAGCACTGGACTAGAGACTGAAATAATGTGTGAAGCACTTGCTTCAGAGCACGTCCTGGGCACTGGGCCATCCCTGCCCTGTGGCTTCTGATCTTGGGCTTTGCATGCACAATACAGGAATTCACTGGTGTGTGGGCCTGGCTTTGGAGAAGAGAAGTGAATTTGTTCTCAAGAAAAATCACTCTTTGTTGGCAGAAAATCTGTGAGTTGGGTTCCCCAAGGGCATAGTGTTTGAAAATCACAGATGACTAAAAGATAACACTTTTGAGGGTTAGTTTTGTTTTGTGTTGTTTTGGGGTTTTTTTTGTTTTTGTTTTTGTTTTACTTAGTTGTTGTTTGTTTGGTTTGGTTTGTTGTTGTGGAAGGTGTTTGTTTTTTTGCCTTTTGGGCATGACAAACTGAATGTCACACATAAATTTCTCCACAACTGACCTGGCCACAAATTTTTTTTGTTTTAACGCAAAAAAATCTGAGACAACTTAAAAGTATTTCAGAGCTCAGGCCTCCCACCTGAGCTCTGAAATACTAAATGTCACACTAGCAGAAATTACTAAAGCTGTGAAACTTGAGTGTAGTTTATCACATCAATCTTAAACAAAGATAAACCAAATCAGATCAGACTTGATGAAACAGAATAAAAACATGCTTGGTTAGAAAGAATGTGTTAATAGAGAGTATTTCTTATTATATTATATTTTATTTGATAAGCAATAAAACCACATACAGCGTATACAGTTGTTTGCAATGCAAGCACTCGTTACTGACTTTCCATGGAATGAGTTTGGCCAGCATGGAGCAGCAGGGACAGGGACAGGGGCACAGCTGAGGATGTCAGCATCTCTACCCATGTGTTTTCAACCCTGGAATAATCCCATAATAGGGATGTCTTAGCCTGGTATTTAAGCCTTCATCTCACTCCTTTTTAAGGCTTGCTTAACGCTTTTCCAGTTGATTGATACAGCATCAATCACAGTAATGTGGCAGCTATGATGTTCCTGTTAATAACTCCTGAGGAGATGGGTGGCTCAAGGCCCTGAGCTGAGCACAGGCATTTTCCATGCAAATGCCAGGGAAGATTCACTGACAACAGCAACTTTTGAAATGTGTGGGGCAGCAGCAAGAAAGTGCCCATCATTCCACCCCCAAGCACCTTCCAGTTTGGGAATATGCCTGTCACTGGGGTTGCATCTGCAGCCTTTTTCTGCCCAGGGGTTAAGGCTTTGAGGAGAGTTTGTGAAGTGCAGCTACCAGCTGGACACACCAAGGGTAAGCTGGCTCCAATTGCCTGCTTTGCTTATGCCACTTGCCATGTATTACAAATCCAGCCACTCACAAGGAACCAAACTATTAAGCTGCTTTCTCATAATCATTAATTATAAAGATACCATCACTCGTGTTTGTAAAGTAGGAACTATCCTGTGATAGCTGATTTACTTTTTTCAGTTCAGTGAATTGTGATGGTGAGGCTGCAAACAGTGTTGGCAAGTGATTCCCACAAGGATCTGCTCCTGCAGGTCTGAGCTGCTGAAACCCCCCTGTTCATGACACAAAGGCTGCACAGTGACCTTGCAGGTACAGATTTATGCTCCCCCCATCCTTCTGGCCATGCTGCACAGTCTCTGGGAAAATCTCAGTCCTGCAGGAAGTCAGGTAAATATTTGATACCCTGACAGCCAATTTAAGGAGAAGCTTTCAGGCCAAAAGGACGTCACTCTAAAGACTTTCTCTGACATGCTGAGCACCCCAAAACTTTGCTGGGATCCATCACTGTGGATACTGATTTCTCCTCTGCTTTGCCATCCCTTATGTGTTTAGGTTCATAGTGGCAGCACAGTGAGAGGGACTCTTAAACCCCTCCTAGGGCAAAAGCAACAGTTCTGGGGAGACTCCATGTTTTTTCAGCCATCTCCCAATTCATCCTGCTGGTGCTCAGCCTTCCTCACACACCTCTGCCATTCCAGGTGATGGGTAGGGCAGCCAAATGGGTCAGAAGAGGAAAAGCCCGTCAAAGCTGCTCATCCTGCCAGGGCCACTTGCTGCCCAGGTTAGTCATGATATGAGGACTGAACTTCCAGAAGGATTTGGCACCACAGCACCTGGGACAGTCCTGCACAGTTCTGAGCTATTGCTGCTTTCTGGACAGATGTGTGCCAGCTGCTGGGTCTGCTCAGACTGCACAGGAGTCCGTGCGTGATCAGATCACTGATCGATGCTCCGCTGCCATCTGCATCTAGGGAAAAAGTGACAAATCTTCCTCCCCCACAACAGCCATACCTTCCATGATTTTGATGAATGAGATCTTTATTGGCTGCTGGGCTAATTAAATAGAAGTTGCATCAGCTTCTAGCTGACAGGCTTTAATTGCTCCTGAGCAGATTTTGAGAGGACCAGATGAATATGAAAATAAAAGGAAAGACTGTGGATTGGATCCAAGGATATCTCTTACTGCATTGTGCTTCAGCTGGAATGAAGTTTGTTCCACCATTCTCTGAGGAACTGGAAGGGGACAGGGGGCTCCTGTGCTGTAAGAGTGATGTCAGAAAAGCAAAAATTAACACAGATAACAAAAAGGAGAAAATAGTTTCTTGATTTTAGATGAGAATTTCTGAAGTCTTATCTTTGCCCCAGTCTCCAGCTTTGGCCTTGAGCAGCTGGTACCCATCCATCCACTCTGTGCTCCTGCTCCCATTTGTCACACAGGACTAACACCTGCCGAGGGCTGAACTGCTTGGGATGCTCTGACACAATATGTATTCCTGAGACTGTTTTTTTCTTCTTTTTTTTTCCCTCCTGTTTCTTTGAAGTCCAAAGACTGCAAAGGGTGTGTCAGGCATCCATCAGCCCCCATAGCCAGGCCCAGCCCTGTGCATTCTGCTGAGAGCTTAGGAGAAGGATGCTCCCCTCCATCAACAAGGACTTTGAGCCTGGCCCTTCATTGGCACATCCCCTTTGAAGACAAGAGGTGCTGTGTGTGTCCCAGTGTGTGCTGGCTGCCAGCAAGGGCTGCACAGCTCTCTCAGCCCCTTGCTGCCTTTTCCCCATGCAGGACAGGGTAAGGGGCTGATTTGCATCTCTCCTCCAGACTCCTGCCTGAACCTCCAAGTAGGGTATATGCATGGCTCAATAGGAGAGCCACTGACAGAAAAAGTTTCTGGGTACCGAAGGTTGAGGTTGGTGCAGGACAGAGACAGATCTGGTACAGATCAGTAGATTAAAAAGTTAACTGAAATTAATGGCCAAGCCCTCAGTGACTTCAGTGGTGTCATGTTTTCCCCAGTGGACTCTGCAGTCTATATCTGGGCACATCCAGCCTAAGAAGCTTGTTCCATGTTTAATTTATGGCATGATGGATGAGTTCTTAGCATACAATGCACTTAATTCTATTTTGGGCTGATTTATGGTGTGATGTGAACTGCACGTGAAGTTTTTAATTCAGTAGGTGGTGACTCTGATCCAGTCTATGGAGTGTGACGGAAGAGATGATAAATTTGATTCCAAAGGTGATGCATCAACTTCAGTGTGAAGTGCATCAAATTTATCACATGGCACATTGGTTTCAGTGCATGACACCCCAGCAATGGAAGTGCCAGGACAGTTCAGTGGGATACTTTGACTGCATCACCAGTGGTCCCTCAAATCCACCACCTCCTCAGAAGAAAATGGCCCTTGCTCTTTGTCTTTCATTTGGTCTTGCAGGACTTGAAGAAAACCAGAAAGATGGCCCATTAGGTGCTGGTCAAAATATTTGTCTTCAATTTAATATATGCACCAAGTAAGGGCTTCTGATATCCCACATAATTTCAGGTCTCATGAAGATACTGCTGCTCTGGGGAACCTCAGCACCAACCAGCAAATTGGCTTAATTTTAAGTTAATTTTATGACTCAGTATCTTTGCTTTTAGCTCAAACTGGCTGACCCACACTGCTGAATGGGAATGTGGAGTTTGAGTCCTCTCTGGGAGATTGGGCTCTTCAACATCTGTAACTTCTGACAAATGTTTAAAAACACCCCTGGAGAAAACCCCTCCTCTTCTCCCTCCGTCCTCACTCACTGCGAATGCCTTTGGGTTAAGACTTCCTGGCTGAAATAACCCCATGTCTTGATCAGGAGTTCCTAATGGCATTCATACATTAGTTGTTTGGGACTTGGTGCACACAGTCTGGACAGCCCAGAGTGTGCTGGGCACTGAGGGGCTCCCAGTACCCATGGTGCTCAACTGCTTCCCCATCCTCACACTCCATTCCACCAGCACCACTGAATCCAGCTGGGCCCTGCAGAGCATAGCAAATCACTGAGGCAGCCAAGAACGGGCTGATGAGAGGATTTGGTGACAAGCTGAGCAAGGAGTAATTACTTTTCTTCTTCTCTTCTCCTTTTGCTGCCACAGCCTCTGTGGCAGTGAGGATAAATGCAGTGTATAAGCAGTAGTGAGTGGCAGATTCACTGGTCTGCAATTTATAACACTGTCCTCCCCAAAACCCCACTGAAGGGCATTATGAAGTTAGCTAAATAAAGGGGGATAAAATTATGAGAGGGTCACTGTGGAAAAGTGTTTGGAAACCCTCAGAAGAGAGGCTGTTTTCTTCTCTCCAACTGTCTTGTTGAGCTCTGAGGGAGGGTTAGTGCTCATACACCAGATATTAAATTCAATCCAGTGAGAAGGAGCAGATGTTGATGTGCCAAGCCTGTCTGCCACCACGTCTAATGCATAAGGATGACTGAAAAATCTTCCATCAAAATGTTTTGATTTTTCTTGAAGCAAAAATAAACTTCTGAAAAAAAACAACAACGAACCTTCAGGGCAGAAAACTTCTGGCTGAGAAAACTTTGTCTTCAGAGTGTTGATAAAGGGTTGCTGCTGTCAGAGGGGATAAAGAGGAGGATGTTTTTCATCAGTCATGTTAATCTGATCTATCCCTCCATGCAGGCTTGTGCAGACAGATAAAATAAAACAGATCCTGATACGCTGATGAGCCAAACTCTATCAGTTTCCAAGGGACTTTGAGCTGTCTGGATGGAGAAGCAGGGGATGGATTTGCTTTGAACTTAGTCCCTGGTGAAGGGTGTTAAGCACTGGGAAAGGCACTAAGGCTAATGTGCATCTGGTCTGCCTGGAGGGAGCTGTTTGCAGGCTTGGCCTGTGCTCTGTGCTCCCAACACCTCTATAGCAAAGAGGTCATGCTGCTCCTGCTGCTCACAGCCCACTCCCTGCAGGAGGGGGAAACTTTAAGCCTGGTCTTCCACTCTCAAAAAGGGTTAAAATCCCCCACAAATATATGGTATAAATGGTTTAAGGAGTACAAGGGAGGGGAAATGCTAAAAATAACTCCTTTCAATAGCAAAAAATGCTCATGAATCTGAGCTCCTATTTCAGCACCACCTTGCAAACATGTTTTGTTCATGACCAGGGTAAGAATCACTGGGTTTGGGAGGTTGCTGTGCCTGCTCCTCTGTCCCCCAGGGAGCCCCTGAGGGGATGCTGGTGCCCCACTTAACCCTGGCCAAGGGGCTCAGACAGGCTCAGGGATGCCCCCTCTGCTGCCATCCACAGAGAATCTCACTCTCTGGGCCTGGGTGGAGCTGGTACCAGGAGAAGGACAGCAAGGAGCATCCCAGCTGAACAGCATGGATCCTGCTCCTGCATCCCAGCCCACTGAGCCCCTGGCACACATGCTCCTCTAGAACCATGGAGGAGCCTCCCATGTTTGAGCTGTGGAGAGAATTTATTTCTTCATTTATTTGCTTTGCATGGGAGAAAAGGCTGCTTGTTTATAATGTGGAACAATCATTTTAACTAACTGAAGTCAGTCCCATAAATCAATTGCCCTCTCCAGAGCATTAACCAGACCCTGGAATCAGCAGTTTTATGATACCTTTCCATGTTACTCTGGGTGGATTCTGGGCCAGAGTCTCAGCTGGTGTAACTTGGTGTCACTCTCCAAATCCAGGTGATTTACACTGCCTAATGCAGCTATGAACTTCTACAGGTTTGATAATCTCAGGTGCCCTAGTTTTTACTGAAGAGTTCATATTGTTGTTTCAAGGTGTTTTAAAATACATTTGACTGAGAGAGAGCACACAGGTCAAACTGTATATCCCAAACAAATGCGTTTGTCACTTCAAAATTAGTCCAGGCTGAAACACTGGAAGAAAGAAGGTCCCTCTCCAGTAGCAGGTACTCCAAAGGCTACTGGTCCTAATTAACCAGGCCTCCTGGAGCCTCAATTCCCTCCTCTTTGCATTGCTGAGGCTCTCAGTAGATTTGATGGTTTTCCTCCAAATCCTTTGACTATCATCAACAATGAGGCTGCTGGCACTGCAGGCTGATGGGATGGCTCCTGCCTCCTCCTCGGTTCACCCTTCTCCACTGTTTCCATCCATCCATCCATCCATCCATCCATCCATCCATCCATCCATCCATCATCTTCTTCTCAGAGTGCAAGATCCTGGGACAGGGAGTGTCTTTCCTTTTTCTCTTTTATCTCATTCCTTGAGTGGCAGGTTTTTATTGACTCACAAATACACACAAAGGGAATTCCTGCCCATGATCTAAAGGATGTGGTTGAGTGAATCTTTTTCCAAGCTGCTTAAGGGTGAGCCCTCACTTCTGATTTAAACTGCAGTTTTTCATTTCTGATGGCTAAAATGAGGGGTTTGTGCTTTGTGAGCCCACATGGCACCTCCACAACAGGGAAACACACTGGGGAATCTCTTTATCTTCCTACATGCAGGATCCCTCACATCTCTCATGATCAGATGGCCACTCTGTGCTGTTGGATTTCCTGGGGATGTTCAAGACCTGGGTGATTAGCACCATTTGTCTCTTTCCATTTCCCCACGCTGCTCTGGTATTAATTTATTTTTACACAGAGAAGAGGAACATAAGATCTGAGGTCTCTGAGGGATACTCATTCTCTGCAAACAGAGTACAATGCACACTCAGGTGGACATGGGCCTGTCCTGGCTTTTGACATGTTTTCTGTGCAGATAGAGCTAAGCTTAGTTTCACCTATAAAATTTCCCATTCACATGAGAGGATGTTTCAGTTAACTGATAATCCATGATGATGACTTTTCTGTGAACATTAGGTCCCAGGAGGTTTGAGGAAAGTGTCTGTCTCTCCCTTTGACATGGGGCATTTGGGAATGGCTGAGTTCCAGGCTGTTTTCTGTACCTCAGCTTTAAAAGAGTGGAAGTTATAAAATTTGGGCAATTCCTTATTTGTTTTGAATCAGCTTTCCCCAGTTTCCACCATCAGCATCTCATCTGGCTGTGGAACATTTTTAAAGTATAGCTTCAGCTTGCAAACAGAATTGAAATTTTAAGCCACACGGTGCAAGATTTGTAAGTGGTAATTGCATCAACTTAGGATCAATGGAGCAGAATAATATCTGCCCACTATTAGAGGCTTAATAAAATTAATAGTGCTGGCTCTGCCATGAATTACTTTAAAATAGAGATTGTACGATAGTAATGTAAACAATCATTGATTTTTCTTGGGACAGTACTGTGAATTAGATATGACTCTCTTCAGTATGTAGTTGATACCAGACAATGCAGAAAATGCATCTGAGTACCTTTCAGATGGGTGGAGAGGGAAAAAGTGAAAGTGCCCTTGTGGCACTGGGGAGGTGATTAGATAAATGAAACCAGCCCAGACCAGAAGACGAAAGCTCAGAGCCTCCTGGCACTCGATATTGCTGCCACCCAACCTGACCCAATTAATAACACATTAGTGCAGGACATGTCTGTTCAATGGTTCAGGTCTGTTAATTGAAACAGTGTGATTAATGGCATTGGAGGGGATGAGGAATACTTAGAGAAATGACAGGAGTCTGCAACCCTGCAATGGAGCTGATGTATTACTCGAGGGTGAGGGAGATGAGAGGTGGCTTTTCTTCCCATTGAGACCCTGCCAGTATCCCACTACTGAGCTCAGTGTCAGTGCCAGAGTTGGAGGGCTGGCAGCTGGAAGAGCCAAATGCACCCTCAGCCCTGGCCACAGGCACAGGGGAACTGTGTGGGCTCCGTGGCACTGGTGCCTGTGGGGTTCCCATGCTGGTGTCTGGCTGCATCTGGATCTGGGGCAAAGGCATCTGGAGTGAAGGTTGGGCTGGGCATGGAGTCACCCATCCCATGGGGGGCAGCAGCCATTGCTACCCTCTGGGGGACACTGGGGCCCTGGCAGCAGCATGGCTCTGTGCCCACCACTCACACACAGCCAGCATCCGCGCTTCTCCTTCCAGAGGGCCAATTTTCCTGTCGATTCCAATTAACCCCAGTGCTGACATCTCAAGGACAGCTCTGGAGGCAGCTTTGCAGAGGAGTAGCAATTTGGAAATGTGTCGTGGGGCAGAGATGGCACTTTAGAGCCCAGCCTTAATTACATCAAATGGCCAGAAAGAGCTGTGCAGTGGTTTGAGCTATTGCCATTTGCAGAATGATTCTGCTGCAAGATTCCCTTCAGTCCTGCTCTTGTCCTGGTGTCTTTCCTTTACATCAGTGCCTGTGCTTGAACCCTGGGCTCAGCACTGGGGCAGGTGTTTTCCTGGCAAAAACAAGCCTTCCCTTTCTTCTCCCTGTTAAATATTCACCCTGCAGCTGGTGCATGAGTGTGTGAGGGAGGGGGCCAGCAGGCTTTTCTTCCAGGGAGGCAGGGCAAGCTAGCAGCTCATCCCAAGCAATTGGCCCTGGCTGCAAGGAATGAAGCCTTATTTCTTCAAAATTTGCTCTGCCTTGGTCCTTTCTGCAGTTTCCACCAACCCCATGGAAGCTGGGGAGGGAGCTCTCCCCCTTGTTTGGGTCAGCCATGCTCCCACACCTCCCTCCTGGTGCATGTGTGGCCCTGAGAATTCACACCCTGTTTAAAATACCCAAATCCACAAGTTTTTGAAGGACAGTGTGGCTAACGGGGACAGTTTGGGCACCTTCATTCCTGGCAGAGGCTGCAAGAGCAGCAGACATGCTGTGTTTGTTTTCCAGTCCTCAGAGAGAAAGCGACAGAACTTCAAGAGCAGCAGCAACACCAGAGAGAAGCGGGTTCAGAAGGACAAGCCAAAGCACAGCTTTTAACACGGGGAATAATAAATGAATAGGAAGACCCACAGCGCCACAATAAAACATCCCTTAAATCCTTTGTTTTCATTTTGGATGATAAAGGAAAACCATTAGGGCTCAATTAGTCACGAGAGACAGGGGTCCTTCTGCATTGCACCGGCTTGAGAAAGCGCCTCCTGTTCAAGAGCACACCCTCCCCATGCAGTGGGGGATCATTAAATATCAAACACTTTATTTGTGCCATTTGCATTGCTCAGAGTGCCCTTGTGCAGGATGGAGACTTGGCAGAAATAATTGATGTATGTGGATTTAAAGGCACCTGGATCTCTTAAAACAGGCAGAGAAATGAAGGAGAGGCTGTAAGCAGTGGCTGCTGGTTCTGCTGCAGCAGCACAGCGGGGTAAAAGAGGAAATAAAAAGGAGAAGGAGGGACAGATGAGTTTAGGTGACCCTGACATGAGGACATAAGGGTTTTGGGTACATTACCTTTCACATGGGGGTGGAGAGGAGGGGACCAGGTGGGTGACAGCCACTGCTGGACATGATGAGACATAGCTGTGCCACTGGGGTGAACTGGTGCTTCCTCCCTGCTGTGCTGGGGGGAAACTTTGCTGCAGCAGGCCATGCACATGAGCACGAGGCCTTTAAATATTTATAATGCAACAGATGATATCGAGATTCTGGGCAGGAGACTGAGAAAGTTCCCAAAGCCCTCTCTGCACGCTGGCCCTGCTGCAAACTCTTGTTTAGTGGCCGCTGGAACTCTTGGCAATGTCAGCAGGGGGCTATGGCTTGCACGGAGCAGGCAGAGGACACCCCAAGAGGAAATAAAGGAAATAGTCTATTTAAAAATTCTCCACATCAGAGCAAGCTGCCCAAACCTCTCTCTCTTCCCAGAAGGGCCTGTGCTGCACATAGGCTGTGATTTGTTGGTGTCACCATGGGAAATGTGAAGCACAGCAGCAGAGCATCACTTGCTGCTTTATTACCCTTCCTGCTCCCTTCATTTCTTTGCCACGACTGCAAATAAAAAGAGCAGACAAGTGGTGGCTGTGCCACTGTCCCTGTCCTCAAAAGCAGGGTGGGCAGAGGTGGCCAGAGAGGCAGAGCCGCAGGATGTCCCTGCAGAGGAGCTGCTGCAGCACAGGGCACAGAGTGGGGACAAGCACACAGGGCTGTGCCTTGTTCTGCCACACGAGAGCTGAGATGGGCAGAGAGAGCAGCTCCCAGCAGTCTCCTCAGGGAAGGGTCACCCCCGGGGACAGGCTCTGGCACAGGGCTGCAGCAGGAGCAGGTCGGGCATGGGGTGGGGTCAGGCACTAGGGAGAAAGATGTTTGTGCTGCCACAGGCACGTGGACAGCTCTGGAAGGAAAAGCCTTACTGAACAGCCCAACCTAAAGCAGAAGGGACCTGCTGTGGCTCTGGGACTCAGGGATTTAATTTTTTCCTCTCTCTGCAATTTTTTCCTCCCTGCAAGCAGAGACTGCAGCAGGCTAAACAAATAAGGGGCTGTAATGTAATCTTAGACATATGCTCTTGAATTCACATTTAGAGTGCAAACCATAATATTTTGGTTTATTATTTAATTACAGAGCTTGTAAATGTAAATGGATTTAGACCCTTAATTTTAGGAAGCTTGAATTACCTTCCGTTCCTTGTTTAATATTCAGGTGGAGAATTTCCATGTCTGGCTGCAGCATGTTTGGGGTGTGCAACAGAGCTGGGTGAGCCAGGCATTTTCACCACTCTGTCTTCTCGTTTGTAGGAGCTGGGCCAAATTATGTTTTGCTGTAAAGTGTCTAAAATTAATTAAGTGGTATAGCATAAGGAGTTGGTTTCAGTCCTTCTTCCCCCAGCAGCACTTTGCAAACTGTGATAACCTCCCTGGTGAGAACCAGGAGGAAATTGAGCCCCCACTCACAGGTTTTTCTTATGCACCTGAAAAGAAAAATCCTGTATGTCTGGAAATGTTCCCCTATTAAAAGTTGTTCGCCTAATATTAATTGTGTCAGACAAACCCTCCCAAGCTTGAAATGTGAGCTCTCTTCCTGCCCAGTGCTGGGAGCATGAGTCTCATTTTGAAATTTGTCAAAAGGCTTGAGCATGTGTATGGAGTATGCCAAAGAACTGCTCCTATTCAGTGTGACTGAAGCTTCAAAACACCAAAACCTGAGCAGAAACTGCTTTTGAGGCCTCGAGTCTGAGCCCCCTGCTCTGGGGGCAGCTCCTGCAGGGGCTGGTGGGGTCATCCCCATAGCAGGAGGGCAGCACCCACATGGCCCCAGGATCCTGGGCCATGTGTCCTGTCCTCTGGCCATGCCTCCTGGCCATGCCACCAACCAATGGAATGGTAATTAGGGGAACTGATTCCTTGCCTAAGCAAGGTGCCAGCAGGAACACTGCCACCTGGGAATGAGGTGGTTATTTAGAAAAGTGTTTCCATCCCCTTCCCTGCTGGGCTGTCCAAGTCAGGTATCACGAAGTCCCTGCTGTGCAGGCTGTTGCCCCATGAAGCACAGCACTGCTCTGAGGTTTGGGATGTGGTCCTGGAGGTCCTTCCCTGCTGCCTCCCTGGTGACCCCCTGGTGTCTCCCCAATGGGACCAAGGCAGGTTTAGGGATGCTTTTTTTGTGCCTCACAAGAACGAGCCTGAAAGCAAGCTGCATCCTTTCCTGCTGTGACCAGAGGAAAAAAGTGATTAATTTTATCTATTTGAAACTGTTGAGCTAAGGCTGCTCACCTCATGCAATTCCCATCTCCTCAGGCTGCCTCCCAGCATCACTGATGTCTGCAGGCAGCTGGTCAGAGCTGTGAGTGACTCCATAGGGACACTGCACATGGACACATCTAAACCTCGTATTTACTGTGCAGGCAGACCCCAGCCAAAATCGGGGAGGGGGGCTGCAATCACATCCATGCCTTATCAGGCGTGTGCCCACTCCCACCTGGCTCTTGAGCAGCAAGTTGTGGATAGTGTATGTGCCCACTCCCACCTTGCGGCTCTTGAGCAGCAAGTTGTGGATAGTGTAACCTCCAGGCCAGCTCTTGTACACAAAACGCCTGCCTGTTCCCTGCTGAGTAAATCATTTCTCCATGAGAAGAGTCTGTGGAGGGCCTTGCCAAGATTGGTAACATATTCTAAGGAATATTCACTAAGGAATAAGCGTGTAACTTTTCTACCTCATGGACATCAGGTTTTAGCAAAGCCTGGTGGCGGGGTTTTTTTCCTTTGTTATGTCATATGATTTTAAACCGCTGCATTCAAGCAGATGTTCATTTGGCATCTGGATAGACAACACAGCATAAAGTAACAACCATCTAATTCCTATCCATCTGGATTCACCATATAAATAATCAGAGCAAAGCACCTGGAGAAGGGAGGTGAGGGGGCTGAGCCCATCAGCAACAACGTGCAATAAACAGCATAAGAAGATGTCAGACCCACACGATGGGTCAGCCTCGATCCCTCACTGCAATTCAGTACCATAAAAACACCCCCCATTTGAGTCTGGGCTGTTTACACAGTTGAAGCATAAATATTTAGATTTGCAAGAGAAACGCTTGCTCAGCCAAAATCGCTGCAAGATCTCTGGAGTCAGCAGAGGGGGGTGTGGAGAGGCCCAGCATTTCCTTGGAAAAAAGAAAATCGATAATAATTAGAGCAGGGAGCTCTGTTTCCACAGAGAACCCAGCACTTCTGTAAAATTAACTCGGCTCAGGTTCTTTGGGGTGTGGGAAGCTCCCTGTGAGGGTGGGCGAATGCTGTGACACAGCTGCCCAAGGGCCAAAGCTGCCTGTCAGGGACACAGGGGCTGGCATGTGGGGAGTGGTGGGGAGGGTGCCAATGTCCCTCTGAGGGCTGGAGGTCCCGGGGGAGCCACAGGAACCTCCATGGGACAAGTTCAGCCTGTGGGACAGCAAGGAGTTTGTCCAGTGCATTTTGTGTCTGCCAGGTGCTCTGTGAGTGATGTTCCTGCCATTGCCCTGGCCAGGAACCATTGTATTGCCATGAATTGCTTTTTTCCCCTTGCCTTTTACTATCATAAAGTTGGCTGTGGACCCAAGTTCATCTTTTCCCACCTCTTGCCAGGGGAAAGGAAGGCTTTCACTGCTCCTCTGTATTACACAGACAGGTAAAGCACCCTCCAGCCCAGGGAGGGGATGCAGAACCAAGTTGGCTCCTTCCCGCTGAATGATGACAGCCTCCTTTCTAGAAAAAAAAATGTTTAAGTGGATTTTTCATCAGGTAAATCCTCACTTTAGGAAAACCATAAGCTATAGCAGTTATGAAAAAGATGATTTCTACTAATGCATCTGCTGCATCTTCATTATGTCAGGGCATCTCCATGAAGGGATTTGCAGAGGAATCCAGCCATTCATTTCCACACATAATTCCTCAATAGCCCATTTGCTTCAAAGACTTTTATAGACTTTTACTACTACATGAATCCCCAGATACTTATTTTTTAGGCTCCAGGGGATCCATTGAAAAGAAATTCGTTTTCTGAAGTTTTATGACAAAGGTTTTGCTCTGGATAAAAGCTTCCCATTACTTCCAGCTTCTGTTCTCCACAAAGATGACTTTGGCAGGTCTCTTCCTATAGCTGCCACAGGGTGTGAGGCATGGGTAGAATTTTAGGTCCCAGAAATAACTATTATATTTCTACTGGAAAAGGGTCCTTCCTTACCCTCACTGCTTTGAGTACTGTGGACATTTTTTCTACAGATATACAAATGCACCTGAACACCTGGGAGTGGGAACCCTGCTTGTTTCCATGTTCTTCCTATCACCATCATCTACCTCATCACCTGACCCATCTGGCGCAGGCCAGCCCCACCAGGGATGGCCAAAAATGTTCTTATGGATCCCTCTTGTGCCCCCAGTCCTGCCTGAGCAGTGGCGCTGGGGAAACAGCAGTGAGCAGCAGCTGGTGGAAAAACCCAGGGGTAGGTGGGATGTTGGCCCCTAACCAGCATGATCCCACCTGGACAGAGAGGCCATGGAGATGGTGAAACTTAATAAGAAACAGGCAAAACTAGTAATAATAAAAACCTCTCTCCCCATTTCCATGACCCTAGTGCAACATTTAAGCCACACAAGGGCAAGGCAAACTCACAACACTCAAGGAACTTTTCATACATTAAGTGTTTTTTTTGGGGAAGGAGCCAAGTCTCTTCTCATTTTGCTTTAATAAGGATTGGGAATTTCCAAAAGCAAATCATATGTCTTGAAAAATAGGCTAATGTGAGTGTGGGGATGTCACACACATCCTCTAGCAAAACAGGCAGTCAAGGGAGTCTACAATCCAGGTGTTCCTGGCTTGTGTAGCTCCAGGATAATGGTGATCTGTGTAACCTGGAGCAGTCAATGTGCCTTGTTTAATAAAAATATAAACTGTTTGGTGCAATCCTGCTCCTGCTGAAGTCCATCAAGATGGTATTTCACTGTCTTCAGTGAGACACTGAGTGAAGTGGGGTGATGGAGATGAGGCCAGCAGAGGGTGAGAGAGGAGGATTAGAGGAGAGCAAACACAGCCACACCATCCAGGCTCCAGAGGCAAAGCCAGATGGTTACACTGCAGCACCATTGACACAGCCAAAGGAAATATTTAGCTGGACTCATTTGCCATGAGGTGTCACTGGAGTTAAGAACCAACATGTCCATCAAAGGAAGGGGTGCAGCCAGCACTGGGGTTTGAGGGATACAAGCCACCACACCTCAGGGAGCGAGCCAGCCACGTTGGAGGGAGGGGAGGAGGAAAGATGCTGTAGGTAGGCAGGCGGTTTCTGGCTTTCTCAATGGAAAAATGTGCTGGCAGAAGCCATGGCTGGGTTTGGTGTTAGTCTGACCATGTGGTACCATGGCAACTCACCAAGGATCACCACTGGCAGCTGGCTCCTCATGGAGCTTCTACAGCAAACCAAGCTTCTCCCTGCATCCTGCTGGCCTGGTCTGGCAGGGCCATGTCCCTGTCCCTTTGCCTGCCCTGCCCCAAGCATCCTGGCAGGGCTCCATGAGCAGCACAGGACCACAGTGAGTCCCATGGAACTGGGCAGCCATCTCACCCTCCCTGCACCCATCCAAAGGACATCTCCAGACCTTCACAGCCCGATAGTTCTGCCTCAGAAACTGCAACTGGCAGCAGAACAGGGCAATTAGCCATAATCACCCTGAATTATCACAAGTCCTCCTCCATCCTGGCTTTTCTGCCTCTCCTCCCTCCTGAACTTTGCTCTCTCATTAATCGAAACAGAACCTTTCTGTCAGCACTGATTGCATCCTCCAACATCAGCTGCCTGGAAGGATAAAAATAAAAGATGGAAAGTGTGTGCTTTTGGTACAAATAAATAGGTGCCAGAGAAGGTAATTTAATTATGCAGTGATTGAATCAGGTGGAAGAAACTGCATTATGCCCACAAAATATCTGCCCTGATGATGGATTTGAGACATGGTCCCTGTTTGGCCAAGTGATGGGGTTTGCTTGGGAGGACTTGGAGCAGCTCCCATCTGGAGCAGCATGTCATTGGGACCATTGTGGATATCTCATCCCCCTTTCTGGCAAATTTGGTTGCTGGCAGAGTGAGGCTGGCATTAAAATGCTCTTGTTGTTCACTACAGATTTTCTCTGCAAGGAAAAATTAGTTTAGAGCAGATGAGCCTGATGGCTGGGCTGTGTCACTCCATTACTGCACCTTCCGTGGAACTAAATGAACAAAATGGAGCAATTAACGGACAAAAAGGAAAAGCTCATCATGGATGTGTGCTACTGAAAAGTAAAAGCTACGAGGAGTTTACATGGGAGTGGAAAAAAATGGATTTATAGCCAATAAAGGGTTTCAGGGAAGTCCTAGAGCCAAGGGCCCTCAGGATGTGCCACAGCCCCAGCACACCTCTAATTAGGATGAATTTCCCTTCTGCTGGAGTTAATGCATTATGTATTGAAATAATTTATGTTCATTTGTAGCAAATAATTACTTGTAAATGTTATAATTCATTTGGATTATTTGACTTCTCTATTAATTCTATAAATAATTGTTTAAAAGATTGTGTTGAGGTTGGTGGAAGGCATTCCTGTTGTGTTGCTGATGTGCTGGAGCAGCTCCCTGTGGTCAGACCAGCTGGTGAATGATGTGTTTGCACATCAGAGACCCAGCAGAACCCCAGCCTGAGCCCTCTGTCCCCAGCAGCTTCCCAATGCCCCTTGGTGACAAGGAACACACACCAGATCAATGCTGGAAATCACTAGGTGCCTCAAACTTGGTGCCTCTCTCTTTAATTGTTAGGAAATGCTCTGATTTCCATGTAAAGCTGCACCCCTGTCCTTGCTTCCCCTTGCTGTAAATTTTCTGCCCCATGACACCTAAAAGCAAAAGCAATCTTCTTAATCACAGCACTTCTGAGCACAAACAGAGGTACAAGGTAAGAGGTGCAGGGCAATGAGCTCCTCTGTTGTGTGCCCTTCAATCTGGCTTGATAAATGGAGATTTTGCCAGGAGATCTTTCATGCATGAGCATTAAAAGGGGAGCAAGGCTATTTTCTTTCCTTGCAAGGCGAGACAAAAGAGCTGTGCTTTCCAACTCAGCAACATTAGTCTTTATTTCAATGGGGGAGAAATTAAATACATGAATCTGAAAGGGGGAAGGAGGGAAAAGCCTTCAGAACAGGATTTAAAAGAATTATTTCTGGGGTTCTTCATGTCCTCCTGCTGTTTCAGCCAAACCCATAAAGCATTAGGGAAACACATGGACCCTGTAGGCATCCCACCAGCAGCCCCTGGCTGGGCACCTGTTGTTCCAACCCAGGAAGCTGCCAAAATTTTTAAAAAGTAACCTGTCAATCAGCAGATTCTCACTGAAGAATTTAGTCTGGGTAACTTAAAACTTTAGTGAACTTGAAAGCTCACTATGTTTAATTTGATTAAGGCTTTAATAACTTCTGGATGAGTATGTGGGCACCCCTGCTGCCAGCAGTGGGGCTGGAGCTGGGCTCCCAGCAGCCCTGTTTGCTGTGCTTGAGTCATTTCCCCCCAGGCTCATGGGTTTGCAAGTTAAGAGGATGTTGTGTGGTTTCAGTGGCTCCTCTGGGAGCCGGGGGTTCTGGCAGCACCCACCCCCCACTGGTGCTGAGAGGTGCCAGGAAGGTGCAGGAGCTGATCCTGACAGAGCCCTGTCCTGGACTGGGGCAGGAGGGGCTCTGTGGGGTGAAAGGGCAGGAGCTGGGGGCTCAGCCCCTCCTGCATCTCGTGCCATCACGTTCTCTTTGTGTGGTGGGGCTTCTCCTGGGAAGGCATCACACACCTCGCACCAGAGAGGGATTTCACCTGCCCTTAAATCATGCAAAGATGATTTAAGGAACTGAAAGCTTCAAGCCAGGGCTTCTAACTGGAAAGACACATTGATTTTCTGTAGCTGATGGAATAAAAGAATTACTGTGGCACAAAAAAAAAAAAAAAAAAAAAAAAAAAAAGGAAGCAAACTTTGTTCAAAAAGCCACCTTGGCACGTGCTGTGCATCAGTGGGGCTGGTGTTCCTGGGACAGGACCTGTTTGCATTCAGGAACAGATGATATGCAGGTGCTTTTATTGAAAAGTTCTGGGTGTTAGGGGCACAGACCCAAATCTGACTCTGCCATGGGTTCGGGATGAACATCTTTTTATATTCTATCATTATATAACTTACATATTAATTATTAAGCTTACATTGTTCTATTATATACATTGATTTCATCCAAGCATGCGTTTCTCGTGATCCCCCCTCAAACCCTTGAACAGAGTTTCTCATGATTCTTCTTACAATTAAACAATAATTATATTTTAACAGTTATCACATCTAAAAATTATTTATCATTTACTGGTTACACAGGTGCAATTTCACATGATCTGGCAAACACAAGGCCTAACATTTCCCAGGGCCTACTTTTAACATTTTCCCAGTGCTTACTAAGCCTAGCTTTCTTTCTAACTCCCCAAATTTTCTATGATTTTAAAATCTTTTACTATCAGATCCTTCTGCAGCCCCAAGCTGCACCGACATGCTGGCATGGTTTTGGGTGCCCTGTGGGAGCAGGCAGGGCGCAATGCCCAGGGGAAAGCAGGGCAATGATGGGGAGCCAGGCTCCTCCTTTTGGGAGTGCAGAGTCTCTACCCCACCCACTCTGGGGTTTGGGGACACAACCGCATCCCTTAGCAAAGGGGTGGAGAGGGCAGTGCATGGGGAGCAGCGAGCCGGGGCTCTCTCGCTCCCGGGGCTCTCCGGAAGGCTCTCCCTGCCATGGGAGCCGCTCCCTGGGTGTGAAGAATTGTTCTCCCCCAGCTGTGCTGTGTTGGGGGATAGAATATAAGAAAATAAAGATAGTGCAGAAAGTAATTTCACCTCTAAGGAGCTGCAGCTAGGCCAATTATGACAGATTAGGAGCAGGCCTGACTTTAATAGGCCACAGCTGTAAGCAATAAGAAGAGTGGGCTGGCTGGTAGAGAAGGAACTGGAGGCAGTTGGCTACTGCGTGAGGGAGAGTCAGTGCTCTGAAAAGCTGCCCACGAGAAAACACGACACTTTTGCAAATGAGGAGACAGCAGGGAACTTTCGCCATAATATGACAACAGCATGGAGCCAGTCGCTCCCTTCCTCACTCCCTTTCCCGAGGATGTTTGATCTCTCCCGGCGTGGCTGAGGCTCCCCGGGCCCTGGGCAGGTTCCCGTCCGCCTGCCCGGGGGAGAGGGTGGGCTCCCTTTCCCGAGGATGTTTGATCCCTCCCGGCGTGGCTGAGGCGCCCTGGGCAGGTTCCCGTCCGCCTGCCCGGGGGAGAGGGTGGGAGAGGGCAGCACAGCGCCCAAACGCCCTAAAAAGTGTCCCCAGGGCGCCTCTGGCGATCCCGATTTGCAGGCTGCATCTCTCAGGGAAGGGTGGAAAGCGGGAGGCCGCGGAACAGCAAAGCGGGACCCGCAGGCACCGAGCCCTTCCATGGCCGGGCTGGGCCGATCGCCCTACGGGATCCCGCACCTGCCCAGGCCGGGACAGCCCCTCTGCCTGCCCCTGGACATCCCCCTGCCTGCCCAGGCCGGGACAGCCCCTCTGCCTGCCCAGGCCGGGACAGCCCCTCTGCCTGCCCCGGGACATCCCCCTGCCTGCCCAGGCCGGGACATCCCCCTGCCTGCCCAGGCCGGGACAGCCCTTCTGCCTGCCCCTGGACATCCCCCTGCCTGCCCCGGGACATCCCCCTGCCTGCCCCTGGCTGTCCCACCGGCGCCCAGGAAAGCCGCATCCTGCGGGGTCGTGAGGAGCTGGCAGCGTTCCCTCGGCCCTCCGCAGAAGCACTTGTTAATTCTCTATTCTCCCTTAATTACACGAAAGCAATGACCGATCTATCATCGCTTTACAACGCTTCAGCTTAAATCCACTATTAAGGCAGGAGTGTTGTGGCTCAGACACTTTAATTAACAAGAATGATCTCACCTTTGTCCGCAGCATCTTTTTACGTGCTATTATATCAGGTAATTGTTAAACTATTCACTGGTTTGGAGAGGTCTATGCTTTCATTAAAATGTCTTGCTTTTTCTGACCCGGCAGATTACCCACGTTTTTACACTTAGGATTTTCAGGTGATTTGAGTTAAATCAATCTGCAGGAAACCAGATGAATTATTTAAAGCATTAGTGGCCTCACACTAGGAAATGAGATTTGGTCAATGCTTCTCCAAATTTTAGAAGTTTCAAGGTGGTCCCAGAGCTGGCTGGGAAATCAACTCCCTATTGACCAAAGCTATCAAAAGAACGAACTGAATAGTTTAAATTCATTTGAAAACTCCCCACACTTGTGGGAGAAAAAAAAAAAGCATTCATTAATTTTTAACATACCCTTTCTTGTTTCCTCTCTCACCAGAAAAAAAGGCTGGGAGAGAAACCAGGGGCTCTTCCCTCAGGAAACAAAAGCCTTTCCAACTGTTTTGAGCTTTTCAGAAATCTGCTCATGGGGATTTTTTTTTGTATTTTTTTTTGTTGTTTTTTAAAGTGAAATTACACTGAAAATGTGGAATGATGAAATAAAACCCAGCCTGAAATTACGCTGAAAATGTGGAATGATGAAATAAAACCCAGCCTAAACCCCCAGATGATAAGTCCTTTCATGTGGATGAAACTTTCTTCTGACCAGTTATGACCACTTGAAAATGTCCATACTCTAAAATCAGGGAAAACTGAAATAATTTTTTGTGTAAACACTCAGGCCTGGCTAAAGCATCTTGGTTGCAGCCTGTGTCAGCCCTGAAGGTGGGCAGTGATTAAACTTCTCTGCTACAACACGGCCCAGGGGGCTGCAGGAGGCCTGGTCCCTCCCAAGAGCATCTCCAGTTCCTGCTTCCAGTGCCTGGTGAATGATCAGGTGAGAGCAAGACTGGGATGCAGGCACAGGATGGGGCTTCTGCCTCAACTCTTCAAGGACCAAAGCACTGGAGAAACCTGAAATTTGGTCTGAACACCTGAACCTTCGTTTCCTCCTCTTCCTCATCCTGAGTTCCTCCTTAGAAGCAGCAGCAAAGCTGAGTTAGGACAGAAAATCCCACTGCCCCTGCCCTAGCCTTCCCTATCAGCAGCAGGAGCATCATCTGTCCCCAGCCCGTGGGGACAAGATATGCTGATAAGAACAGGATAAGCACAGCTATCACAGGAGCACCCAGGGCCCTTGTGGCCCCCAGACTCAGCTGGGACACACACCTGCACATGGGCACTGGAGCCTCTTGCAGCTCAAGCTGGCCACCAGTTCTCGCTTCAGCCTTTCTTCAGGAGGTTCTTGCATTATATCATCCCCTTTCTCCAGCCTGGACAGGATAAGCACAGCTATCACAGGATAGCCCTCGTGGCCCCCAGACTCAGCTGGGACACACACCTGCACATGGGCACTGGAGCCTCTTGCAGCTCAAGCTGGCCACCAGCCATCGCTTCAGCCTTTCTTCAGGAGGTTCTTGCATTATATCATCCCCTTTCTCCAGCCTGGAATCCATTTCCTCCATCTGCTGGACTGTGGTGAGCTCTGGACCTTGTTCATGTCTCTCTGTGTGTGTGTGGAGGTGTCCATGGACGCTGGTCCCAGCCCTGCAGGGCTGCCCCATGGCTGAGGATTGTCCCTGACTCCCAGCTGGACTTGCTGCTCCCCACAGTGAGTTGTTGTGCTCTGGCTGGTGATGAGGGCAGAGCTGTGTGTCAGCCACATCATTACCCTGGAATCAGCCTGGGAAAAGGGCTGGAGGGCACTTGCATCGAGGGACTGGCTGAATTTTGCCACGGGTCTGACCCCACGGGTGCGCGCCGTTCCCAGGGCTGGGGCAGGCGTGCTGCAGCGTCACCCATCACTGGAGGTGCAGCTGAGGCCTGGAAACCGTGTTGGGTGTCAGGGGTCTTGGGTTGTCCTGCCTCTGAGAAGAGCCTCTGGCATTTCTGTGGCTCCCAAACCCGCCCCTCGAGGAGAGAGGATGGGGAGTGGCTGTGCCCCTCAGACCTGTGGATGTGGCTGGGGACAGGGCAGGGAGGCTCCTCTGAGGCCAAGGGCAGCCTGGTGGGGCGGTGATGAGAGTTGTGGTTAACTGGGTTAATTATATTCATGTTGCTAGGAACACGGTGAATTATGTTAATAGCAGCATCTGGGGAAATTACATCTTCATTAATTGGTCCTGATTGCCGCTTGGCAGATGCGAGATGTTTCTGACTTTAACATGCAGGACAAAATTTATTGTAATCAGTGCAAGCAGTGACTGCACAAATACTGTTACCATGCCTTGCTAATTAACTCTCTGAAGAGGAAGGGAAGGAAAAGACCTGTATGGCCATCTCATCCTTGCTCTCCTGCCCCAGCCAGGACAGCCTTGTCTTCCTCTGATTCCTTTTCTAGTGCTTCTTCTGATAGAGCTCTGAACTTCTTTTTGGGTTAATAATGGTAATAATATGTTTGACAGACACAGGAGAGCATCATGGGGCTGAGGATGCTTCTGCTGATGTGTTGTACCCTCAAGCTGGCCTTGCTCTGGCCTTGATCTGCCCACAGGGCTCCTCCTCATGGGTGTGACTTGGGGGCAATCAGGTTTATTCACGTGCTTGGAGTCAAAGGCGTTGGTGATTTGGAGACCTTTGATCCCATCAGGTCCCCAGCAGGATGGAGAGGAGGCTCACCTAGGCATGGCTGTCCTGAGGGCACCACCCTGGGGGGGAGCTGGGGCTGCTGGCACGTGGAGAGACCAGTCATGGCCAAAGCAGGGCTGAGCTACGTGCGGCATCAGTCTTTGCAATGCTGCAGCTTTCAGTCAAGGGAGCAGCAGCAAACAAGGAATAAACACATTGCAGTGAGCTATCACAGGGGGGCAGATAGCTCCATTCTTAACCAGGGCAGAGATCCTCATCCCTTTGGATAGACCCCCAAGCAAATGCAGAGGTAATACATTACAACCCTGGGGAAGCAGGGGCTGAAATGCAGGCGAGGCACCGAGTCCCTCTAAGTCCTGAGGCTCCTCTGGGGACAGCAGTAAGTTGTGTTACGGCCTCACTTGCTCTGCCTTCTTTTTACACAACACCATCTTTCATTTTAATAGTGGGTTTTCAGCCAGCTTTGTTAGGGCTGCTGCTAATTGGGCTGGATTCATGTGTCCCACCAGGGCACGGGACAAGCCTGGCACTGCTCAGAAGGGAAGGATTTTACTGCCTGGTGCTTTCAATGGGCATAGCCCAGGCTCTGGGAGCAGGAGGAGGGGATATGGCTGGGGTGAGAGGAATTCAGGAGCAATTTTAACTCTTTACTTGCCATTGAAGCTTATATACCTTCCGTGATGCAGTGATGTGACAGAGAGTGGCTGTAATGATCCAAATATCTAGCAGGGAGATGAAAACCTGTTTTACAATCAACCTTTCTGATTTGGAAAGATGTGGGGCCACCTCTTTTGCTGTGAAATAGGATTTAAAAGTTCTTCAGTGCTGAAAGTATCAGATTCAGACCTTCACAAAGTAGTTTTCATAGGTCATCACAAGGAATGAGACCTCATTGCTGGGACAATACCACCAGAGCTTTGGAAGCAGCAGAGTCTGTGCCCTCAAAACCTAGAGCTAGGTTTCAATAAGAAGCTGTAAGGTACAGAGCAGGGAGCTGGCCGTGTCTTTTCCATGGCACTGCCTCTGTAAATAATTGCAAGGCCAGCAGAGCTGTGATGCATGTGAGGTTTGGCTGCAAAGCAACGCTTCTGGCTTGTGAGGCACTTTCACCCCCTCCAACGCTCCCCAGGTGCCTCAGCACAGGGGCACTGGGATGTCTGAGAGCTCCAGGGTTTCTGCTTGTGTTCTCTGAGCCTCTGGGAGACTCACAAAAATCCTCTCCCCACCACTGCTGCACAGCACTTGTCCCCTCTGTCCCCATCCCCTACAGTTCCCCCTAGAGCCCTGGGTGCTGTGGTCCTCCCAAACTGGCTGTTCCAAGGTGACCAGAACTTCCAGCTCCCAGTCACACCACTAAGCTGGACAAACCCCACTAATTAGATGGAGAAATTAATGTTTACTGGGAGCGTCCACTTGGGATGTCTCCAAAAACACAGCTCTGAAATGTGTGGCTCTTTAACCAGAGATACGATCATCCACGTGCCCCTCCAGCCAGCGTGGCAAAGTGTGTCCCCATCTTGCTGTGGGTCAGACCTCTTTGTCTGGAGAACAGAAGAATATGGTACAGGAGGTCTAGGATCCTTTTCCTCCCCCACCTGGACTAACCAGATGTAAAACCAGGCCTCTTTTTTGCAGAGGTCTTTCCCCATCAGCCACACTGGAAAAGTCCCATGGAGGAAACTCCCGTGAGTGGAAGCCTGCTCATGCCAAACACCAAAACAGTTCACATTTGTAGCTGAGAAACACAGCAAGGAGCTTACTAGTTGGCAAACGGACTGAATTGTAGCGCTACTTTTATTTTAAAGGGCAGTTAGCACTGTGGAAGGATTCTCTCTGCCTCTTCAATATGCCATGTTTGTTAGTTAAAAGCTCAATTTATTTAATTTTACATGATAACATATGTCACAGCTCTGCAGTTGAGCTGCTCTGTGGCATCAGGAAAACTGAGCCACAGCAGAAGTTCTGGGAGAGGCAAATGGGGGCAGTAGCACTGTGAAACCCAGTGGTACCCAGAGAAATTTAGTGGGGAGGTTTTTAGTGAAGACTGAAACTCTGGAAGATGTTATTTGGAGTTTTCCCTTCCTGCTCACTTGAGAGCTGAGACTGTCAGACCTGGATGTGGTTTTGGAGATTCCTTTTAGTGAGGGTGGTGCTCAGGGCCAGCGAGTAGCCATGCCAGTCAGTCCAGGAGAGAGAATCCCGGCTGGCCCATGAGCCACTCTGCAAACCTGGTACTGGGGCAGGGAGCACACAGGGTGCCCACCAGCCAAGCAGAACAGCCTGGATGTGTGTGGGAAGTGAATGTGCTGGTCCATCCCTCTGCTTGGACTGGCCTTGCTCCTGGGCTGGAGCAAGGCTTTATGTTCAACATCAGGCCTGCAGGGTCCATCTCTTACTGTCACTCAGCTAAAGCAGAGATGACAAGGATCACCACTGTGATCCAGACCCCACTGATGGCTCTGGGCTATGATCTCAACCGCTGCCATGCCCATTTCCCAGTGAGTGGGAAATACTCCTTCTTGGGGGAGAAAGTTTCTATCAGCAGTTGCAGGACTGTGACCACCCCAGTGATGGCTCTGGGCTATGATCTCAACTGCTGCCATGCCCATTTCCCAGTGAGTGGGAAATACTCCTTCTTGGGGGAGAAAGTTTCTATCAGCAGTTGCAGAGGGCTAGCACTGGGTTCCTGCTCCTCTTGGAGACAGGCTGTCACCAGAGAGATACATTTATTTTTAACGCCATGAATATGTAGAAACTTGTCTGAGCTTCTGCACGCAGTGGCCATGAATTTAGAAACGGCGTCAGGAATCGTGGCACTCGGCATGCTGCGCATCAGGTCAGAGCGATAAATTTCTCTTACTGGTGCACAAGCCATTTGCCATACGTGATTTGCTGAATTTGTGGTCATTTCTCTCTCTGCCCCTGTGTGCAGAGTGTATGACTGAGATTTTATATTGCACCTCTGAGACACAAAGTCCTTCTGGTGCTTTTGCCTTGCATCCTAAACAGCCTCACTCGCTCTTCTCCCTGTCCCCTTGGCTTAATGGCTTCTGGCCACAGCCTGGCCCTTAAATCATGGGCTGCACCTGGACAGGCATAAACTGTGACTGTCCCCAGACAGAGAGGGTGTGATTGGAGTGGTGAGGGATGTGACTGAACACAGCTCAGCCTTGGGAGAATGCTGCTCCTACACTGAGTCCGAGATGGGTCCTCTGGCACAGGCATGGAAGGCAATCAGGGCAAGTCCTACAGAGACCCCTGACATGTTCAGTGAGCCTTTCCAAGGACAGTCATTTGGAATACAGAGGGATGAAATGTTCAGTGCAGATTTCATGCAGTATGTTAAAATGATCTTTGTGATGGGAGGGAAGCTTAAGCTAAGCAAGTTCACACTGTGGGGACTGGAAGATGATGCTGCTATCCTCCTCCACTTTACTGCCTGTGCTTTTCCTCCCCCATCTCTATCTGTTCTAGACATAAAAGCTTTTTTATTGCAAGACTATTTTTGCTCAGTGAATTAAAATGAGGCATTTGTAACCCTTCCTTCCCAGTGCAACTGCTCCCAGCAGCAATGCTCTCTAGCTGGTCCCAGCCTCTCTGGTCAGCATGGAAAAGGCAAGCCCAGCAGTAGGACATGAGCAGGGTCTTGCTAAACCCAGCTCTGCTGAGATGTGCCTGTGCCTCAAAATGGGTCTGCCCTGTTCCACAGACAGCTCCCTATGAGCCTGGTGAATCAGTAAAGGCAGCAGAGATGACCAAGATGTTTCCTAAGTGATTCCTGACCGAAAACCTTTGTCACAGCAGTGCCATCACACTAACAGGAACTGTATCAACAGGATTGTTTATTAAATTCTGGTCTAGTTGCAAGGGTGCAACCCCACTGAGACCCTTTGGTGTAGAAACATGAAACAAGAACAGTGGATTTTCTCACATTGCTGAGGTGTTATCAGGGTCTGAGCCAAATTACCAGGGCAGAGCAGGACACTGGAAACTGCCCATTTGTGGGTGAGAGATGGAGCTCGTGTGGCCTCTGCTGCTAACTCACAGCCATTCTTCAAAGCCAGGGTCTCCAGCAAACTACATACACAGCTGTTTCCATCAGGGTAAGGTTTCTGTTCTTGTTAAACGTGAACCTTTGTGCCTTTTCAACTTAATCCTCTTCCAAGTGTATTAGGTTTTTGGGGAGATTTTTGAAATGGCAAGGTTTCCTGAATTTCTAATCTCCTGGTGCATATCTAAAGCCCTTACCATAATTCATCAGGGCCCTGCCAACATGCAATCTGAATAAAAGCAGAGAGAAAGCACCTTTGCAATCAGGATTTTTCAACTATAAATTAGTGGAAGGTGATCATTGTGGAAACAGCACTAGCTTCATGTATTTAGCAGGGAACACACAGCAAACAAAGGAAATACCAGCTGGAGGGCTGGTGGTGCAAGGTTAGGGCTATGGGAACAGGCTGATGATAGAAACTGGTTTCTTGGTCTCCAGCAGACACAAGCAAGGAGACATTTTAAAAGTAAAGGTTTCACAGGAGCAGAAGCTGTCTCTTGAAACTGCAGTTAGGGAAAATGCCTCTGTTGCCACCACAAACAGAAATCAGAGGAGGTGAGAGCATCCTGGAAGGTGCCAGCAGCTTTCTTCCCAGATTTTGTTCAAGTCTCCAGGTATAGCTACAGAGTTAACAAACCTTCTTGCCTATATTTCACGTTCCCTAACTTTTCAATCAAAGAACAACCCAACCTTCAAAAACAAATCCAAGGATTACTATCCTTTGAAGAAAGGATGATCTTGTACAGCAACCATTTACAATCAAAAAAAATAAAATTAATACATTTTGATTGTTATGGTAAAGAGAAGGACAGAGGTAAAAAGTCATAGCTGTTTTGCTGTTTCTTAGAGATGGGGACTGTGCACATCTGGCTTTAAATAAAAAATAGCAACAACTTCCCAATGCCTTTATTCTCCCACCTTCAAGAGTTTCTGAACTAACTAAAGGCTACTTTCTTGCTAAAGGCTTTTGTCTCACTCCAGCCTAGAGCTTTGTGACACAACTGAAGTTATTTAGTGGAAGGGAGGAAGTAAATGCATTAGTGAGTGCATTGTCTCTTGGCTGAGGTTTAGGTTTACCTGAATTTATTATTTCTAATGTAATCAACTGATTGCTTACTGACCATTTTACTTCAAATGTGGCCAAGGACTGCAGTCTACAGTCAGTCAATCTATCTGCTCCCACCCCTGGGACCATGTCCCAGCACTCCCTCTGCTATCCAGCATCAAGCCATACTTGTTTTCCAGCTCAGGGCTGTAGAACACTGTGAAGATCCCACCTGCACAGCACGGTGGGAGTGTGACTGTGTGTGCTCTCTCATAACATTGAGCAGCTCTCTGACTAAACACACCTTTCTCTTCCCAGACATCACTAACAAGCTATTCTTCTTTCAGCTCAACTTCAACCTGCACTTAACCATTAACTGTGTCTATCTGTACCTAAAAATTACTTGAAATGGAACATTCAATTATTACAGATCTTAAACATGCAGAACAAGGCTGCTGTTTGATTTCTGTTTCAGCAATGATAAAGCACTCCAGCATCACACTCTCATTCTCTCCAACAGCAGCTGAGCCACTAAACTGATGACACGAGGATTAACCAGACAGTCTAACAAGTCATTGGTAGAAAGGGCTGTTTGTGAGGTGCATGGACTGCAGTCTGAATCCATTTGATGTGCAGCTGTCTCACAGTCATTACTCATTAACAATCTCTTCCTCTCGCACTGTAATTTTCCAAAATGTTCTCCTTCATTTTCACAGAGATCTCCACTGTCACTTTCAACTGCAACTGCACCCATCATGCTGGTTTTGTGAGACTGTGGTAAAACCTGAATAAGATGAGGCCCAAAAGGTATTTTTTGCAGCTCTTCTGCTTTGGGTGTTGGAAAGTCACATTCCTGGGTTAGTAATGTGCAGCTCTCTGGTTCACAGCCAGCTTCCCTTCTCTTCCTCTTGCATGACGTATTTGTCCTCTGCTTTGCACCGGTGCTGCTGGAACGTGCCTGTCCTGACACACTTGTCTCCTGACACCTGAGGTATGCAGACACTGCTTTATTCAGGTACTGAAGATTGGTTTCATGGGATGTTGCCTCAACCTAAGAAAACACCCAGAATACACTCAGTTAAAAGGAGACATGTTTCAATTCAACCTTGCGTGATTATCTTCCATTAATTACTTTTGCTACATGAAGGGATCGAATGTAAAACTCTTTTCTCAAAGCAGCATAAAGACTCAGGGGGAGCTAAGCAAAATGTCAGTAATTCTTTGTTATTGCTGCCATAATGGGAGCAGTAGAGGGCTCACCTCCGTGGGATTTAGCCAGAGATCTCCATCACTGGGATTTTCTGCTGATTTTATGGCGCATACCAGCATTCGAGTTATGGCCTCTTCTACACGGGCTTCATGATCTGCATCCTGCCTCAAGAGAACAGAAGGTTTTAGGGGATAGAATAGTTCATGGGTCTCTGCAGATAGCTGAAACATCTTAGGGAAAACATAGATGGCCTTAGTTTGAAAGCCACACTCATCCACGTGAAGTCAGTGGAAGGTTTCAGACTCTCTTCCTGTGTAAAGCCCCCAAACAGGTGACAGCACAGGCTTTGGTGTGACTGCTCATCTGAATAAGGATATGCAAAAAATAGTATGTGTATATAATCTTTTCCCTTATTAGTGTTTTGTTAATTGAATCTGGTGCTTGAAATTATAATGCAATATTAGCATTTAATTAATGTGTGCATTTAAACAGCTCTTTAGGACTAGAAGAGCCATAAAGTACATAGCACGTTTTTATATCTACGTATTCTGTCTAATTTAAGAAATTAAAACACACAGGATGTTACAGCAAGGCAGCAGCTATCTAAGGGCTACACAAGCACAAAAGTGAATCTTAAGGAAATTTAGGAAATATTTTATCATGTAACAAACAGCTGACAAACTGCTGCACTTTTGAACATCACCAGAAGGAAAAGCACATTTGCTCTGAAAACTCTCCTGCAAAACTGAAAATTAACTTACAAACTTAGTAACAGGCTCTTTGTTTCAGGCCTTCACTTCATTCATGATCCCTCTTGGACAGCTGGATACTGGCTAGGTTAGGATAGCAGAAAAAAAACTTTATAGGATCTTGGCTTTCTTTCCCATTTGAGTTTCTTGTATGTGGAAGGAATGTTAAGACTCCCCGAACAGGATGGTGGTTTTGTTATCTCAATGACAATTTGCTTCAACTGAGATGCTTCGATATATTCGTTTTGGAGGGAAGATGCAACATGGTCAACCCACAGCCCTGATCAGTCCAGGGAACCTGTCAAGCAAACCACATCTGGCTAGTATCAGGGCTGAAGGCAGCAATTTGTCCTGGAACCCTAAGCAGAATTTGGGGTAGAAGCAGGGGGAAGTGCTCTTGGCATTTTGTGAGTTTGGATGCTAGGCTTTTTAATGGCCTTGTATAAAAAACCACCAAAATAAGGAGCTTGGTATCTACATGTGGAAATTATTTAAGGTGTTGCATTCTTGGTATTCATCCTGGCCTGCTGAATAACAGGGCTGTACTGATTGCATGACAGTATATTAGAAAGCAAGGAATACTTTTGGGTAGCTCACATCCAGCTGAAAACAAATTAAATTTCTACTCTAAACTCTTGCCAATATAATTAATGGTTTCACTGGGACTGTAATTGTTGGTGTGATTCACATCTGTCAATATGAAAGCAGCTGGTAACAGCTGCGAGCAAGAACTGCTTGGTTTGGTAATGCAAATGTTCTCAGAATTTTCTTTTAGAATCCATGTCAGAATTTATTTTATAGATGGAGGGTCCAACACCTCACAGACAATGCTGGATCATCAGCTGCAGGGGTGATCTCTGTAAGGAGCTTTCACCTGTGCTGCAATAGCCACATTTGCTATACATGGCAGATACTGATATCTGGGGAGGGTGTGTGTCATTTATTAGCAAGAACCAGCAAACACTCCTCTGCTTATGACACCACACAACCACTGACTGCTGCTGGCACCAAAAAGGATCTTGGTGGCTTCTGTAAGAGCTTTGTGACAGAAAAGGACCTGGAATTTAGCTCCACTTTTTTTTTTCCTTGCAACACATAAGAACAGCTAGAAATGCCCAGGCCCCACCCCAGCACCTGGGAGCTACCAGCCAAGCTGATCCCACCACAGCCTGCTCCTCCAGAGGGGGACAACTTGTGAGGCCCAGCTTAGGGCACAAGTGTGTGTGGTGACATCAGGGCCTTCCCAAGCCCAGGGCACACAGCCAGCACCTCTGAATTACCTCAAAGGCTCAAATTCAAGGCAGGCTTAAGTGGCTGCTCTGCAATAAAATTGGTGCTTTCTCTGGCGCTGGAAACAGCCTGACTGCATTTAGGGCTGTGTAAGAGCCTGGTCTGGGCTGTGGGCCTGCTGTCCTTGCTAAATACACAGGTTTCATCTCGAGAATTTCTCCATGAGGGAAATACCCAAGTGAGTTCCTCTGCTCTGCTTGGTTTGATGTGGGTATGAGAAATACATTGTCTGGTCTTGGAACAGCAGCTGAAAGCATGTGTTCTTTCCCTGCAGGTTTCCAGTCTAATATAGGTTTTAGAAGTAGGGAAAAACAAAGGCAGTGAGTATTTTAGTGAGGCCATTTCACAAGCTATTTCAAAAGTTTTTTTTTTTTAATTATTTTAATATTAACCTAGGATTAATAATAAAGTAATGTCAATCCGAAAACCTTCTGGAGTACTGAGATGATCTAGTGGAATATGTCCCTGCTCCTTGTAGAGTGATTGGACTAGACAACTCTTAAAGGTCCCTTCCAATCCAAACTATTCTATGATTTTATGATATCCCTGGAACCATCCCATATATACTGGTTAACATGAGCAAGAAAAATCAAAGCCCAGGGAGAAGAAAATTAATTAAATACATGAGGAAATCCAACTTCAGCCAAATCAAAACTATCACAGAGGAATGAAAATTCAAAAATCTTCTCCTCCCTTCCTATTCACATTAATCTGATTTAAATTCTAATTTAGCTTTGCACATAAGCTTGTCCTTGAGGTGAAGTTCCTGGTTTTTTGTTCTCTATTCAGCACAAAGCTGGCTGGCCTTTCAGAAACTAGGCATGAAAATTTAGCTTGTGTTTAATTGTTTACCTGATTGAAGTAAACTTGAAAGGGGATTTCTGCTGAACTGGGGCTTCAGATGTGGAACCTTGAATTGTTCTTCCTGAAAAAATGTATCCATAAGGGCTTTTCCCTCACCAGCCTCTGAACACAACACACCCAATAGGACTGAACCTGGCAGGAAAGGGACAGAAATCCCTTGGAAGTGCTACACCCCCAAGACATTAAAAGGAAAATACCAGTTCAATCCAAGAGTTAATGCTGACAGTGACAGGATCAATGCATTCCACATAGTGCCACCAGTGCCTTGGAACGAGCAGGACCTGGAATTGGAGACATTGCATTAGGGTACAGGCAGAAGCCTGAAGAAAGACACAGTTTTTTAATTCAGGTGATGTGGGATGTAGAGACAGAACTGAGGCAAGGACACAGGTGAGAGGTGATAAGTATTTCTCTCTTTTAAAGAGCCTTTTCTCAAGACTTAAATGCCCACTGTATCATGTAAGAAATGGACGTGATCCAGAACTACCTTTCATCCAAACTCCTTCCCATATAGTCCCAAGCAGGACTATAACCTTTAATTGCTGTGGGTAAGCAAAGTCCAGCAGAACAGAGGGGGTGCAGCTGGTGCAGCAGAACATCAGGACTTCAGAGAGTGTCTCAGCCAAGCAGGAATTCTTTTGTAGACTCTCCAACTGAGCAGACTTCCCAGTTCCTGTAGGACTGCCAGCTGGCTTTCCCAAAAAGCAGGCATGCCTATGCTCATCTAGGTGACTAGGTGACAAAATGCAGCTTTAATTCTGGTAAATAATCACCAGTATTAAATTTGTCACTTTTAGTAGACAGGCTTTTAAAAGAAAATGTCATGATTTCTGGGACAATCTAGTTTAGATCAGAGCTTTACGACAATATCAGGATGATAGCTGTGACATAAAATTGATTCCAACCCATGGTTTTTATGGTACAAGACACTGATGTTGTTTTGATGATAGAGGACAAGCTTTGCAGATTACTGAACATTAGAGTAACATGGAGCTATCAAGAAAAGCATGAAAGATATTTTTTGACAAGTTATAAAAATGGTCAGAGGGAGATAAAAATATATACTTCAAAATGGGTAAAGTAAAGCAATGATCTGTATCTGAATTGCAGACAGTTCTTTCTCTTGGTAGGCACAAATTACTTAGAAGAATGTTCTACTGCCCAGATAGCCCTGTGCTTCATTATATCAAAACACAGCTAATGAGAAAATGTCTGTGGGGGAAACAATGGCACCAGTCCTGCAAACACTGACAGGACACTTGGAACACTCTCATTTTTTGGGCCAGATGACAAATGTTCTCCACAGGCTTAAATTTAAGTCAAACAAAAAGAAGCATTGGCTTTCCAAAGGTCAAAAACATTTGGAAATTATTCTTTAATCCGGTACAGCATACAGAACAGAAGAGGAAGTCAGTCAGTGGAGGGTCATTATTTTAAAAATATCACTAGTTAGTCCTGACATATAAGTGTATGAAACCCTATAGACTGCAGCCAAAACATGTTTCAGAGTTTTGTTTTTATCAAGGAAACATCCACTTTAAATGAACAGTGCAGTTGCATTAGCAACAATTGGTTTATGATAAGGGTTTTCTAGTTTCACTGACTGCAAAATCATGCAAACCCCCCCTCCCCAAATGCTCATCTGCTCTACAGGGGATCTTACACTGAACTCTGCTAAAGTCTCTGGGCGCCCTCCAAGTGGCCAGGTGTAATGTGAGCCCTGGCAAACCTTGTGTTACAGCAGAAGAAAGCAGAGCTCCCGTAAGCGGCCGTTTGCACCAAGGGGATCCCTCCTGTGAGCCCTGTGCAGGAACAGCGAGCGGCAGCGTGCTGGAGGAGGGCATGCAGACACTGGGGAGGGACTGTGTGGCAAGGGAACATGATTAAGGAAAATGCATAAATGTTCCAGTAAGAGATGCTGCCTGGAAAACCAAGAAGGAAATCAGGCATGGAATGTGCTGGCTCCACATGACTGCAAAAGGGAGACAGATTTGCTTTGGAGAGAGCAGGTACGGCCAGAAGGAAAATACAATCCCCACAACTTGTCCTGTGTTTTCAAACCAAAGAGGAGGAACTTGGTCCTTTAGAGACTAATCAGATTTCCCTTGCCAGCAGGTTAAGGGTAATAACTGCAAAGTTGTGTCTCTCTGCAGCTGGCCCTGTTTGCTGATGCAGTTTATAGAAGAGCTACAGAGCTGTGACTCAAATAGGCAAAAAAGGCTCCATAAAGACACTTGCTCTCCCTCTTTTATTGTTGAACAAGCTTATGCTTGTTAAAATTAGGATTTATAGCAACAAGAAAATTGAAATTATCAAAAAGCAAAAGGACTAAAACTTTACTAAAGATTAAGAAATGGAAAAAGGTAATTAAATAAAAAAAAAAAATACAGCTGGCAAGAGAGCAGAACTAACAAGACCAAAAAAACCCAAACCCCAGAACCCAAACAACCCAGAAAAGAAAGGTAGGATTCTTCTACATTTACAAACTAGTATTCTTCTAGGTTTTCAAATTAGAAGCAAACAGACACACAACAAAATGAAAACAAACAAAAAAACCACCACCGCTGCCTCTAACGATCAATTTCACAATTGAAAAAAGCAGACTTCCATATGTTTATGAATATGGGACACAGATTTAGCTACATTCCTATAGGAGACATGAAAGTAAGCCACAATGAAACAACACACACAACTGCAGCAAACATTTTACAGGGAAAAACGTAAAGTGCAATAGCAAGACAGAACTACTCCAAGCTGAGAGATAATATTGTGCTAGTCTGCTTTCCACAGAACTTATCTAACTTTATTCATGCTGGGAAGATACTGATCTAAACAGTAACCAATCAGATAATTTCAATATTTAGGCTAGTGACAGCCAAATATAGCAAATGAAGTTAAAGTAGGACAGAAGTCCCAGAAAAGATAAAATGAGATGCTGTAATGGGAGGAAAGAAACCAAAGGAACAGTTGGGAGAGCAAGTGGAGCAATGCTGAAGACTTGTACATCACAGAGAACAGAGCAGGTTTGAATTCTCAGTGGACATGATTAACTTGATACAGTGCAAAGGTAGGGCAAAGGTGGAATTGCTTCAAAAAGAGAGCACACCCTGAAGTGAAATATTATGCCAAGAAATTTCTGCTCATTAGGAAAAGATATTTAGGTAAATGCACACAAAAAGGAAGCCAGTGTGATGGGAAGATAAAGACACTGAGCCACAGGGGGACCCAAGGAAATCCCAGAAGTGTTCACAACCATGGCAATGAAACATAAAATGAAGTAGGTGCAGGCATAGCCAGGTCTGTGGGAACACCACCTGAGGACTGTGTGAGCCCTGCTGCCCCAGCCTATGCCTCATCCCAGCTGGAGCCTGGCTGTTCCTGGTGCTTGGAAGGGGCTTCTCATCCTGCCTCCTCCTCCCTCCTGGTGTCTTCCTGTCCAATGAAACAGCTCCAAGGGCAGCTGGGGTCAGAAACACAGGCACAGCCATGGGGAAAGGCACACTGAAGAGGAGGGAGTGGGGCTGCATCAGGCCATGCCCACAGTGACCCAGGTGAGAGAACAAGGGAAGCTCAGGGAAGAGGTGGAGAAGCAGAGTCAGGAAATTGCAGCTTTGACCTTTTGTTTTTGTGGCATTCATGGGGTTCTCCCTAGGTGTTGCAGGTTGGGCAGTGTTTTTAGCACCAATTCTAGCATAAATTCAGCTCCTGGACTCTTCTGCTTCTTCTGTGATGGAAATCATAGTTCTGGTGTCCTGAGGTTGGGTTGGGCTGTCTGCCTTCCCTATGGGGTGACTTGGGGCCAGCTCTGCAGTCTCCCATGTGAAAACTCTTTATTCCTTCCCCAGAACAGAATTACCAGTCATCTACTATGCATAATGGTGTGGCCAACTCTGAATTCTCTTTTAGTAAAATCACTTAAATTCTTTTCCAAAAAAAGGTAGGTTTTTTTACTATAACCCCATTTAAAAAGTCTTTTGTATACTTTGAGCTGGAACACTATGCTACCTTTGAATTACTGCACTTCTTGACTTACTAAAACACTTTTCTTTGGTATCAATTATATTTTTCTTGGCTATCCAGACTGTGTGTTCTGCTGCTCGCCACTTTAAGCCCAATCTGATGTTCTCACACCCTTTCTTTAAAGGCAGCACACAGGGAAATCCCTCCCTGACTTCGTGAAGATTTCTTCTTGCTCAGGGTTAGGTTAAAAGTCAGAGGTTTGCCTGTGCTGTTGGGAGATCTGCTGCTGAGCAGGATCCCATGGTGTGTTAGATTCTGCAGCAGAAGCACAGAAAGAGAAAATCCTGCAGCTAAACACAGCAACTGAGTGACAACTGTATTTGTGGCCACATAAATGTGTTTCTTTTAGACTTTGAGAAAGCAGGTAAGCAGAAGCAGGGGAGGTTGTTTCTGAGCAGCAGACCGTGGTGAGAACCAACAAGCAGTAATGTTCATATTTTTCTAAAATAGTTTTTTTTTTTCCCATTCAGTGACAATAACCAGCAAGCAGTAATGTTCATCTTTTTCTAAAACAGTTTTTTTTTTCCCATCCAGTAACAATATTTTTCAAGGCCAGAGGGAGGGGATCCTTCTCAGACCCAATGTGCCTCTTAGATGACCTCAGTCAGGCCTTTCCTTGCACTTCTGCACTGCAGCTCCTCTGGCCCCAGGCTGCCCTGGGGCACAGGGCCAGGCCACAGGGCAGGCAAGCACTGCCTCCAACAGCACCTGCCTGGGCTGGCAAGAGGGGGAATGGGATTGCTCACAGGGGTCCAGAGTGGCAGCTGCTTGCTCTCCATACCTTCAGATGAACTCTGATCACTTTGTAGCCTCCCTACCATTGTCTAGTTATGTGGATATGGATTAACAGGGAGATGGATTAAGAGCAATTACATTAGAGAGCAGGAAGGAAGCCAAAAGTCAGTGAGAAGTGGGGCAGAGGAAAGAATGATCAACGATTTTATCCTTGTACAGCATCTCAGTTTTTGTAGCCTTTTCAGGTGATATTCATCTTTCCTATTTTTAATCATCAAAAAAGTTAAGCATCTATGTGCACAGGCTCCTTCTACAGCCTGTGCTGAAGGACAAGGTGGGATGAATGCTCCTGCAGGACTGTAATTGTGTAAGACAGGAAGGATGAACCACCTTGTTGAGGTGCCAGGTGCCACTGATGGCAGATAGGACACCTGTCCTGAACAGGAATTAGGCTGAGGGTGACAGATCTCTAACTCTCTTAACACTTGTCCCAGAGCATGGGTAGAAGATACAAGAACAGATGTGTTTTGTCCCATTTCTGGTCTTTTAGGGAGTATTTGTATATTTGAGAGAGGATTGAAGGTATTACTAGAAATGCTGCTCCATACTTAATCCTCAGCTTTGCAACCATCAAATAGGTGACCAGGTCCAAACATTTATAAGGACCCCCTACATTTGTGTGACACAACTTGAGCTTGTAACTTCCACTTGATACAGTGGGTATAGTACTGCTGCAAGCCCTTCCACTACTCAGCTGCCTCTTCAAGTAAGCTTGACATCTTAATGTTTTCATCATTTGTTTCAGAACAGATCACTAATGTATAACCAGAAGTTACTTCTATTGAAATGCAGCTGACAGCCAGTGGTCAGGTACAGATGAAACCTTATAAAACCTTAAATCTCAATCAGCTACCAAAATTCATAATAGAGGTTCACCTCTGTACAGTGGAAGGGCACAAAGGATCTAATTGAAGCACACTCTGTGCACTGACACAATGTTACATGAAGGAATTCTGCTTTCAGGCAGAAAGGGTGTAAAAAATGGCTGGTAGCAAACATCGACCAGAAGGTGGCATTAGACACATTAAGTTTTTGATATTCAAAGCTGCACTCACTCTACATGCAGCTGCTCTCCTGAATACCTAAGAACACCTTTGTCTTCGTTTTTTCAGCCTTTTATTGTTACAATAATCCAAAATGTTCTGCATACCCTCTGGGAATGAGTGGAGATGCTACATTTTATCACAAAATAAAGATGCCTACAAATTCTTCAGTAATTGGGCTAATTCTATGTGAAAACCACTGTTAAGCACATATCAAGACATTATTTAGGAATTCTCTCCCTTGTTAATAAAGGAGTTCTTCTAGGTCATTCTTTTCCTCTCCATCAAATGGCAGCAGCTCCCAGCCACCTGCCCCAAAAGCTCCTGGATGAGATGCTGGCAAGCACCACACAGGAGGCACTGATAAAATGGACAAAGACAATACTTCACCGCTCCATCATTGCTTCTACATTACTTTCCCCCCTAAGAAATCCAAACAGTATCTTGTTCATGGCAATGCAGACAAATTGTATTACTGAGCTGGCTCAAGATCTTTATTCCTGCAAGATTAATTTGTAATTGCTTTAAGCCTAATTAAAATTAAGATCATATTAAAGGTTCACTAGTCTGCTTGATCATTGCAAAGGAGATTATAAATTCAAATAGTATTGGGGATCAGGGATTACTCAGTGCTGAATGGATGTGGCCTTTTTATCAATAGCAAAACTTTGTTCTGTGTGCTTTAAATTACTGACTGCTGCAACCTTAGAAAGTGCTGAATGTGAAACTAATGATTTGCTTTAGGAGTATGAGTATGAGCTAATGTAGTGCAAACAGTAAAGGCTGATCATAGATTCCACATTTGCATCTGTACCAACTGCAGAGCATACACTTCCAGTTGATGGGTATCATCCTGCCCTCCTCTGCCTCCTCAAAATTAACTTAATTAGCAAAAATCCACTCTTTAAATTGTTGAAGGCAGCTGGGTTTGCCAGTTAGGGACAGGGGAATTCCCATACAAGTTGTTGAGCTGGCAGGTCAAAAGAGGTGACAATATCTGGTAGGGGAATAGTGAAAGGGCTCCAGAAGCAGCAACTCCACTGTCTGAGCAATGACCATTGCAAAATTCCTTTGGAAGGGCCTGACAGTTTGAGATGCACAGCAGTGCCTTACCAGGACATGCATGGCTGAACAAATGAATAAGGGTAATTCAGACTCCAAATACAGACCTTGTTGATTAAATAAAGAAGGACACTATTTACAGCAGGAGACTGGGAATCAAGAGTCCTGAGCCCTACTCTCACACTGCTGCTGCCTGCCTGTGTGACTGTCAGCCAGGCACTTACAGCTGAACCTTCTCAGTAAAGCAGGATTAAAAACATCCTCACAGCCCTGTAAAGCACCATGAAATCTGTGAATGGTGTGCACTCTAAATGCAAATATCATTATTAAAATATTTAGTAAAGCAACAGGTGAAGGCTATTCACTACTAAAATATGAGTTCCTTTGCTAGCTCTATATACTCATTAACCAAATGCATTTTATGCAATATAGTGCTGTCAGAGTAGACAGGTCAGAGTTCAAGAAGGTTCTGAAGTAGACAAATTTGAGGTGAGGAAGGTGGTTGTATGGAATCAAGCAGCTGACTGAACTCTGATCTATGAATCAGGCAGCTGATTGATAACTCTCCAGATGTTTGCAGTTTTTGTACAAAAAAGTCTACGCAAATAACTGTCAGTGAAGAAAGTTTCTGTGCTGAGAGAAATCGATAAAGTCTGAATGTGGAGTGAAGGAAGAGCAAAGTTCCACAGTCAATTTGTTAAGATTTCCTAGCCCTTAATTGGCCAGTTAAATAGAAAATTAGGTAATGTAAAGCTCATATATAAGTGGTACCTGTCCTGGACTGAGTGTAACAACATGGGCTGTTGAGTTCCTAAACTCGGGAAAGCGTTTCAGATCAGGGTTGGCAATGTTGACTTTGCTGAATATACTGGATTCCTCATAAGGGATCCTGGTAGGATAAAGGAAACTGGTGTCACCAGGTGGGAAGAGGTGCCATCTCTTCCTGAAAATAGAAAGAAGATAGAAATGTATTCAGTGCATGTCACTTGCAGCATAGAACTAAAGGCAGTAGCAAGGTTTTCAATAAAACATAAATCTGCCTCGCTGTGTGAATCTCCTACGCAGTGAGAACACAGCCAGTGCTTACAGGCTGTCTCCTGAAAGTGTTTTTAAAATATTCCACTTTTTAATTTTTTAACTGAGAAGATTTACAGCTTCTCACCAATCATTTTTAAAGGCAGATAAAATTTAAAAAACCTCTCCCGTCTGGTTTCTTCTTCCTCCTTTTTACATGCAGCATTTAGAGATGCTCAGAGCATTAAAAATTGCTCTATAAACTAGAGGAAATAGTTTTGTTACAGACAATGTATTTTTGCTCACTGAATGAAAAGCTTTCAAAATCTGTATTTGTTTTGAAAGGAGGGTATTGTGTGTTTAGGATGGCTACAGTAAAAGGGTGTAGACATTATCTTCTGTTTCCTTACATGGCTGTTAGTTGTGAGCCCCCCATTCTTAGTAAAAATCACCTTGATGTTCCCATGCCAAAGACAGCATGAATAAAAAACAGATACATCCATAGACAAAAGTATCCTTAAACAGCTGTATTTTTTTTGTGTTATCAGTACCACATGATGAAAATGTGGCTGGCTGTGCCTTTAAGAACTTACAGGTGTGACTAAATGCCAGGTGGAGCAGGACAGGGTTGTTCTGCTCATGAGGGCACTCATGTGCCAGGTTGCTCTCTACATGCCCAAAGAAGCACATGAATGCACCACAGTGCAAAGGCCAAGCAGAGCTGAGACCACACTTTGTCCTCAGGAGCTAATGTCTCTATTTCACTTACACAGACCAGATCAAAGAGAAAAAAAGAATATGCCAGAACTGGTGGTGCCAATTTGATGGGCATTATAAATGAAACAGCAGGTACATATAGTATTTAGAAATAGAACTTTTATATGGCAGTACTTTAGGTGATAGAAATAACCAGAAGGAATACACAAAGAGAATTTATTACATTTAAGAGGTGCCAGACAAACAGTGCAACATGACCAATGCACCAAGCAATGGAAAAGTAAAGGCAGCACTTTACAGCATAGCTGGAGAGCTTGTGTAGCTCTTCTCTTTGTTTTGGACTCTAGGAAGGGCTTTTCTTTGTTTCCTTTCCCTTGGCACTCACTTCTTGAATTCTGTCTACTGCTTCTGGTTGTCAGTTCTAAGTCACAGATCTGAAAATGGGAACAAAGCAACCAAATGGCACAAAACCAAAAGGGACAGGAACAGAAGAGATAGGAATCGCAGGACAGTCAGAACCACAGAGACCGGCACAGATGCAAGTGCCATAGGCTGCTGATATTTCTTGGTAATTACCAAAGCATGCTGGATGGAAGTATAAAACCACTTCTCCTGAAACTCAAGCCTTACTGCAACTTTATTTTGCCCTCCAAGCTAGATCCTCTGAGGGGGCAGAGAATGACTAGGTTAGGAGGCTCAGGGTTAATCCTGCAGGCTCACGGCAAAGCAATATCATAAAGCAAAAAAATTAAGAAGCCTAAGGGACGCAAGGAGGAAATTCAAGATAGCAACAAAGGGCTAAGGAGCTGTCCCTGGCTTTCCTGCAAAGGCAAATCTATTTAAGTTTAGCATAAGCTTAGATTCTGTTACAAAGCCTGTCTTGTTTGTGAGTCTCAAAAGGGAATCTTTCTGCTCTGAAGAAGCACAGGATTCACAAGGTTGTGGAAGTTTGCAATCTGTGTACAGACTTTGCTCTGAAGAGGAAAACAACTTTGTCTTTTCAAGCTGTGCAAGGGCTTTGGATTTCTTTCCCTGAGAGGAACAAGGATTTTGGTCTACTTAAGGGGGAGGAAGTGCCTTGGGAAGGTGGACAGAATTGCTGCGTGATGCTGGAATTCTGGCTCGAGTTCAGTGTCTGAAGGTACAGATCAAAGAGGCTTGGCAGGTATTGTGTCTGCTACATCACTGTACTTATTTAGTACACCCAGTATTTAAGTGGATACTTAGAAGATTATGGCATTTAAGTCTCATGGTTTTCATTGAGATTTCTGGCTCCTGAATACACTAAAGTGTCTGGACTTCAATGCACAATGCTTCCTGATGTGATCTGAAGTCTACAGGATTGGCTGCAGCACTTTAGAGGCTTCTAGAGTGTCTCTGCTGCACATCCACCCAAGGACCTCAAGGCTGTTTACAAACATGAATGAAAACCCTACACAGAGTTACCCTTCTTCAGGGTAAGATGATGACAAATTCATTTACCTCAGGCCTTAAAGCCACTCAGCATGTGGCACAGCCCAGCTAAAAGGCAACACACCTGACTTCCAGTCCTGCACCTTAATCACAACACCACCACAATCTCACTGTTCTGTAAAATGGCAGAGTAATTAATCCCATTGAAAAACCCCTAGCAGACTTCTCCTTCCACTCTATACTATAAAGCATAGAAAGTGTGTGCAAGTTGTTCTGTTACTCTAGCACTACTCTAGCAATAATAGATAACAACCCAAAAACCAGAAAAGCCCCACCAACCCTGAGGCCAATATGCAAGGAAAGGAGAAAAAAAAAAAAAAAAAGAATGGGAAAGAAAAAAAAGAAGACAGCATGCAAACAGGCAGAAAGATACAGCAACAGCCACATGCTCCCAAATGAGTTTGGAGCCTTAAATGTCCCTTTCAACTTTGCTCACAGCTGGCTGCTCCCATCCTGATGGTCCCCTTTTAAATTAAATCTAGCAGGCTATTAGAGGCTCTTGCACAGACAATATTGTAAAAGTCTAAAGTAGTTTATTTCTATTTTGTTTGGGGGCTTTTTATTTTTAACTCTTTTATCTCCTCATTCCAAATTCCTGAATTCATGACCACTAGAAGGATTAAAGTGTTTATAATTGGACCATATGACACACAGACTAGAAATTGTGTAAACTCCAGAATGCCCTGAAGTTCTGCCATTTCCTGTAGAACACTTAGGGTGCTCTTCAGTCATTGAGAACTCAGAAAACTGAAATCTGAAATAATCAGGACCTAGAATTAATACTAAAAGAGTCCAAAACTAACTTGATGCACAGTATAACTCTCTGCTGTATTTATGTGCACTTGTTACCTTCCTTGTACTTGCAGCACTAAGTTGCAGCCGTAGGAGTCCAAATGGCAGGGGGTGTTTGCTCCTTCAGAACCAATCCACAGTGTGCTCTCTTTTCCACTTCTTCCAGGAAAACCAAAGTCAGACCACCTTACATCCTACAGCAACAAAAAGGTTTATGTATGTAAGCTGTTGAACTGATTGACATCCTATCCTTAGTTCTGAGAGTCTCCTGTCTCCTTCCACTGCTCATCACTCTTATCCACTGCAGCTGTTTTTCCCTGGCTGGGTTCTGGAGCATGCACAGTCTGTTCCACTTCCTCCAAAATTCTCATCCCCACCTTTCATATCACTCAAGTTACTCCTCTGCTCTACAGAAGGGCTGCCCAAATTTGCATGGCCACATGGGGCTTCTTTTCCTTTTCAAACACTCTTTTTTATCTTTCTTCACCCTTAACCGTCCACCCAAGGTCAGGATTGCTTTTAGAAAAATTCTTATATATGGCATTTAAAAAGATAATGAAAGGAAAGAAGGAAAGAAAAATCCCTATTGCCTTTTCAAACAATTGATAATCTACGTGGAATTTTTGCTCTCTCCTTGCTCCTATTTCAGCTTTCTCCACATAGTCTGGGAACACAGACTTTACCCATCTGTGACCCAGTGTTATGCCAGATTAAGTTGCTTATTATTTTATGGACACATTTGCAACTGCAGAAGCAGTGAACTTAACTTGATGACAGGAGAAAGGGCAGAACAGGTGTACACTTATTATGAACACAGTGCTGGATCTTTCCAGTCCATTGATCCTCCCACAAGCAATCCCTTGGGCCTGACAGCTGGAAAGAGGCACAGTGAGGAATTTTTCAGACAATCCAAGGGTTTTGCAGAATGGTTCTGTGTAGCTTGGATAAAGCTTTCCCGTGTATCTACAGCTCACCCTGCCACCTGCAGGGCCTGATCATTTGTTTATTGGAAAGCACTTGAGGAATACTGGCCAGAGATACTGGCACCTTTTGGCTGGAGCCCCAGACTGAGCCTCAGGAAACAGATTAAATTTCTGGCTTCCCGATGGTCTCGGGCAAATCGCTTCATCTCTGAGTTTTATTTTTCCCATCTTGAAAAGGAAGATAATGGTATTTGTTCCATTTCAGTAAAGCACTTTGGGGTCATTCACATCACCTAACTTTAGGAACCTAATTTAATCTTGGCTCCTGCTCTAGTCAAAGCACTCTCAATCAAGCCTTGGAAAAGCCTCTCTCTTTCTGCTGTCTATAAAGAGAAAATAGGAGTCTAGGAGTCCTAATTTAAGTATGTAAGCTTGCTGCTTGCAGACAGGTGGATGACTATCCTTTTTTAAGATCTATGGATGACAAAAAATACAGCTAGACATTATAAGGATGACTTCACCACGACTCTGCGTCAGGAGACCCTCAAAATGAGCGATAGCCTTCCCAAAATTAGGTGTTGCTAAAGATTCTGAATTTCAGCGTTATTGATTTTAAAGATATAATGCAAAAAAAATGCAGAAGTGTAATATAAACATTTGTCAAAGACAGCAAAAGATCAAAAAGAAAAAGTTGCTTCTATAGATTTCAGCAGGCATAAAATTTGAAATTCAATACAACTATTTCAGTGAAAAAGTTAAGCGTAGCACCATTTCTACACTTTAATCTCACACCTAAATAGTTTTTATATTTTGTTACAATTTAAGTGAAAAGAAAGCACACATAATCAATATTAGATTTAAAAGAACTCTTTGAAAATGCTCCTGCTGTAGTAAATAGTTGAAGCGATTATGGGTAAAATAGTTTTTAACCAATGAACTGAAAAGGAACTGGTAGTATTACTGAAATCTTGTCACACTGGGTTCCTTTTCTACAATAAAAAGCCACAGTAAGAAGAAATGCACTAAAAGGTGTTCCAACCATAACAGATGGCACATTACTTGTGATATATATTTATTTCATTTGCTGCTTATAATGAAGTTAATCTGTACCCGTATGTCACTTTAAAAGGTCTCATTTCTATTTAAACTTCATGCATGTATCTTGCTCCTGATTTATATCTCAAATTCTGTAATGAAATATCAACTGAACAAAAAATGTAAGATGCTAGATATTGCTCATAGATTAGAATAATGGAATCATTACCTTAGCCCACACAACTGTAAATGATAAACAGTGCAATCTAAATTTCAAACAACTTCTAAATGGCCCTATTAATCACTATAAATAACAGTGCAGTTGGCCTTCTTTTCCCCTTCAAATAACCTCACGTAAATCTAAATAAAATCTAGAAGGAAAAAATGGAGTTATCATCAAATTCACACAAGAATGGAAGAGAATTTCTACAAAGAACTCCTTTGGCTGGTATAAATTGTGTAGCAGTGTTTCAAAAACCATGTGAGTGTGGAACTGATGGATGCATTTCTCTCCCATGCCTGTGAAAATGGCAGATGACACACACCATATTTGCTTGCATAACACCACCAATTCTTTCCTTCCCATATTCTGCTTTTCAAAAAAAAATCCATGGCATAACCATTATGTGTGTGTATTCTAAAACTGCAGTACAATCTGTTGTGTTGTTAGGTCAGGTGATCAGATTGTGGCATGGCACCTGCACAGAAATGCAACTCCTGGAGCCTCAGCTTTGTTCTTGAATGGGGGCAAGGGAAAGAAAAAGGTAGAAAATGGTTGTGTCCTTCAGCTGTGAAGGAAGCAGTAGGATATTCAGAACTTCTGAGCTGCTGTTGGCTTCTGCTGGAAGACACATGGAAATGCTGTCTGTGGAGGCAGAAAAAGAGAAGACCAAGACAGGACCACAGAGAAAGTTATGCAAAGATCTAGGGAAGCCTGAAACATCCCTGGAGCTCCGAGTTTAGTGCAGACAACACAAACCAGCCCAAGGTTATGTGATCCTGGTTATGTTTCAGTGTGCTCAGGAAGGGAAGGGGGAAAGAAAGGTAAGGTGATCTCTGTGCCCAATCCTTACCTTCTGACCCAACAGAAAGTCTGAAAAGTCTGGAAGTCTGAAAAAAGACTGATCACTGAAAACCACCAATTTTACAAAAGAATAAAATACATATGAGGAGCATGGGAAATGCTTTCTGAGGAAATAATTAATTTGACGGGGCTTATCAGTTCATACTCATTGTCACCCCAGTGATGCAGTGATTTTACAGGGAATTATGATTCCATTTTCACCTTTCAAAGTATAGAAATGAATAAGGTTTTACTTACTCTTTCTTTACATCTTTTGAAGTATACCTTTTGTATAGCTATCCTTAATTTTGCCCTTTTACAATTTGCAAGAAGTAGCAGGAATGTAGATGAAGCAAGACATTGAAATAGAAGATAGGCAAAGAGAAAATAAAAGGAAATACCTTGGGTAGTTTTCCTACTGTGTATGGTAATTACATACTTCCATGGACAGGTTACTTCCTGTATTTTACTGCCTCCACAGAATCTCTCCTCCTCACAAACAGTTAATCTAATTCTATTAAGGAAAGGAGCTGAGCTACTTAAGAAAATGAGCCACGAGGCAAAACATGGAGCAGAGCCATGTTACAGCCTTGTTACTACAATGAAATACATACCATCAATCCTCCCTCCTGAGTGGAGCTGTTAATTTGGGCACCATTTGGGTGCAAGGTGGATCTGGCCTAAATGGGAAGGAGAGTGATGCCAGCCTCGTAATTCTTTTATGTCACTTGGGATGGTATTTCTAAATTTATAAGGAGACCCAGAATTTTGATGGCTGCCACTTGGCAGATTTCAGTTAGTCTGAGAGCTAATAGCTTTTATTTCAGAATTTTAAAATAAGTGGGCAAAGGAGCAGAGAGGAATAGCAGTAGTGGTTTCAGAAGCTACATTAGATAATTTGCAATGGTTCAACTAGGAAGAGATAATATTAATGTTTTACCTGGAATATTTCTGGCTTGTCTTCAAATATCCTGGCAATGTACTTGTAGTCAGCATAAGCCCAGTATTTGGAGTAATCATAACAACTGAATGGTCCAGAGAGACAAGAAGGCTGCCCAAAACTCCAAGCCAAAAACTCCTCAAGTGTAGCTTCCACGTAGCTGCAACTGGTTTCAAACTGGGGAACTACAGCAGCAAAAGAAAAATCAAATATTACGTGAGCATTGAGCATAGAACCAGTAAAAATAATACAGTTTCTTTCAGCTCTGGTTAAATGCAACATCAGATACAAATCTGACTAGGTAGCTTGACTCTGGTCAATAAAATGGTTCTCATGACCTTACTCATAAGTGAAGTCTGAAACTATTGCTTTTTCATTAAGGTTTAATTGAATGGCTGTTACCTTGAACATGCTGTGAGACAAAAGCAGACCAATAGTTAGTATTGTTCTTCAGCATAGTAACTCAATAACACACCCAAGTTCACTAAACAACTTTGCTTCATCTCCCTTCCTAATTGTGAGTTGCAAATGTGCACATCAAGTATTTCTGTATCCTTTATTTTGCCTCCCTAGATTTATGCAGATGGACATGTTCATCTTACCCTTTCCCCAAAGCAATGACCAAACCAGTGTGGTCATGCATAGAAAGTGAGATATGGAACCACACACATGCTGCCAATGATCCATCTAAAATGCTGTGTGCCCTTATTTTTCATTTGGGACTGACAAAAGCATATTGCAGTGTTCCTTGGCAGACACAGAAAGTGTTTACCAGCAGGGTTTTGCTCCCAGCATGCTTTGGTCAGGCTGACTGATACAGCCTTTCAGCTCAAGGTCAGGTCACTTGGAAGGCCTGTAAGAGAGCCCACTGCACAGTATATTTTAATTGCAGTTAATCAGAGATCTTAATTCCCCACCACCACTAATTGTGCCATCTTCAAAGAGACTTATCCACTGTTAAAAAAAATATTACTTTACTATAACTACTACTGGGGAAAAATTACTGCAGCCTGCATGAATGACAATGACAGAGCTGCAATTTAATCTTGTGTAACTTGCATAGAGCTGCCCAGAAATGGGATCCTTTCACTGCTGTGCAGCAGCAGCTCTTCTTTACCACTTTCATTTTGTTACTGCAGCAGTTCTCACACAATCTCATACAGCTTTTACAAACCTTTATCACTATTATTTTCCCTTGTAGTAGCAGAGGTAGTGGTTTCCTTCCCACTACTATCAAATCATTAACTAAAAATGTCTGCGGATGGGCTCCCTACCTAAGGACTGCATACAAGACATATAAATCACTTGCAAGTCACAAAATCACAACCAAAACCCTCTGTGTCGGATCCTATATCTGTGTTGCAGCCCCTCTCCTGATACCCAGGCTTTAATGCAATGTTTATCATTTTACTAAAAGATGGTCTGACAGAAAGATTAGACAAAAGATAGAAGCTATACTGAAGGCGCCTGTATTACTTTCATGAGAAAAAAGAGGCCACTCTTTTTTCACTTCATGACACTCTTAGGACACTGCCTATTTTCCAAGATAACTCAGAAGCAAATGTTTTAAAGACAAGAAATATGCTCTTTCTACCGCTCAGCATATTTCACTCTGAGTTTCATTTTAAAAAAATCCAACTATGAAAGGCAAGACTATCTTGTAGAATACAATCTCCTCAGGGCAGGGTTCTTGGTTTGATTTATCCCTTATTCAGTACCAAGGTATGGGTGCTTATGGAAAAATAAATAGTAATAAAAAACATATTTGGGCAATCTAGACTGTTTGCTTAGATGGGTTTGTAGGTTGTAGGCTGCAACAAGGGTGAGAATGTTAGCAATGAGCAATGGAAAGCATGACATTATTAACCAGTTTGCTAATACTTAATTACTTAAAGCTGAGGGTGTTTTGTAATTGACAAATTGCAGATTAAGCCGTGCAAGTCTAAAGTAGGCTGCCAGTTCTGTCTGATGACACGGTACCTGAAGGCATAACAGTCCTCCTCTTTCCCCTAATGCCACAGATTGAAACTGGAGGGGAGGAGAGAGGGAAAAATGGGTTTTAGAGAAGCAGCTCTCCTCCTTAGTTAAGGTCTGGTTCTGAGAGTTGCCAAAATCTGTTCTTCTCAGAGTGTTTTCAAGGAAACATGTGAAAATGTAGGGAAAAAAAAAAAAGGTGTAATAGCCTTAGAAAACACCTAAAGCTCCATTAAGAATGCAAGTGAAATATCTTCTCCATTTCTTGAAAGACAACCAAACCCCTATTCACAGCTGCCGGGGAATTAAACAAATAATTCAAGCAAGGAATAGCCACTTCCTACTCTAACAAAGCACAGGCATACTCACAAACAAAAAAACCTGGCCATGCACATCCAACTTCAATAACCACTTCAGATCTCAGCTTTATGCAAAATTTAATCAGTATTTGTACTGTGTTTTCAGCCTCCTATTCAGGTACCGATTCTGCAGCAACCTTTGCAGTCTCCCTCTATATCAAACCTCAGAGACCTGAATTGTTTTGCCATCCTTAGTTTTAGTGGTAAAACCTGTTTGGCAAGATGGTGAAGTTGCAGCCCTTTCGTATCAAACCTCAGAGATCTGAATTCTTTTGCCATCCTTAGTTTTTAGTGGTAAAACCTGTTTGGCAAGATGGTGAAGTTGCAGCCCTTTCCTATCCAGCTGCACATCTGACAGCATCAGCTCTATCCAGCATCAGTGAGAGAAACATCCTCCAGAGATCCTGTGACTCAGAAACTGATCAGCATGACAGCTTCTTGTTCTCTCCAGCTTCTTCACAGTAAACTCATTGTTGATTCATTTTACTATGCAACCACCAAAAATGGTCAAAACAAGAAATGCCTGCATACAGAAATCAGTTCCGTGTAAGTTTTCTCCTAACTTTGTGCTGTTGTGCTCCAGGTAGCCATCAGACACAACAGCTGTAATGCTACATTTTCTCTGTCAGAAGCAAAACTTCTGAAGCTTTGGCCTATCCCTTATCCCATCCTTATAAATCTTTTAGTGTGGCTGGAACCAGATGGGTAGGGATTTCCTGATTAATAGCATCTTCACTGTTCTTGTAATGAACTCTGGTACTCTCTTTGAAGGTATCTTTTGTCAATGCTTAGTCCTTTGATTGTAGTTTTTTCCCTTTCTTATGGACACAAACTGTTTAACTTGTGAAATCAGATGGAATACTATCAAACACACACTTAGGTACAAATAATATACACAAGTAATACTGCTAGCTCTCACATTTTTCCATGTTTCAAATGTGCCATCCACATCGATTTGCCTCAGGAAATTACAAACTAGTAAGGAAAACAAATATAAAATCCTTGCAACTCCCACCAAGTTGCCCCATTTGCAATTCTCACTTTTGCACATTAAGGAATCTTCAGCTTGGGAAACCCATCCAGGCTGCAGATGTGGCACTAAAGAAAGATGAGGAGTTGCTGTAGTAAGAGATCTCCACGAATTTTGGGTTTTCCAGATGAACCTCACTTAAATAACCCCAGAAACTTTGAAGCTGCCATTTCAGAGTGTCACCAGAATGTGCCTTTAAGCAGGAGAGTGGATTTTTTCTTCGGCATTTCCAACTCCATAGTAGGAGTCATCCCACCTAGTCTTAAGGCAATAAACCTCTTGTGAACATGGAAGGAATATTCAGAGGGATCAATGCAATTTTAGTAGTATTCTAAAATAGAAATTCTGTTCTCTCTCTGAGCAGATAACTGGCTCCATTTCACCTAGGAAAGTTAGCAGGAACAATAAGTAAGAGAGACCCTCATTAAAAGTAGTTTTAAGCATGCAATAGTGAGATCAACCACCTTCCAAATGACAGTGGCACACGGAATGTGTTACATTATTTCAGACTCTGAGATGGCTTGGATAATGGCTTCACTAATATATTCTTATATTGAAATTTTTTATGGCATCACAGGTCTCATTCAGTTACAATATAACCCCTGAAGGCTTTACCAATCTCCTTGAAGACAATTCTAACCAACATTACCACATAATGGAGGCTCCTGGAGACAAACTGATTGCTGCACAGGGATAAATGCCTTAGGAAAAAGCGAAATGCAGTTAGATGCTTCAAGATATAAATTCCAATTTAAATCCACTCTGTATCTCTAGTGACTACAAGTTATTGTTAAGTGATGACTCTTATCTACTCAGTTGGTAGCATCAATCTGTGACTTAGCTACGTAACACTCATCAGTCCCATCAGGAACTCTGCCAGTTGGAACATCCATCTGGCTCTCAAAAAGTGCCTACTAATTAATAGGGAGTAGGACCAAAACTACTCTTTTATCTGGTAGGCTTTCTGTGTTACAGCTCAGATATATTAATAAGGTATAAGGTTACAAGATATATAGGCAACAAGGAAAGTGTCATATACATATATGTATATACATATATGCTACACCTTCTTTCCTTCTCTATTGGCAATGGGATGCATTTCACACTTAGTGCAAGAATGAGGTGTACCTCATTGAATTACAGAGATATTGCTATAAAGATGTGTACCAAGGTTTTAATTCTACACCTCAGTTTTCCCATCTGTAGAAAGTGAGTAAATAATATCTCTTCCCCCCAGGAATGGCATAGAAATCATTAATCCATGCTGGTAAAATGCTTTGAAATCCTAACACGCCAAGCATTTTCTCTCTAACACTTCTGTTTCATCACTTCTCTTGCAAAAATTGAACATGAAATAACATGGTCATGATGCTGTGAAGAAAGCAAATTTCACAGTGTTAAGTAAGATAGTATGATGTAATCCTACCACTTTCACTGGATCTGGCAGACCCTCATCTGGAGCCTTTGTGCAGACTCTACATTCCAAGAAAGAGGAAGTCCAACTGAAAAAGGTTAGAAGACTACAGAAAGAATAGTTGGGTGGGATCTAAAAGACCGTGACATATTAAATATTTTTAAAGTGGATTTTTTTGGCCTAAGGGTTAAAAAAAATCCCAAAGATAGTCAAGATAGTATATAGGCAGAAGGGAGAAAGTGCATGGCAAAACGTATTTTGGTATGTCATTGGGAGGGCAAAGGATGTAAAGGGCAGGGATAAAGCAGTGCAGAACCTTTCAAGTAAATAGCAGATGGAACATGTTTCTTCTATCTCCCCTCCATGGTATGAAACTCAGTCTGTCCATGGACACACTACTATGTGGCTACAGAGAGATGAAGTTGTAGTATTTAAAATCAAGCTGTAAAATTGTCTTTCTCCCATGGTATGTTCCAAGATGTATGAGTGAATCTGGAGGGTTAGCAGTGAAATTATTGCACTGGTGTCAAATGATTTTCTTAATGCTTTATACTTCCATTATGTCTTCCATCACAGGACCTTAAAGTACTGAAAATCACCTAAGTCTTAAAAAACTCTGGAGGAAGGTGAGAATTACTACCATACAGATAAATACCCCAAGTCTGGCTGATTATTTAGCTAATTCCTTAACACAGTCAGGCTTATGGAGATGGAAGCTCCGCTCATGTGAACAATCTAATCATGTATAAGACCAGGACCAAACACACACACTACAGAGCAAGGAAGGAAAACTGAGACACTTGGTTCTTAAATGGTGGTGTTACTCCCCAGACCTCTTACTGGGAATAAACACATGAGAAAGACAAGGGACAGTTCTACTGCTGACCAAGTCCCATTCCTAAAAACAAAGCCTGCAATGAAAAGCAATACGTTAGAGAAAAAACAGTTATAATGAAAAGGCAGATAATTGCAGGACCTGGAAAAGAGACTTGTGACACTAATGCCTGTCCACCTCATTCTCACCTAAATCCACTGTCTTCAAGCCCAGCCTGAACTGGATTGTCTTTCCCTCCAACACAGCAGAAAGGTATTTCACATTCCAGTGCAGGGCTGGCCAGTTGCCAACCATGTTACAGAAGACTGCAGGTTGCTGTAGCGACATCACAATTTCCTTGGTTTTCTCAGGAGTAAATGGTTTGACATCTTCATCTACGTAAAGAAAAAAACAGATGAAGAGAGATGATTTATCATACATGAAGTGTTACCTACCATCTTCCATGGGACGGAAAACAATAAGAACTAAGACCTCCTTTGTTTATGACTGTTTTATCACATTTGTAGATTTTTAAAAAATCAAAGTTGTACTGCAAACACTGGAAGAACTAAATTAAAGTTTAAAGCGGTGTATTAGCACATAACATATAAAGCAAAAAATAAAAATAGGCACATGCTTAGAATTATCACTTGTATCTTAGGCAATAAAGCACTGTAGCCAAACTGCTTAGAAATAGGCTAACAATAAAATAAACTTGCAAATAATGTTCAGAGTTTAGAGAACATAAATTTAATGAGTAACAGTTTTTCTGCATGGGATTCTTTCCAGAATTGTAGTGTATTGTCAGAGGTAGCAAACCAGCCCTCCATGTGCTCTCTTTAAACTGAGGAACAGTAGCACAACCAATCAGCAGGTATTTTTGAAGTGTTTTAAAATTTCATCAACAGAATTTTAGAAAAAGGAAATTATGCCAATCCAAGAACTAAACTAACCCAAGATTTCCATTTATTCCTTTGCTGTTTAGAGATTTATATGCCACACTGAAACCATCAACCTGAAATGCTGGCAATCTTGAATTAACTCAGCACTTTCAGAAGAACTTTTCTTTAGGGACACATTCAGAGGGAAAATCTGGAGTTTTTTAAAAGGAATGACATCTCCATTGAGCGGAAGAGGTGGACCACAGTTTCAGATCATAAAAAAATCCATTCATTATTTTAACCTCTACTGAAGTTAACTCATCCAGAATTTATATCTGTATAACGGCTAAGATTTAACATACTGAATCATAGCCGTGATACATATGTGACTTCCAGCAGTTTATTTAAAACAAACAAACCAATTCAATTCAATCATTGTATTTAGGGGTCAAATGATGGTCTGGCATACACGATGAGTTAAATAAATACAGGCCAAGAAAATTTCCTTCACTGCTGGGTGCTAATTTCGCCTGTCACCTGTCCCCATGTATGGGAGATAGCAGAGAAACACCCAGTGGCACATGGGGCAACCCTGTGGAGCCAGCTGGGGGAAACACAAGATGACCCACTGGGAACAATGCCACTGAGCAAAGTTCTTCAGGGTTAATTTAAAAGCAACAAAAATCCAAAATAAATTTATGGATGCTGAAGTGGGAATGACAGGAGTAATAGGTGTCCTGTGCATGCTGTGTGCTGTATCTTCTTGGTAACTTCTGTGAGTCCCTCTTCTTTTGACAGGGTTTATCCTCCCACATAGCTGTGCTTTTTGGTTTTCTAAATTAGGCTGCTATCTTCACACAAACTCAGTGGGAGGTATTGGGGCTGGGCTTTCCTAGAGTCAATGGGTCTCTTATCCCACAGACTTCCAGAGAAACCAAATCCCTCACTTCTCCCTCATGAAAACTCCATTGTGAAGCTTTAAAACCGAAGACCTCTGGTATTTTATCTTCATGGAACATAACATTTTTAAATGGCTTCTCTTTCCTAAGACAGACGACAGGAGGGAGCTTGGATTTTGGTTTGTTTTCCACATTTCCTCTCATACGCAGAGCAACACTTGACAGGATGGTGTTGCTGTGACACAGGGATGTCTCTGACACTTGGCCCTCAGTCTCACACCAGCAGCTTACACAAGCAGGCCATAAGGAGGCCTCACGGGGACCGTATGCCTCACCATATGCTCTTCCCCACGCCGGGAGGAGGCTTGGGGCTGCCCAAGGAGCAGGTTAGCACACCTACAGGAGCAGCTCCAGAGCAGGCAAAGGACCATCTGCAGGCACAGGAGCTGGCTGCAGGCACGGCAGGAGGGCAAGGCTCAGCTGTTTCTTCACAGCCATTCTGTTCAAGAGCTAATGCAAGACTTGGTCCAGATCTGAACGCTCCCAGGGGGTTTATAAAACTTGTGTCTTTCACCAGTGCAATTATAATAATGTACAGAGGTGGCTTTCACCATGTGGGAGCTGGCAGGCCTTACCTACCTTTCAGATTTTCCAGCTCATAAAAATGAAATTACTTCTGTTTAGGCCATGTTTATCACTGCATGGCTGTCTTTCTGACTACTCAGGGTTTTTTTTTGCTTTAAGGGCACTACATTTAAGTATATTACAGGATGTAAATGCAAATAAATGCAAGAAACTGGTGACACCTTTTTGGAGGATTTTGTAAAGCTGACATTTATTGCAAAAGTTTCAGGTTTATCCTGTAACTTCAGTGAACAGTTGGGATGTGCTACAAAAGCAGAAATTTTACTGGAAAAGACAGGAGGGCTCTTTGAAGCCAACTGTTGATTCTGTGTGGCTGTCTAATGCGATTTCCACATGCACATCATGCTTTTGCAAGGTGTGGTTTTAACCACAGGGCATACACACACAGTGGGAAGCTCAGAGCTGAAGCTACTGGGACAGTAGGCCACTGGCAAACAAAAAACCACAATTAGGCTAAATAGCCCCTCCTCATGATTGTCATGTCACCGTGTTCAGTTGTAAACATATTTCCCTACGAAATCAAGAAAAAACAAAAGAGGACAGTCTGTCTTACTAAGATGCTAATAATTCCTATCTTCAAACAGTATTAAAACCTTTGATAAATAAGTATATATCTTCTCCTGATATAGATAATTACATACAATACCTATAATGCACAGTGACATTTGAAACATTTTAGAAAATTTAAAGACTTAAATAAATATACGTTAGGGATTTTTGCAAAGACAAATGCAGATTCTTGCTAGATCTGTGTGAAGAATCCGTGTCTTGATTCGCCTTTGTATATTTCTTGGTGAGAACAGAGTCAGCTCTAAAAGTAATTCTTTCCCTATAACACTTGTCATGCATATCTAAGTGCCTGCTAGAGAAAAAACACTTGACAAAAGGTAAATATCGTATAATACAGCAAATAGATATTATGATAATTCGGAGAACTCTGCTCAAGACCAACAGAGATTTCTGATGGAACCATATGCTGTAGGAGTGGGGAAAAGTAATTAAAAGAGATATCTGAAGATAGAAGATCTGAAGAGAGATGAGCAGGGTTATAGTTTAAAATAATAATTTCCACAGTTATTGTTATCATAGTTTCACAAAAACCTTGTAAACTGGGCTGTTGCTTCTTGGTATTTTTTAGCCTGAGACTGATGGTAATTGAGTCCAAGGCAAAACCTGAGGTTGTGTAGCATATATAAACACATACAGTTTCGCTACAGATGTGCACAAGTAAAAGGTGACCAAATAAAATGTGCAGCACAAAAGAAAAATATCCATTGCACATCTTAAGCATTAAATATCAAATTCCTAGGGGAGACTGGGTAGCAGGAGAGAATAGAAATGCATATTCCCTTGAAAAAGAAAAGCTCGGTGGGAGTCTTCATTTTCTCAGCTGTACTCTGATCCACAAGAGAAAAGGAATACTTCAACTTAGCTCTTTCTATCAGACTCAACAAATGGTGTGACTTCACAGTACAAAAGAAAGCAGGAATAATTTGTCTCATGTTTTGACTTTACCCAAGGCATGTACAGAATCCAACCAGGAACTAAAAAAATGAACCAAATTTTAGCTCAAGTTTTGTAACTGCGGCAGCTTATATAATTGGCAAAAAACATAGGTGTTCTTTAGAAAGGCAACACCTTGCCAAACAGAGATCTCCCAATTAAAAAAAGAAAGCTCTCCAGTTGTCTTTACACAAAGTACTGTCAAACATTAAGCCTCATCTAGACTTAGCACTGAGGGCAGGTAAAAGAAAAGTAATGAATTGGCCAAGTACTCTCCAGCAGACTTTGTGTTTCCGAAACAGAAAATAATTTAATGATTATGATTAAAAAATTTTCTGAATAACTGAGTAGGGTTTGGGAATTAAGAGTTTAGCACAGCAGGCAGTCTAACTAAAAGTGGACTTGATCAAAGTTGTTCAGAAGTTAAATGTACAGTCATTAAAAAGCTAAATGTACTGTCATTCATTTAAAATAATTTAGCAAATTATAAGAGTTCATTAATGTGTGGCAGTTGGCTTCTGCCAAAACACCCTGCTGCTTAAATATGAGATTTAATTGAGAGGTATTAAAATTATTTTCTAAAATAGGGAGTACAAGGAAATCCTGGTAATGTATTTGGTACATGCATCATCAGATTGTTTTTCTAGCAAATCTGTAATGCTCCCTTTTCCTTACTTCTTTTATTAAAAAAAAATTAAAAATAAAAGAAAAAAAAAATTTTGAATACATTAATACAGAGCAGCCAGGTGAGACAAAAAAAAATCACCTAACCTACAGAATCTTAACTATTCAACAACCAGGCATGGGAAAAGAGAAGGTATGAGGGAAGATGAGCAAACTCCCCAACCAAATATAAGTGACGTGGTTTGGAGGTCAGACTTAATGGTTTTACAGTACATTAACTCTGTAAATTAAAAAACCAACTTTAAATAATCCGCATGTGATTACAACACTATGCACTATAATCAGCCTCCTCTGGGCAAACAGAATGCCTCCAAATATACATGTGTAGTTTTCAGGATAGGCTGCACCAACATCTAGGTGTTGCCTGCTAGCCAGTTATTGCTGTTGCTATTAGTTTGGACTGTGGGAATGTTAACGCTGTGAAGGCACAGAGCCAGCAGGCAGCTACCCCAGATGTGCAGATGTTTTGGTTACTGAAGGAGAGGTGGTAGTTGCATGGAGACTCTGGACAGACCAGTCTGCACTTGTAAGACTGGCAGCCCCAGCTCACTCTGGCAGCCTGCAGCCAACACAGCCTTCCTTCCTCTCCGAGACTGCTACCGCAGAGGAGGGCAGCCAAAGGAAGAAAAGAAGTAGCCTAAATGAGGAATTTGGACTCAATTTCCAGCGCTCCCATGGCAGGGCTGAGCATCTTACAGTATTTCTTACAGGAAGTTGAGTGACTTCAGACGTGAAATAAGATAGGAGTGGGAGCCATGCCCAAACCTCATCTTGTCCTTCCGATAAAGCAACGGGAATTGTTGCCAGACTCCTTAGGGAGGAGTAGGGGCTGAGCCCAGAACACAGCTCTGGGAGGGGCTTCCCCCCACCACTCTAAATGACAGTACATCATCTCAAGCACAAGTTTAGGAAATTCCTCCCCTAAATGCCCTAAAGCTCTTCCTCAAAAGCTCTTCCTGAACCCCTGGACAGCTTCTGCCTGATGTCTCTCCTCCGTCCTGCTGTGCAGGTTCCGAATGCAGTCCTGCCAGTTTCCAGCTCACGAACTGAATGCCGAATGACCTCAGCTCCTCTGGTCTCCTCCAGTAGAAGAAATGCTTGAAGGAAAAGTCTGTGGTCTTTAACCAAAACCTTCCACCAGGATATAAAAAGATAGACTATTCTTCCTTAAGCTAGGCTGCCAAAATTCCACCTTTCTGTTAGTCTATGGGGTGTAAATTACACACACCTGCTACTGAGGAAATTCAGTAGCTGAACCGTGTCTTCCCAGTAGCCCACTGGCACTGATACACATTTCTGACATTTCCTAATAAACATAAAATTAATATAAAATTCAATACTAATATAGCATTATAATTGAAAGTAAGGGAACTGGCGTGTCAGGAAGTTAGCATGTATTTCTAAGAAAAAAACCCAATTTGTTCATATTATAAGCAAAATTTATTTGTATTTCTTTTTCTTTTCCTTGTCAGTAGTAAGTATGAAAGCACTACTCTTAAACAGATGAATACACTGTATAAAATTCACTGTCAGAAACTGTAACCAATTGTGACTTTATTGTTGTTCAGTCCTGCAAACTTCACTGACAAGAATTTCAAAATGGCAGCAGCAAAAGAATCTAAATCTTCTCATTCACACTATTTTCTCATAAGGTACTGTAGTAAATAGTCAATAGTGTTCTCAAAATATGTGCTTTTTTTCCTACAAGCTATTGTAATGAATAGTAATTAATACAATGGAGCCTTTTGAATTTGACCCTCAAAGGGGTTATGACGGTAGTATACATGACCTTGTTCACTACCATACTGTGCAGGATACAAATTATGATTAATGACTGAGTCAATTAGAGATATAATTAATTGTCAGAATGAAATTATACTTTAAAAGAGTAAAAGAAGTCTTTGAATTACATGAATTATCGACTTGAAAGAGACCCACCATGTGAACCTCAAGAACAGTTTCTGGAATGTACAATAAGGTATTAGATTCGGGGATTGCCATTATTATAGTAATACTGAAGAAAAAGCATGGCTGTTATTCCATTGTTTACATCATTCCACTTCTTTCAGCATGGCTAAAACAACCAGAAGTGCTTTTAATCTTTGCTTCACATTGCTATTTCTGTTTATAAAGGTTCTCACGCTGCAACATGAATTTTGTTGGTGAAAAACTGTTAACAGTGTATGTTTTGAATCCTGGGGTTCATATAGACTGTAACAATATTGCTTTGACATAATGTCAAGAACACACTTGACCAAAATAACCCACAAAAATGTGAACTACCAAGGGTTTATAATTTAATTTTCAACCTTAATATGCTAATGTTGGTTCTGTTGTTTAATATAACTATTAAACATAAACTCTTCTTTTTAGCAGAAAAAGCACAGCCTTTTTACACAGAAGCTCATATTTCATAACTTTGTAATACAACAAACTGCTGCTAAGTGATGTCAAAATATCGTTAGCATTTTCCCTCCAGAGATTTTCTTTATCTTTTCTTTTTCAAATAACAGCTGCCTGCAAAGTTTCTTTATCTGTAAACACCAAGCTTAAATATCAGAGAAGATCAGGGACTGCAGGCCCAAGTTTCTACTCAGATCACCATGAACTCCTGTTGTAATCAGCTGCATCTGCATTTCTGGAGACTGAAGGTGACCTTTAATTATACAACAAACTATGACAGTGCTGCTGCTTTGAATTTTTAAAGTTTCTTGCAATATGCAAAATCTACTAAAACTCAGTATTTTTCAGCCTATCAGTAAATAGGGAAAACTCCCTACAGTAGAAGAGTTTCAATATTTTCATACTCTTTTTAAACATTAACATCACTCAACTCAGCATTGTCTGATGTAATACTAGTATTAGAAGAAATTATGTCTTTTATGTCTGGTCTTCACAAGTATGAATTTTACATAGAATTTTAAGATAACCCCCTGAACATTAGCAAAATAATAAAACTGTGAAAGGTTAAAGTTGTACTTTTATGCCAAGACATCCAAACTACCTTACCATTGCTCTTTTTTAAAATACTCTTACAGAACCCAAAATCTCATGCTATTATATCTACTCCCAAGAATTTCATTGTGTCTGTGATCACAAAGCATAGAATAGTTTAAACTTTATTCATATGTGTCCCAGTTGAGAAAAGCACAGACAAAGAAATAATCAATTCAGCCTCTTCTTTCTATATGAAATTACATGATAGGGTCACATTTTCAAAGACACAAACAACATTTTGTGAGCTTTATGTCCTCAATATGGATTTGATCCCAAACACCTACCCAGACAATCAGGTCTTCAGACAACTCATTTGCAGAGCCCACAGCATACCTATTGTATGACAGCTAAACGTGACTAGACCAACAGAAACAAACTCCCTAATGTCTACACTGTTAATTATAGCAGAGAGGTAATTAAGTTACCCCTTGCTGCTTCCATGTAAGACAACAGGAGAACAATGGCACAGTCTGATAAGAAATGAGAAACACATGCACCACAGACACAACGGACAGACCAGTACCAGAGCACCATGACTATCTCTCCTTGCTGGCACCAGAGACAATGACAGCTGCACTGAGGCAGTCCTAGGACAGGGATACAGTGGAGATTTTCACCCTGTATTTCCCAATTCAAGCTTAACATCCTGTGACTCAGTTCATTTGCATAATTCTCAGGTTCTCAGGAAGAGAGGAAACCATCAGTTCTTGAAACTGAATTTCCTTAACATAACTTTGGGGTGTAAAATAGTCCACTGATGTCTTTTGCAGTTACTTGCACATGGTGGCCCTGAATAAAATGAAACAACATAGGGCCAGAAGCCTCCAGTAGTCTGCAGAAGCTGGAGTTCCAACACAAACTCCCTAAAATGTCTAAGACATGGAGCCTGAAGGCTAAGTAAGGCAGGGAAGTAGCTAACAAAATTACTTTGATGAAAAACATCATGTAGCTTCCACCTCCCCCTCAAAGAAGATACAATCATCACTTACATGTTCATCATTAAGAAGGTGATGAATAGCAGAACAAGCAGAAATGGAGCACAGAATGCTTTAAATGTGCTCAAAGCCCAAGTCAGATGTGACCTTTGCATATTCCTTCTGAGAGCTGCAGTAAAGAACCTACAGTGTGGGGTATAGGGAATCTAGTGACATGTCTTTCATTAGCCAGACAGAAAAGGTAGACTCCACAAGAGAAGGGAGCTATCCCACCTCTCCTCAGAGAATCTTACAGTGGGCTCTGGCTCACCACAAACCTGGAATCATCTACACTACAATGGTCACTCTGCAGTGGGAAAATACACAGCCTGCAATCGAAAGGTATAAATGAATTCCCCACTGGAAAACTCTGAAGTTTGAATTTAAGAATAAAACTTCTCAGCTTTCATAAGCTAAAGATGTGTCTGGTCTGTATTTTTGCTTCTTGCTGATACTACAAAAAAGGAAGAACTGTAAAACCTGAAGAACTAGGAAATCACTGTACAACGTTAGAGCTGGAGTGTACATACTTCTCAATAAAAAAGAAAGGCAAGAAAATATGCTGAATGAATATACAGATTGGAAGGTGCCCAAACCAAGGGCAAGACAGAGCAGATTTTAACTGACCTGTTCCTGAGCAACTGGAATACAAACTATGTCAAAACTTGAGGAAGCAAGAATAGGATTTGCTCACACCTCACAGGCTCACCTTCAGAGGTGTTTTTCAAGATGGGGTGTAAAGAACTCACCCATTACAGATCCCTGCTACACCAGTGCTGTTTATGGCAGCTCTGAAACTCCACTGTCACAATTCCACCTGAAGTCTGGAAATTGAGGGAAACCCCTGGTAAAGAGAACTTTTTTTAGATCCTGGAAAGAATTTTCAGAATCTGCAAAATACTACTTTTCAATCTTTGAATTAATTTCAGGTTCTGCCCACTTTGTGCCAAAATGCTTCTAACCTTTAGGGGGTATGCAATGACTTGCTGCTTGTCACATTGCAAGGTATGAGTTGACACAAGAAAGGACAAGATTGTACACATGATGTTAGGAGCTGTTGGGAGAGAGGTGTAAGAACCAAGGGGACTCTGGCATTCATTGAATCTCTGAAGAATGTCACAGGAAAAGCAAATCTGTAAAAACCATGGTGTCAGGAAAGAGCAAATGGCCTTTCCTAATGTGCTAGGGACTGGGGGTTGCTCCATGGGGGGATGCTCTCCTGGACTGCTGAGCACAACCATTACATGACAGATGTGTTTTTGCTGAACTAGACTCTCCAGATGCCCCAAGGTGGTAACAAACCCATCAAAGCCTCAGTTTATATTAATAAGCCAATCTTAAATCAGCACAGTGCAGGTACCAACTTGTAAGCAGATCTGCCAGGCCTGCCTCAGGGATGGCAAGAGCATTTGGAAGCAAGAACAGCCTCAGCCATGTAATTTTTGTCTGTCACCACTAGTCTATCAGAGCTCCAGGCGACCAACTCCTCCTAAGACAAATTCCTGAATGTTTTAGGTCAGACACAGGCAGACAGGCATGAATATGGTCACACAACCACCTCAGAGCTTATAAGTTGGAAACGAAGGCACCTACCAATGGACACACTATTGTGCTTAGGCAGTTTGTACCTGCATGGGCATCTCTATCACAGTTTTGGATCCAGGTCTCATTCTGTCCACGCAAACCTGCTACAGACATGAAAGTTATGGGCCAGGAGAGAAAATAACCTTTCTGCTTGCCTGAATATATGTGCATTTCATCTGATAATATTCAAATCTCTTCAGCTACATTATAATGAGGTTAAAGCAAGAAAAATTTCCCCACCTCAAATATTACAAATGTCAGTAATGAGAACAGTAAAAATGTCACCACACGGAGAAAAGAGTGAAATTAGCATATTTAGAGGAGTATTATACCCATGAGTGAAATAATGCAATCAGCTAGCTGCAAGATAAAGCTAATTTGGTTTCCAACAGTTTATCAACAATACACTGCTCCTTTACATTAACAAATTTAACCAATACCATATCCTGCAAACAAGAATAATTCACACAGAATATTACACTGTGTTAATTAAATAGCTGGAATAGAAAAGGTCAGGCCGTGACTGAAAGATGCGCATATGGGTTGTGAAGCTAGGAAAAGATGGAGCGATTTCAAATCAAGCAATTAAAATAAATTATTTAAATCATCATTAAGTCAATAATAAATACACTTAAATATTTTTAAGCCTATTTTGACAGCCTCTTTAGCTTGTTGCTGTTTCTCAGAAATTTCTTTCCTGTTGACCCATGAAAGAGTAAAAATATCTTGAAACCCATCATAAGATGAAGTGTCTTGGATAAGTTATCAAAGAGTTATCCTGCTTATATTTAAGTTTTCATTTGACCATGCAGATAATATGAGGCATCAGACAAGTTTTGCAGTTAAAAAGGACACCACAAAACCCCACTTGCCTTATTTCTTGATGGGTTTCCTGCCACTGGAACCATGAAACCTCCACAATTACTACAGTTAATTGAAAAATGTTCAAAGAGAGAAGTACTTTTTCACACTGTTTACTTCTGCAAATAGCAGCACTTTGTCTTTGGATGAATGCCAGCAAATCACTTAAATTATAGTTGTAACATACCCTTTTTAAATTGAAAGAACATTTTGGCATGGGCTAAACTATGCTGAGGTGGTAATGTATGAAAAAGACTTAGTAAAATGGGGAATTAATCTTATTTGGAGCTCCCAAGCACTATCAGAATATATATCAGTCATGAGCAAGTCTGAATCTCACCCTATGTTTTTACTGTGCTTTTGTCACTACAGCTGTACACAGCAGCCTCAAATTTGAGTTTGCTGTATGTCCCCCATTATTTAATTGTGCGTGAATTTTATTTTTCCTGGGGCATTTCCTGAAGTTTTGTAGACAAACTATAATTTTCTTTTGATCATAGTTCTGCTGATTTCAGTCAGAATATACTTCCTTGTTGTACTTTCAGTCTCAGAAACTGAGCTGTGTGGACTCAACAAAATGTGATGTCTGTTATGTTGAGAAGAATTTCATTGGAGTCTGAAGTTTTGGCTGCAAAATTGTGGGATGATGGCCACGTGTAAAATTCAGCTGTGCACTGCCCAGCACATCAACAGTTATGACACTGACGCTGGATGTAAAACCAGTCTGTGGGGATCCCACCGTTCAGCTCTCCTCATTTAATTACATGGGCATGTATCAAGCCAACTTCCAGACTTGGTGACAGAATGCCTAATCAAGCCACACTGAAATACCCAGTTTTTTGGGGAAGCACTGTGCAGCATATGAGCCATTAATTTTATGACAAGTACAGATGGTTGATATACAGATAAATTCTCACATAACCTAATCTAATGAATATATTCTTCAATCTATTTAAATGATAATACTAACGAGCATAGTGTTCCCCACAATATGGTATTCACCCGGATTATTTTAAAATGGACTTCTGTGCATGTTGTATCGGAACCCTGCTATTTTTTCTCTCTCAATTTGGACTATGGTTGAATTGTATCCACCAAAGCAACACGATTTCCTTCTCCCTTTAAGAGGACCGATACCCGAGGGATGCCCTGCTGCAGCACCTCCCTGCGCGAAGGTACCACACTGCGCTGAGGGGCCGCGGCCGACGGGGACGTTTCGGAGGAGGAGCGGAAGGAGAAGCTCGGCGGGTCCGGCCACGGGCCCGGTTATGGCCCCGCTTCAGCCGCCGCTCCACCCTCCCCATATCCGCCCTCGGCCCGGGCCTGCAGCCACGCCGCGCTGGGGCCCGGGGCGGGCCGGGGCTCGGGGCACCTACCCGGCGCGGGGGGACGGCAGCTCTGCGCCCCGGCCATGCTCCGGCGGCTCTGCCCGCGGGGCG
>NW_024496526.1:7069983-7443935 GCF_017590055.1 Onychostruthus taczanowskii
GCGCTCCTGCCCCAGGCTCCTCTCCCCGGCTCCCCGCGGGGTGGCGGCCCGCTGCCTTCCCCGTCCCGCACGCCCCTGCTGCCCGCCGGCGCGGCTCCCTCCCCGCGGGCGGCAGGCTCGGCTCTCCTCCGCGGCGCCGGTTCCCTCCTCCCCTCGCCGGCGGAGGAAGGAGGCGGCCGCCGGCCCTCCCCGACCGCGCATGCGGCAGTGCCGGGCCGGGGCAGCGCTGCCGCGCTCGGGGGCTGAAGTGTGGGTGTCCCATCCCCCGGCCCCGTCCCCTCCTCCCCTGCGGGCCCCCGGCAGCGCCCCCGCAGATGGGCTTGGGCTGGAGCAGCGCGGAAGAGCGGCGGCCCCTCCTGCCGCCGCCGCCGCAGCAGCCGCGGCCGCAGCCGCGGGGGCGGGCGGGGGTCCCGGCGGGGCGGCTGCCGCCGCTGTCGGGCCGCGTGTACGGGCGGCGGTGGCTGGTGCTGCTGCTGTTCTCGCTGCTGGGCTTCGCGCAGGGCCTGGTGTGGAACACCTGGGGCCCTATCCAGAACTCGGCCCGCCTGGCCTTCGGCTTCAGCGGCTGGGACATCGCACTGCTCGTCTTCTGGGGGCCCATCGGCTTCGCGCCCTGCTTCTTCTTCATGTGGCTCATGGACAAGAAGGGTGAGCGGGGCCGGGGGCGGCGGGGCCGGGGGTTCGGGACTCCCGACCCGCTCCTGTGGCTTTCCCCGGGCCAGGCGGGGACGCCGTGGCCGTGTCCCCCGGCGCCGCGGTCCCGTGGCCGGTGAAGGGGACGCTGCCAGACTGGGGACACTCGGGCCCAGTGGCCTCGGCCTTAAAAAGGGTTGCCTAATACTTAAAAGGCATCATGACTGCTGTTTTCAGTGCTCTGCCCAAACGAAGACACATCAAAGGCCATTCACAAGGAAGATACTTAAGCTAAGCGGAATTAGGGCATCTGACGTCGCATGGGAGGTGTGGGACTGGAGGAGTGTGCTCCAGTCCGGCATTGCCATCCTGCTGTTTGACCTGAAGATGGTCGTGATTTCTGGTTACCAGCTGTGAAACAAACACGCATTGATGTTTCGATCAAGTAATGCCATTGCTCAGGGTGGCCATTGCATCTCAAAAGAAGTTCTTCATTTTTAAAAGCAGGCTGGACATGAAGTCGGTGGTTTTCTTTGCATTGTGCTAGGGAGATAAAAGTGCAGGGAACACAGAGAAGTTGCACTTCGGTGTTTCGAAGAGACTACAAGGGAGAGTTTCCTAATTTGTGTTCAGGCCATTGCATCTCCATAGCAAACTTACAAAAATGGTGTTTGTCTCTGGAGAGCTTCTCCAGCATGGTTCCTCTGTGATCACCCAGGGGACTGTTCCAGTGAGGTCAAGTACCTATGTTTACAGATTTCAGCTTTTGGGCCTAAATCCACTGAAGGGATTTCTTTTAATTCCTGTTTAAGCGGACCTCTAAACAGGAGATAGCCAGCAGTGGACCCTTGTGGCTCCTGATCCTAAGTGCTACTTATTCCATTTATTTAGGAATTAATAACTCATTTGTGGGAAAGGAAGGGGAAGAGGAAGGGAAAGTGAAAGCAGGCAGGGAGAAAAGCTGTATTTGAGAAGGCCTGTTTCAAAACTGGGATTACTTTTCCTAAAACTGAAGAGGCATTGGAGGAATAAAATTTACTGGGCTGAAAGTACATTCTCGAAATGAGTCCATGGTGGCTGTACATCTCTCAAGCAGTTTACACTTAAGTTGGCAATATCTGTCTCGGCTGATACATAATAGTGTTGTTAATGATTTTAAAATTAAAGTAAGTTGCTTTGCTTTGTACGGTGAAGACTGACTGCTCATGGCATGAAGGAAATAAAGGTAAATGTGAACCTGTGCTTAGAGAGCTGTCTGTATTTTTGTTTCTACATTTTTTGTGTAGTTGATCCTGAACAAGGCAAAATAACACCAGAAAACTTTTGAAGCAGTTAATGGGAAAAGAAACTTTAGTATTTTGTTCTTGTACATTATGATTAGTAGTGTAGTTGCGGGATTTCTTGGTTTCATGTATAGGTTGTTTTGATGAGAGTATGTATACAGGTTTTTTTCTCATTTCCTTAACTGATTGCTTTGGAGGGTTTTTGTTTGTTTGTTTTTTAAATTCCCCTGTTTGTTGGAGGTGCAGATATGAGAAACCCCTTTGCTCTTGGTTTGTTGCTGTCCTTATTGAGAGAATATTGGTAGGTAACCTGGACAGAGCATCTCAGCTCATTTGGCTGTGTGCATAAGGAGTACATATGGGCACTGGAGCAAGTTCTTTCCAGATCAGCAAATTTTGTGAGGGCCCTGAATGCTTTCTGATATTTGTTTCATGTTGTTTTCTGAGTCTGGGTGGTTCCCACGGACAGCGTGGTGCTGTTCACTTTGGAGGTGATGATGGACTCCTGTCACTTTGTTCATCATGGAGCAGAGAGGAGAGCTACTGAGCCCCGAGTCAGCCATGGGGCACACTTCACTGGAGGCATGTGGGGAGGAGTTACACACTCTGAAGTACGTGTGTTCCAGGAGGATCTTGACTCTGCTGCTTTGAAGCTGTAAAGTTGGTTGAATATGATCTTGCAAGGGTAGTATTTCACTTGCTTGCTGTTACACCAGATTTACTCTAGAGAAGCTACACCATTTACTCTTTGACTTCAATCATTTGTCACTGGAGTTGGCTAGTAAAGGAGCTGTCAGGACAAAATGTATTTGTGAAGTGTCACCATGTAAAACCTGGCAAGTATCAGAAGTATGACACTGTAGATGAGGCATGTCAGAATCTGAGAGGAGATTGTGCTGTTAGATAGTCCTATACTTCACAGTCAGAGGTAAATCTAACTGATAAGTAGCTGCCTGCTGTCACTTAATCTGATATGGTGTTATGATGCTTCAGAAGAAGTTCAGAAGTATTGGTCTTTTTGGTTTTTAGTTGTACATTTGCAGCATATAGTTCACAGCATAAATCTGTATCCATACCAGACTTCTGTTGTGCACTTTGTGCCACCTGCTCCTTTTTCAGTACTGGTTGTAAAGGTTTGGTCACTTTTTTTTTCTTTCTTTTTTCACTTCTTAAGTAATTGTAAGTTGAAAGAATAAATATTCATGAATAGGCATACTAATAGTGCCAAGAAGCATTTCTTGGATCCCGTGATCCAGTTCCATTATAGCTTCTCAGACAACAGCAGAGGAAGAGACAACAGCAGTGTTTATTTTTAGTGAGAGGTGTGCTAAATAAGCTCTTTTCTTCAATTCTGTACAGAAGAGTTTTAGGAGGGAGGAAATACAATTTTTTTTTTGTTTTCTAACCTCAAAAAGCTTACTGGCCTTTGTGACCTTTTCCCTCGTGGCCTGCTGAAGGTATCTCCTGGATTCCTTCTGAAGGCCTGGTTGCAGCCAGCCCAAGCTAGGCAATTGGGAAATGGCAGGAATATGTTGACTGGGAAAGGTGTACAGATGGTGTCACTTCTGGCTCCCCCAGGAATACTTCTGGCAACTGTACGCCTCCCCAGAGGATGATGCAGAAGGGGTCTTGGTGCCAGAAGCAGCATGACAGAAAGTCTTGACTTACGGCCATTTTCCTATGGATCTATAGGGATATCATGGTTTTTTTTGAAGTTGAGGATGATTTTTCACCAGGAAGGTAGTGATGGTCTTCACAAGACTTCACAAAGAATATCTTACTTGAAGATCTGAGCAGGTTCAGAGAAGACATTTTTTGGAGGGTGTTCAACACTGTTTTAAAGGGTCTTTGAGGTGCTGGAGGAAGCCTGGATTTCACCCATGTCTCTGTAAACTGTGTAAACTGAAAGCTGCTTTGTGTTTTTGCTGAGCTCGTGTCCTCAAAAATACATTCATTTTCAGATGCATAGTGGGGTTCACATATCACAGCTGAAAGTTCTTTGAGGAATGAGCTCTGTTCCTGTTCCTGCCTCCCAACTTCCTCTGGCTGAATTGTGCCAGCCCTTGGGCACTCCTGGGGGTTTCCATGTTCCTTGGCTGCGTGCTGTATAAAGACAGTGGTGACATGGTTCTTAGTCCAATTCTGGGTTGGGTGCATGTTGAAAATCAGCAATTATATTTGCATATGTCACTATGACATACTATTGAGTATGTGCCTTTTTGGGTGGGTTTGAAAACTTTTCTGTGATACGATTAGAGGTGTTGTCTTGGTTGGTTTCTTAGTGAAGAGGGTGCCATGTGTCTTATTTGGTGCATTTGCTTTAGCAATAGGATTAGAGAGTCCTTGTTTAAATTCTAATTATCTTTTAGAGATTTAATAAGACTGAAATTAAATGGGAAATTACTTCAGTGTGCTATTGGGTGGACCCTTGTTGTTTACATGATTAAAATTAGCTACAATTTGTCACATGATGCTTGAGTGTTTATGTACATTTTGTGCCTTGAGTGTTTCATTTCCTGTGAACTGTAAATACAACCACACAGGACTGTTAGGATGTTTATGTGTTTAACTCGAAATCGAAAGCTTACATGCTTCCCTGGATCTGGTTCACCAAGGGGGTTTTATTAAGCTCCTAGTTACAAAGTGAGCCCTAGAAGCAATATATGTCAGTCTTCATTATGTTCCCATATAAGCAAGAGGCAATGAAGAATGAAATAGTTTATGATCATTTACATTAAACAAATTGAACAGAATGGTGATATTTTTCATTAATTTTTGGAATACAGTGAACAGTTTTATATTGAATTTGAAGATGAGACATATTACTTGTAAAAGTGGAATGTAATCTATTTCTTGGTCCTTTTTTTTGAAATTACATATCCTTATGTGCGTTGCATAGACAATCTTAGTAGCTTTATTTTGCTGAAATTGAATTTACACAGCAATGTTATTCTAGTGATTACGTTATGAAGTAGAGGAAAAACTTCAATAATCAGATTCAGGTTTTAATCAAGATTGGCTCATCCATTGACACCATGAAAGTTTTTATCTGTAAGAGTAGTTATTCCTTTCCTGAATACCAAACTCTTTATTTTATTGCTGTCTCCTAAATCATGCATCTTGGTTTCCTACTCTGAAGACATTTGATAGTTCTTTATCTTCCACCTGGGAATTTTGAGATTAAATCCTTTAATGCAGTCTGACAAAATTGTCATGAATACTGAGTACAAGTACAAAATCAGACCTTACTAATACAAAAAAAGTTCTTAATAACTGTTCTCCCTATAAAATAAACTACACATGATGTATAAACAGAATTGTGCATGGCAGCTTTCATGTTTGAAGTTCTTGGATTGTCACTCGGTACTGCATGCATACGCTGGTTTTGCTTTCACGGAACCTTTGGATGCCTCTACCTCACATGTATGGTCACTGGGACACAAGGGAGGTGACTCCAAGTGAACTTGTTTTCTCCTGAGATTTTAGTCTGGGAGGTGTTTGTGAAATGCCTTTGGGTTTATTTTGAGAGATGTGAAAGTGGGTACAGAGAGAAAGCAGGTTGTCGTTCTAGAAGTTAGTGAAAGCATGAATGGCCAAGGGAATCCAACAGGTGGGGATGATTTTCTTAGGTGTTTCCATTACTGGCATTTCAGAGTCCTCTTGTCATGCAGGCTTTTGGACAATGTAAGTATGAATTGGAGCATGTTACTAATAACTTAGAAGAATTACTGCAAGTGTAGTTGCTGATAGGTTCCATTGTTGATATAGATGGATTATGTGAAGTAATTTCCATAGTGGCACTCAGAAGAAAATGGGAGTTTTTCATGGAAGTATTCGTTCTGTCATGCCACAGGTGCTTAACAGAAGGACAAAAGAGGTGACTTGTGAATGTTGAAAGTCTAAGAATTTTCACCTTTGGTAGAGAAATGCATTTTCATCTCCTTTTTGTCATGATCTCAGAAACGGACTTTTCTTATCTCAGATTCATGACTGCAAGATGAGTGAGTGCCCAGTACTTCAAAGTGACCAATTTGATAATTCATGTGCTAAGTTCAAGCGTGAGCCTCAGCTAAAAACATCTGGGATAAGACTTGGCCTAGGGCTGTAAGACTTTAACTTAGTGACATCAAGGCAAAAGGATTTACATGCTTCAACAGTAGAAGTTTTTAGGCATTCTGACTTTGGTGGGTTAGTACAGCCTACAAGAAATCCCATGGGAAAACTTAGAGATTCAAAAATGTGAGTAGAATGGAAAGGGAGCAAGTAAGAAAGGCAAGTATGATGCAGAGATTAGAGAGTAGCCTCATAATAAACAACTGATTCTGCTTAGTATTTATGGTGTGAGGATCCAGTAATTATGATTATTAGAGAGATGCCTCTGCCTGAATTAAGGTGAAAATGAGACCATATGTTCAAGTCTGTAGTACGGCTTTTATTTAACATAAATGTGGGGTAGAGATAGAAATCAGAAAAAGAGACGGAGAAAGGGAGTGACAGATTAAGCAGAAAGGTGTCACTACCCACAGATCCAGACAATATCCCGTTGGTCCTCTTCTTGTCTTCTCAATGCTGGGGGTCCCAAGGTCACTCCAGACTTTTACCATCTATACATTTTAGCAAACAAAGGAATCAGTGCTCTTTTGGCTACACAGTTCTTTTATTCTATTGGTTAAATGATTCCCTCTATTCCAATGTTAATTAGTCCCATGTTCAGTCTTTCTCTTTTGAGTTGGTGGGCTTCCCAACTTAAATGGGTGCGCTATGGTCTCCACCTGCTGGATCCAGTCAGAACTTTCAGCCCAGTTGCTGTGTTGGCTTTCAGTGTAGATTCTTTGTGTTTGTTACCAGTCCAGTGCTCCCCCAGCCTGTTTTTCTCTTCCTAGTCTGAGATAATGGGAAATAGTACCACCTTTATCTTGTCTCAAGTTCCCATCAGGTGGCATAATTTACTGTCCAAATTTCCAGGAATTCATGGAGTCATATTCAAGGGGGAGGGGTAGGATGGGGAGCTTGGTGGTCACAGATGAGCAGTTGCTTCTTTATACAATTTGCCATTGTGGGCAAAGTCCTTAAAAGCTTTTCAGGCTATTATGACCTTTATGTCTCTTACAAATGGCAAAGGTTTTAACTCCAGCAAGAGCAGCGAGAAGCTCTTTGGGATTGAATGAAAGTTAAATGTGAACTTTGGGCTTCAGCTAAGAAAGGAGCCGGGGGAGAATGCCTTGACTCAAGAAGTGGAAGGTGCATGTATTTGGTGAAAATACAAGTGGTTGATGCACTTGAATAAAATAAAAAAGAAGTTTGAAGGAAAATAGCTGCTTTACTGCAGTCTGCTTGTCTTATCCTGTAGACAGCTACTGTATGCTATGAATGGTCCATATTTCATTATCTTGTAAGTGATACTGATCCACACCTATCAAATCCTGTGAAAGGGATTAATTTTCCTATGCTATCAAATCTTGGAAGAAATGAGATGAAGTGTTGCTTTTCATGTGGAGAGATGAAAGAAGCAATTAGCTGAATATAGGTAAATCCCACTAGAGCACGTATTTGATCAGCTTGGTTTTACAAAATTTATTTTGATGAGTTCTGGTGTGCATATTTGTATAGACATACATCAGAAGAGAGAAAAGGAAAACTGAACCAAACTTGGCTTTTGTTGCTGAATTTTATATACTGTGGCTACATGAATTTCTACAGTGTTTGTGCAAGTGCTTCCAGAAGGGAGACTCATTAGAGAATTGATTGGCCCACCCTCCTTGGAGTCAGGCATGCTGCAAAAGACCACTTGATACACAGTGATTAGCAACACAGAGTGCTTTAATTGTGAGCTGGTGAATTGTATTAACTTGATGCTGCTCTGGTTCATCATAGCAATGCTAGCTTGATTCTGTAGTGCTTCCCATACCTCCCGCTGGGCCAGGTTGAGTTGAAAAGCATCAGTTGTGGCTGTAGATAGATGTCCTGTTCTGGAGCTAGGTCTTTCTTTTGGGTGGGGTTCCACCCCAGCTCTGATTGCTGCTGTGTTTCCATACATTCTTTTTGTGCTGCTCTGCTATGCAGCTGCTGTGCCCTTTGCACTCTTCACACAGGTCTTTGCAGCTGTGTAGGGGTACTGGGACAGCTGTTTAAACACCACGTGGTGAAGCATTATCAGGAAGCTGCATGCTTGATTTGAAGGAACTTTTCCATGGTGGAAAGTAAATGAATTCTATTTGCATATAGCTCATGTGACAATGAGTAATGGCCATGTTATCTGGGGATAACGCTCTTGGGCTTTGGTGCACTGCACATGCAAGCACAGAGAACATGGGGTAATGGCCGTAAACTCAAACACAAGGAGTTCCACATCAGCCTGAGGAAGAACTTTATGTTGTGGGTGGCAGAGCACTAGAACATGCTGCCCAGGGAGGTTGTGGACTCATGTCTCCTCACTGAAGACACTCAGAATCCATCTGGATGCATTCCTGTGTAACCTGCTCTGGGTCACCCCCTAGGGGGGTTGGACTAGAGGATCTCCAGAGGCCCCTTGCAACTGTAACAATTCTGTGATTCTGTATGCAACTTGATATACCTTGATGTTGGGCAGTTGATGAATAGGGAAATTATTTACTGGTGTAAAATATGATCCCTTGCTTTTCTTATGCAGCTGCTAACGCAAGCAGAGTTAAAGCACTGAAGCATCCCTGAACTGGGTTAGGACACAGGGTCAGATAGGAAGATATTTTGTCAACAGCAGCTTTTAGAAGTTGACTACAGGGGGTGTAATACCAGGGCAGCTGTGCACTGATACCTCCCTTGTTGTATGCTGACATGTTTTTACTGCTTCTCATAACCTTCTCTTGACCCAAGTTTCTTTCCAATTTGACTGCTTCTTCTCTACTTCCTTCCTCACCTGTCTTGTGGTATGCCCATCTTGTCCTCCTATTTTCCTCTGTTCTCCACTCCTCTTGGTTGAGGAGTAGGAGAGGTTGGATGCAAGAAGTTCAAAGGGCTCAAAGGAGTGAGAAAAACCTGTGGATAGATGAGAAGAGGGAGAGAAGGGGAGAGTGTGGAGAAAGGTAGTGGGTAAAGTATGGGAGGCACAGATGCAGAAATAGGATCTGGATCCAGAGGGCAAGAAGTGCTGAGAATGGGAAAGGTGGAGGAATGAGTTGAGTAGGAGGCACAGGGAAATGGATACTTTGAGGGGCAGTAGGAAATGGGGCTGCAGCAAATGGGGAGGGGGCAGATGCCTGCACAGTCCTGTAGGTCAGCAGCATGGCTTCTGTGAACTGTCTTGAGAGGCGCTTTTAAAACCAGGAGCTGGGAATCTCTTGGAACACAATTGACCTTGTTTGCCTTTTCTTATCTCAAACAAGATCTCGGTGTTTTGCCTCTTCACAGCCAAAGCTCTGAACTCTGCTTGGCTGTCTGTGTCAGCCAGAGGGTGAGTTGGCCCTTCCTCCAGCCCTGCCTCCCCTGAGGTGAGGTGGCCGCAGCTCCTGCTGTGGCTCCCTGCGGGACTCTCCGGGCGCTGCTGACGCAGAGGAGGGCGGCTCCTCCTTCTTGTGTGGCTTTGGTGGTGACAGAGGTCTGGCCTCGTGATGGAGGCACCAGTGGGATGCAGAAGAGGATGTAGCCCCTCTGGCTGGTATCTCTCCCCTTCTGGAAAGCCTTGTGGAAGGGGACAAAAAGTGCTAAAATACTGTTTTGTTTTGCACTGCCTTGCTGCATTTTAAAAACATTGAAATTTTGCCAGTCTCCTTTTTTTCTGGGAGTTTTTAATAGTTTGGCATCCATGCTGCATAAAGGTAGCTGGTACTAACTTTTTAATGTGAATGACAACAATAATTTCTCTATTATCAAAGTCCCCTGGGCTCTCTCATAGGTTTTTATTATGCAAGTAGTAAAGTACTTAGGAAAGTTGTATTGCATTTGTTTTGCTAGCTGTATGTTTATACTGTGTTTATAATCCCAAGCTATTAGTTTAGAATTCTATTAAAAAGAGTAGATCAGCTGTTGTTCTGCAAAAGCTGCATCTATTTCATTTAAAGAAAACTGATATATTTTCTTCAAAGAATTACATAAGATTTATTTTTTTCTATCAGAAGAAACTAAGTATGAACAAAGAAAGACCATTTTCACTTGGTAGTTCTAAACTTACTGTACTTTACTGATTTCTGAATTCTACTAAAAGCACTACACAACTGCATAAATAAAATAATTTTTTTAATTATTTTTAGCAGATGTTGTTTTTAGGAGTTAGTTTCATGTTACATTTTAGGAGTGAAAAACAAGTCTGAAGCAAACACAGAAATGAGGTTCATGACTCTTTAATAAACTTTGGATATTTTCTGCACTGCTGATTTTTCACCTGTGCTTTTTTTTTCTTCTGGTAATAAATGCCTTTCTTGTGGTAAAGGAGCCATGTGAAACAGGGGTATTTGCTTGCCTTTTCAGACAGACAAAACTGTGCATACATAACACAGGTCCTGAAATAATCTTCCCTGTTGTGAAAATTTGTAGTCTGGCTTTGTCTAATAAAAATATTTGGTTTATATAAAATATTTGTTTAAAAACACCCAAGCCCCCAAAACCATGGTCAGTGCTGAGAAGAGCAGAAGTAAATTGAAGAAATATGTTTTGGCAGCTGTTTCATTATTTTACAGATTTTCTTGGAGAGCGTTTGAATTCCACTGACAGCTTGGTATAGCCTTAACTGAGCAGACGAAAGACATGATAAAAAATTCTTTAAGTAGTTTTTTACTTAAAATGATATGATTATATATTATAAATAATATACTCCCAGTGTCAGGGAAATTGTGGCTTGCCTTGCCTTTCTCCCAGTGGTGACATTCAGAGCTGTTCCATCACTTCCTGTCATAACTTTGGTTTTTAATGCTTCCTGCATGCATGTGCTATTGTAGCTCTGTAGCTGTAATTGTGCTGCAGGAGCTTGTGATCACTGCTCCAACTTCCTCAAAAGCTGTAAATTAAGCTTTCTCATGCAGATTTTCAGTAGAGAGGGTTTTTTAGATTTTTCCTGTTTTCAGAGCTGGAGATCTGTGACTCAGCCAGAGGGAGTGATGTGTTTTGAAAGTGAGAGGTCTTCTGCTTTTTGCAAAGAATGCTGGTGTTTTTTTGGAATATAGGTCATCAAATATAACCACAGTTAGAAACTTTTGTTTTGCTTCTTTATTTGTTGATGAGAGCCATCCCTTTTAAATACTTGTGAAAGGTGGTAATGTTATAATTTTAATTAATCACATGAACCTAAAGAATTGATCAGGACCCTTAAAAATATGATGGGTTTAGGACTCATTATAGTGCTGCAAAAGATGTCTTTTAGAATGAACTATGTACCCTAAGTAGTGCCTGATGCATTTTAATGTTCAAGTAACACTGAAACTGTTCACACAGAGAAAATTTGAAAGCTCACTTCAGTGACCTTTCCTATAAGTCACAAGACCTGCATGGATATTACATTAGTGAAGCTCCTGCGGCTCTTTATTTCCCCCCCTCACAGCCAGGATAATAAAAGGAAGAAACCTTGCACTTAGTGTCCTGCTTAGCAAATGCACTAAGCAGTATTTAATGGAGCTGCCAATCCTTGCTGCACGGTTGCTTCTTGATACTCTGTTGAGGCAAAGCAAAATGCCTCTGTGCTTCTTAAAAAGAAGAGTTTCATGCACCATTGGGTGGTGTGAGTAAGTACTGTCAAGGTAACAACAGAACACCTTGCCTGGCAGATATGTGTAAGAGGGATTGGTTTTGCTCTCTGTTGCCACAGGTAAGGCTCTGTAGTTAGTGGTGTGTTAACTGAGCCTGCTGTGCAACTGGGAGTCCTTGAAAGGAGTGGAGAGAGAAAAGAAAGTGCTTCCCTCCCCTTGTGTGATGCTGTAAGTGCTTCAGTTGTTGGTGTTCATTCAGGAGAGTTAGAGCAAAGGCTTCTTGTGTACTTTCTCTCAGCTTGTTAGTGACATCCTTTCTTTGGCTTCAGAGTTAGTGAGGAGCTTTAGCCCCCAACTGCATTATTGGACGTTTTTGTTAATTGCTCTGTGTGTCTCTCTATGTACACACTAGCACGTGCCATTATGTAGATTTAATTTTATCAAATTGCAAAGATGGATTCAATGATTCACCTGAATTTTCATGTTTTATTAGCTACTGGTGTTGAGAGTAGAAAGCAGCTACCTATGGTGAGAGAAGAAAGAATAATTCATATAAGTGTGTGTTAATGTCACAGATTTGGGAAGTACTTCAATAGCTATTTTTTGTTGTATCCCAGCACTGCAATCAGCTCAGGTGAAGAGAAAACCTGATTTAACAGACTTTCTAATGCTAACTGTGAGACTTGCTCCTGCTTCCCTATGTTCATAGCCTGAATAAACCAGGCAGAGGGCAGGGGAAAGAGAGAAAGAGGAAGCAGAAGGGAAGTGGCCTGCCCAATTTCATATGACACGTTGAGAGATGCAGGTCCTGCTCCCCCAGGCCAGTGCTCTTCTCTCAGAGATGCTCTGCAAGCATTAGGGAGAGGTTCATTGCACTTGGATTAGTTGCAGATAAAAGGGATGCTTTCTGCAGTAAAATCTGTAATAACAATAATTGGCTAAAATAATTGGTCTCCTTTGAAACCAAGAAACATATTATTAAAGAATAGGAGATATTCGAATAAAGGTTCTAAAACTGATTCTAAAATCGTCATTTTGATCTTCAGGCAAATACCATTCAGCTCAGCACTTTGTTTATCTGTTCAGGCAAAATGTCAGCCTCTGGATTGCTGAATAGAATTTACAGCATTTGTATAAACTTGCAATGCAGATTTCTAATTTACATATTTTTCCTTTTTTTCCCATTGTTGATGTTCAACTGTTAGGATGCTTCAAAATCCTTCACTGCCATGTGGAAGGAAGCTTCATTACTTGTAAGCTACCTTTCTACTTTGTGTGTATATCCAAAAGCTTGGATTAAGCCTGTTTAGTTCTTAAAACCAGGACTTTTTTATTTACAGTACCAGACTTTTAAATCGCTGCACAAACATTGAAATATTGCTTTGTATTTACATATGTAGTGTGTCACCAACCGTGATTAAATCTGTGGTAGTGGAGCCAACTCTCTAAAGAATTTGCATCATTAAGTCTGTAATAACTAAATGTAGAGGAGTAGAGAGCAGGAGAATTAAGTGATACTTTCCTTGACGTATTTTTGGAGATTGATTATGTGCTTGCCTAATATGCTGGGATAATGTTAAAAGCAGTATAGGTCCACTGTTCACATGGACTTGGCTACATCCATGCAAATGAGATAAAAGCACCCTGCAGCTCTTGACGTGGTTGTTTTAGCTTGTTGTTCTTTCTAACAGGTGCAATCAAGTTCTTATATCTAGAGTAAACAGAAAAATAAGGACTTCAATATGCTTTAGTGAATGTTGGGGAGGGATCTATGTGGAGAATAACTTAAAAACAGGAACAGTATTTACAATACAAACCAGAAGCGAACTGTGCGATTTGACTGTGTACTGGAGTGTCTTGGTTTCCTTACAGTTGGGATGCACATTAAAAAAAGATGCAGCAGCTCAGGAATTGCAGAGTGGTTGTGTCATTGTTGTAATAACTCTCAATTGCATTCTGTTTAGTTTTGTTTCTCACAATTATGTTCTGTCAGCTTCCATATCTGTTCTAGTGGTTATATGTGCTCAGTTATCTCCCTCATGATGAGTGTCTTCTCTGTGAAATACTTGACAGGCTAAATTTTGTGCTTTGAGTCTCTGAGCTGTATTGTGGGTTTTTTTACAAAATTCTTAACTAATCTCAGAATTTGGGAGGGATAGCCTCTTTACAAGGATGCACATGAGGATGTTTATGCAGAGTGCATGTTCTTCATCTGAGAGGTACCCTGGAAAAAAGAAAGCATGTGTATTGGCCCTCACGCTTTCAGTTTGCACACAGCCTTGCTAGGTCTGTCCAACAAGTGCGAGCAGCAGAGATGACTTTATCTTTGGGTCAGATCTGGTTGTTGGCACCCACCTGTCTTCTTGATTTGGCAGGGACTTCCCTGTGGGTTCCCCCCATCAGTGGTGATGACACTTCTGGGATTTTGGCTCTACTGAAATTTTTACCCTGATGAGAAAGTTTGTCCAAATCACAGGAACTATTTTACTTCAACTTGTTGTGTTTGTGTACAGAGTTTGCTTTCTCAAATCTAAATCTTGCAAGTAAATCTATATAGAAATGTCAAACTCCTGCTGATAGCCTTGCTGTTAACTGGGCAGCAGTTGCTGACAGATTCTGTTGCAACAGCTGTAAGATACTATAAAGAGAAATTGCCCCTCTGAAGATCATTACCTCCTACGTCTACATTTCAAGAAATTTCTAGTACATATTTCATATGAGTATCTCAGTCTGCCAACTGTTTGTCAGACAGAAATTGGAGCAGTGTCAGGGGGAATCTGCCTGCAATCCTCCACTGAAAGGTGGAACTGGACTGTGTTGTGGATTAGTACAAAAAAAGATCTTCTTGTGCCCTAGACTGAGGGTTGAAATGTAGCTCTGGGTTTCATTTATTTCAGATAGGTTCTGTATGATAGAGCTTGGTTCTTACATTTTGATGCCAGAAAGATGCTGTCACCTGTCTTGAAGAATGTTTAAATTGAGTTACTTTCATTTTCAGTCAGAAAAAAAAAAAAAAGTACTCAGCTCCTAAATCTTTCCAGTTGAAATTGGGATGCTGTCTTGGCAGTGCCACATAAATCCAGGGAAATGAATGGAAGCACTTGGCTTCAGCTTATTTTAAAAACAGAGGTCTGAAGTGGGGCAATAACAGAAGCATCAGCATCAAGTACTCGGGGAGAAAGGGAGGTCCAGGTTGTGCTTAATAGCACCCAATGAGAGAAGCAGCAGTGAATAGCACCAATGATACCTTGGCCATCAAGCCAGGACTAGAGCATGCTGTAAATGGTGCTGATGACACCATGGTGCTGGGCTCCATCACTGTATGGGCCATTCATTTAAGAGCTGGACTCAGTCCTTGTGGGTCCCTTCCACCTCAGAATTATCTGTGTCTGTCATTTTAGATTAGCTACATAAGACCTGGTAGTTGTTCTCTCTTGCATGCAGTGTTTGTATTTGGTTCCCACTTTTTATTGATGCTGTTCTTGAGAATGTATTTATTTTCCATTCAGTTTCCAAACACAATTTATGCCACTCTGCAATCAAGTGCCTTTGTGGAATCCGAGGCAGGCCCAATATACTGACTTGTCAAGTTTATTTCATGTGTTAGCAGAAAGACTGGGACCACATCTCAGCTATGAAGTATTTTTACATCAGTGAAAAGGTTCTTTTCTTTTGAAAATTGTATTGCTTGATGCAAGGATGCCTCTTCTGAAAGAGGATTGCCACTTATCCTCCTTAATGGCTGTAGTCAATTTGGCAAAGAGCAGGCACAATGCAAGTTTTATTCACTGTGTTTAGTAGAAAGCAAATTTTTTTGGTATTTTAATCATGGAAAAGATAATTGATGTTATGAGAGTAAATGTTGCAGCTATTAGTATAATTCTGCTAGAATTACATTAAAAATCCAAAGATTTCTGGAGGATGGCATGTGTGTGCAGTGCTTTCAGGTTTCCCTGACACAGGGAGCTGTTTAATTAAACATTTTTTAAATTATAGCTAAATGTATAGGGATATATTAAGAAGGGAGAAAAGCCATCATATGAAACAGAGAATTGGTATCTAGCAAAGAAACTCATTTAAAAATAATGCTTGAGCAATAAGGAGGACATTTAAACAAGATATAAAACCAATTCCAAGTCCAGAGAAAAATTGTGGAAGACTTGAAGCTCAATACTTTACTTACTGAACCTAAATGTAAAAGTTGTTTTTTATAGGTTAATTTCATAGAAGGAAACATGCAGGAACTGTGGTTTGTTTTGTAAAGAAGGGCAAAACAATAACTTCTGTTAATTTGCTTTAAATTGTGAGGAAAAGTGCTATTTAACAGTGAATTGTTGAAACAGCTAATGCAATTGGTGAGTTTTAAATTTCCTGGTGTGTTTGGACCAAGACAGACTTTTACATTCTATTTTATCTTAGCTAGACATGTTTTAGTCAAAATTATGGGGAAGTCAAACAAATGCTCTCAGTTCAGTGTCAGAAGGAACAATTTGCACGTTCAGCCTGGTCTTTAAAAACTGAAAAAGTGCAGGAGGATGATATCACTTGTTTCTACTCAGAGCCTTGCTGTACTTGGTACTTGTGAGAACTGATTTTAGTATCTGCAGGGGAAGTTAGGAAGCTCCTCAAATGTTACTGCATGTAAGAGCAGGGGGTGTGGGCTGTATGAGGGAAATCACTGCTGCCATGCCAGGGGAAGGGCTGAATCCTGCAGCCTTTCCTCTGGCCAAACTTCTATTTAAAAAAAGGAGAAAGGTGAAAACTTTTCTGTTCTGCCCATCCAACTGGGATTTCCCCTAGGATGAATGCTTCATTGTAGGGGAGAAACCAAACTCAAATGGTGTGTGCCATGTGTGTGATGCTCTGAGCTGGAAGAGGCTGCTTGCAGTGCTCTGTACCAGTAGTGGGGAACTGAGGGAGCTGCTGTGCTGGGCTCAGGTGGAGGATGTTTAGGAACGCGTTAATCACATTCTCCTGGTGAATGACAAACTAATGAATAAATTGTTGGAATGAGGACAACAGCATTGTTTGTTAAGTTTCTTATTAAACTGGGTATAATAATTCACTCACTGGGTTACAAGTTAGTGTGGGGCATGGGGGGAATGCTTTTTCTTTTCATATACTTTGAAAAGCATCTTGAAAGTAAGGCATGCTGGAGGAGTTGTGGGGGATGAGCACCCACGTCCTGGATGCTCTTGCTTGATGCTCTTGCTGTGAGGGAGCTGAAGAGCAGCTGGGTGCCACTGACAGCTGCTGCCCCCACGTTCCAGCATGGTGGGGTTCTGCTTCTGCTCTGTGCTGGGCTGTGGGTGGTGGGGGATTGTGGCTTGAGACTTTGTTAAGTCTGTAGTAGTGACCAGAATTTGGATTCAGTTGTTTTAAAAAGAAATATGAAACAGCAAATGCAGCATTGACTGCTGAAGTCATAAAGCAGATGGTGTTATGAGCCACAGGAGGGTTAAACAGTTGAACAATATCGACTGTTGCACTCATAAATGATAATTAAAACATCCTTTTTATTACTGATTCAATTTCTGCTGCTAGCTTGGACTTTTGTGTTGCTGCAGTGAAGTTTGTCTGTTCTGAAAAAGGCCATAGTTTGCTCAAGAGCCACTGCCACCAGAAAACTCCTGCAAGAAGAGGATGGGAAGGAGCAGCTGAGGAGACAAGGTGTAAAGAACACAAACCTTCAGCCATTGGCAGAAAATCCCCCTCCAGCCATGTTTCAGAAACCTCTGATAGAAAGGAATAGAAACAGAATGATGGATTTTAAGAAGCTGTACCCGCCTCCCTCCCTCCAATTACTGCTTGCATTTACAGAGTAGAATTAATGAAGTTAATTACATCTACACAAAATATCTTGGTTGAGTGAATTACTTAGATCTTTTAAAGTAGAGACATAATATTCTGCAAGGTTCACAGGCTGTTTTTCAAGCTTGGTTGGTTACTTTGGTTTATAGTCCCCATGATGCATGGTTGCTATCTTAAGCACTCTGGGGTGCACCTTTTAGAGTAATACAAGATGTCAAATTCAATGTAACAACAACTGCAGCATTCAAAACAAAAATACTGAAATAAATAAAAAGACTGGTTTCTATCAAAGATGAAAAAGTTAAACTATAAAGCAAAATAACAGGGTGAGGTGCTTAAAGGGTGAAACCATATTGTGTAATTAGCAAAGAAAATGTCTAATATGCTGCTTGTCTGACAGTCTTTTGTTCACTTTGGTGTCATAATTTTCAACATGCAGCATTAACCAAATGAGTTTTCAGGGGTGTGTTTACATGTTAAGGTGGAAAAAGAAAAAAAGGGCAAAGAATAAACTGGGCTATCAAAACATTTTAAAGGTATACCTTACAGTAAATAGTGATCAAGATTAGTACTTCAAAGAATGAAGAGATCAGGTGTATATGATTGTGAAGCTTTAACAGATAATTTTGCTTTAAAATTATCAGGCATATGTGATTGACATTAAAGATACGCCTGAATTTAAAGCTGGAGGCAAACTTCAGCTTCTAATTAATTTTTACCAAATTGCATGTTAGGGTTTTTTTAAGGAAAATTTTGTGCACGCAATTTAAAACTTTCTTCATTTGTATATATTTTGGTTTAGGGATTTTCTTAAAAATTAGAAATCAAGTAGGAGTTTTTCCTATGGAAACACTCATTTTTATGTCTTGTGATGATTTAAATTTACATTTTTGTTTCTCATTTACAGCTGTGTCCTGGGCTTGCCCCTGGCTTGCACTTCAAGCAGGGCCCCATGAGCAGCACCCTCCATGCTGTCCTTGTCCTTGTGTCTCTTGAAAGGCAGAACGCACCATGTTTTGTGAAATGTAGTTCAAGAGGAGCCTAGTTTACATAGAAAATAAGGTGGTGTGTACACCACTAGAGCTTCCCTGTAAAATTTCTATAGCATTTCCTAATGGAAAGCTTCAGATTTTTCAGATAAAAGATTTGTATTTCAATTTTCCATCAATAAAATTCCTTGTTGTATAGAAATTTTCATTATACACAAAAGCAGTGCTAAAAAAGATTAATTTCCAAGAAGAAAAGGCAGAAGCACCATGTATGCAATGCAGATACACATAATTGCCCCAGCACAGCACAGGCAGTATGGCAGTGGGGAGTTAAATGTCGCATGAAGACTCGTGGTGGCCCAGCAAACACAGGAACGTGAAGGTTTTAAACAGCCTTATTAAAGGGGCATTTATTTAGGGCTCTCTGAACACACTTGAAAAACCAGTTTAACAGCAGCATTTGCTGGTTGAGCATAGTCAAGCAACTAAGTTATGGGAGGCATTGGGAAATCCTACCAGGAAAGAAATATTTTTGGTTGATGATGCTTCTTCAGGGCATCAGGGATGTGAAGTGTCCTTTGGAGTCACATCACTGCAGGCGGCATTCCTTGTGTTAACGACTGGGCCTTACCAAAGGAAGTCTCACTTCCATTTCAGAAAACCTGCAACTTAACTTACTGACTTAGTTTTGCTTGGGTTGTCTTGGGCTATGCTGGTTGATAGAGAAACTTGTCTTTGGTTTGGTTTGTGCAGTGTCCAGCACCAGGAGCTGCATACCCATGAGTGAGGTTCATTAAGAACTGTCACAACATGAACAAAATTATGTCACACCCAGTAAAATCACGTTTTAGTAAAATACATGGAGACAAAATATTTAATGCAACTCTTGCTTGAATTGTACTGATTACAGGAGTCACTAACAGAGGGAACACTGTTCTGAAGATGGGTAGCTTTAGAAATAATCAAAGTAGTTTTTTTGATAGGTGACTTATCATAGGACAGGTTCTTTTGCCATCTGTACTTTGGGTAATTACTAGTTTTACCTAAATGTTAGAGGTATCACATGTTTTTCATCATTAATAATTTTTATTATATTCTACTAAGAACATAGAAGCCGTTTATTTTCTATTTGTTGCTGTGAAATTGTTTTGAAATTTACAACTTCACCGATGCAGACTCTCTCTGTGGTTTTTAATTGTGAGTATTTATGACTTTGGTGTTTTGCAAGATTCTGGAGTTTAAACCCCTCAGCTGTCACTGTTCTCTGCTGCTGATGGAAACACCTTAACAGCAGCAAACAAACTGCTGGCAAAAGGAATTGCAGCAAGAAGATAAGGTTGTTCCTAATCTAAGCACTTCTCGGTTGAAAATCACGCGAGGAAAAAACATATTCAAGGAATCAGTCAATTATGGCTTTTTTCTAATGTACGATATTTACAACCTCTGACAATTGGAGCTGAGAGCAGCAAAAATCTGCCCTAATTGCAAGGACTGCAAAAAAATACTTGCACTTTTTTTCCCCTGAATAAATGGTTGTTTCTTTGGGATGAAATGCATATCTGCATTATGAAAGAAAACAATAACAGTGCTCTGTCTGTGCTCGTTAAATTGTTGGAGAAGAATGAACAAGTCCAGATTTTTCTTTGCGTCTGCCTAGATTTCAGATAACACTGTAGAGCATGTTCCCCAACGCCTCTAATTCCAAAGGGAATATTGTACATTTTGATGATACTTTTATTATTACTTTTCACTTTCAAGAATGTCTGTAAAGATTTTGGATACACTCCTGTGTGTTACTATGCCAAGAGTAAGCATTTGTAATTCTGGAGTGTAAGCGTAGAAAATAACTCAGGATTTCAAAATGTGTCTGGAATTTATATCAGCACCAAAGTGCTTATGATTTGAAAGAAATGTGTTATTTCTGTGAAACTGCATGTAAATATATATATAAAAGCAATGTTTCTTTTGCAACATTACTGGTTTAACTTGTAAAATACTGTTATTTTTTAATCTTAGGTCTGAGGGTAACAGTGTTACTGACATCATCCCTCATGGTATTGGGAGCTGGCCTGAGATGTGTTCCAGTTTCAGACCTAGAAATTAGGAAGAAGTAAGTGAATTAATTATTTATAATATACGTATTTTATTCTTTCTGCTAATATACTTTTTGCTGCTACTACAAAGAAATGTTAGTACAAATTTTCTGTATGAAGTTGATATACCAAGTGTTTGTTGTGTAGCTATGGGTTTACATGCTTCCTTGCTTCTTAAATGGATTTTTCTAGTCCTTCTTCTCCATAGTATCTGAAGATCAGAAAACCCTTTACAAGCTTGAGTTAATTTAATCTCACCCCATCCTGCATAACTAATATTAATCTGCTTTTCAAATAAGGAACTAGAGATTTAGCTAGGTTCAGAAACTGGCCCAAGATCACACAGGGAGCCATGCCTCAACCCCTAAAAAGAAGTAGTTTGTATGCAAATGTTAAATAATTAGTAATTTTCTCATAGTGAATGTATGGGATCATGAGACAGATGAATTTGTGCAAAATGGCTTTTTTTACGTAGTCTCTTCTAGCCCATGTTTCAAAGTAGCTTTATACTTTTTGCTGCAGTGAAGTGATTTTCTGCTGTACACATGCCCTTTACGAATTTGTGATAGAAACAGATTTCTTCTTAAAAATCCCACAAACCAAACAATTTAATTGTTCCATCAACATATCCTGAGTCTAGGAATCATTAGTAAGTACAGCAGCACTGCTTATTTTGTACAGCCAGGGAACATGGATCACTTGTTCACTTAATTTTCTTTTGCCTCTTAGTGTAAAGGAGGTGAGAGTATGCAGGCACTACTACTCTTTCCTGCTACTTTGAAAAAGCAGCAGCACTGGTTCTTTGCTCGTTATGCTTGCATAATATGTAAACACTAAGGAAAGATCTTACAAATAAAATGTTTTATGTGGGTTGGGTTTTTTTCCCCTTGAATTCTAGTCAGCTTGAATTCTACCACGCAGTCTTGGTATTACTTCATAGTCAGCTTGAATTCTGCCATGCAGTCTTGGTATTACTTCAGCAAGTTATTTGGGTTTGGGGTTTTTTGGTTTGGTTTTTTGTTTTTGGTTTTTTTTTTTTTTCCCCTTAGTATTGTTTAACCTGAAAATCAGCTTGGGCACATTTTTAGCTGAGAAGGAAAATGTTCCGTGTGAAGTTGACAGCTGATGTCTGGGTACCATGGATAAAACAAAGAAGGAGGTTCAGAGAGAGAACTGAGAATGTAAAAATCACATGAATTGTAAAACTAGCTGTGATAAGTACACTAAGAGCAGAGTGTTAGGTGAGGGGATGCACTTTCAGTTCTTAGGTGCTTAGTGAGCATATAAGGAAGCTCTCAAGGTGCTCCTGATGTTGGTTGTCTAGTGTTGCCCATTTTGACAGGGTCTTCAAGGATTCTGTGAGCAGGGCAGGCTGAACTAACCACATTGTGCTACCCTTCACAGTCACCCTGTTGAGGAAAATGTACTGTTTGGGTGGCCAGGAGGAACTGTCCATATTTTACCCTTGGTTTACATTTTCTTAAAATGTCAAGGAGTGCTCGACATTCATCAGTCTTGGCTTAAATATCAATAGCTTTTAAATGGGACACATGGCTTAAATGCAATGAAATATGGTGTTTTATGTAACTTTTCGTTTATGATGTATGCCAGAAAACATGTGCTGCCCTAGGCTTTACCAAAACAAGGATGGAGACTGTAAATACCTGAGAAGATGAAAATTCCCAGGTGAGATTTAGATGTAGATATCAGCTGGGGAGTGGGAAGGAGAGTTTCCACCTTTAAATAAGGCTTTGCAGTGTAGCTGCAGAAAGCAAGCCTAGGAAAACAATTAAATACATAACTAAGGAGAAATATTCAAGGAACAAAGAAAGGCTTTGGACTCTATAGAGTTTGATGAGTGAGATGTATAAAATGTGATGTTAAAATTTATTGAAAACTATATAGGGGAAAAAAAGAGTATGAGCAGAATACTGATGGAAAAGGTTAACAATTTCATATATTCATGCTGTGAAAATATGTATCATCTCCAGCTGAAACTGATACATTTGCCTACTTATCCTACTCCCAAAAAAGAAATTTTCCAGAATTGTAGCTCTACATGAGGAAGTAACTTGATCTTTCATAGTTTGATTTAAAAATCTACCAAGAATTAATTATGGCCAACTGTGGGAAGCAAAAGAATGGTTTTCAGTGAAGTTTCTTGAGACTTTGTAAGCAATTGTACAGACTGTGTGATGCTATACTATGTAACTTCTGTTGTTTTGTGGTTTAAGGCTTAAGGCCAGTTTTCATCCATTATTTGAAGTGTGATACCAAATAAAATAATTTTTTTTTGAGATGAGCATTATTGCTTGATGCATTAGCCACAACTGGCTGAGCACCAAATTATGAATTTATTCTGAATGTGTATGTGGATTAATACAACAATTTGAATGTTACAGAGCCTGTCAGAGGGACAAGATCACATGCAAGCTAATTGGAAGCGTTTCAGAAGCCAGTGTAACCGGAATTTCTTTAAGTGCTTGTGTGTGTTTTGCAGTGTGTTCCTTCAGTCTGAGAGTAATCTGTGAGAATATGCTGAAGATTTCCATGGGACAATTCTGTCTGAGTTAATATACATAAAATTATAAGAATGTTCATGAGGTTTGTAAGGCTTAGATTGGGGGTTTTGTACTTTGTAGCAGTCTCTGCTCCCTAAGCTCTTGTGATTAACATTAAGGAGAGCTACTAAAGCCCACCACCTATCAGAGCAGTCATAGACGTAAGGAAATCACTGTTAAGATTGGCATTTAATCCTGGCTGCTTTATGCTCCTTATCTCAAACAGACCTGTAATATCCAAGTGTATTCTTAATCCCTTTTCTAGTCCATAATTATTCTTTTGGTTGTAGTGTGTAATATCAGACTAAGACCATGCCCAGTCCTCTGAGTCGTGTTTTAAGTCTTGTTTTAACCTCTCTTTTCAGTACATATGATGCCTATGAGTATGAGGGAAAATTCAAGTTGCACATTTCATTGTGTCTCTTGAAGCAGCTGTGAATTTTCTATGGTGAATTTTTGTTCTCTGCCAGTGTGTGACCTAAAATTGTACTGGAAATCCATGCCAGAACTGTATAAATTCAGTGCAGGCAAAGTGGGAGTGAATGGTGAAAATGTTAAAGTGTGAACTTGCGTGTCAGATGGAGGATCCATCCTTTACATGGACTAATAAAGTCCCTCTCATGTACTTTTACCTGTTTTCCTCCCCAGTCTAGTAACCTGTGAGGTTAATGAGTCTATCAAACAAGCACATTAAAAAGAATTTTTCTTATGTACCTTGTGCTTCTGGGTTTGTCAAATGTGCCAGACATATGACAGTAAATTTGATCCCAAATTTATTATTCCTTTTTAAATGTTACCAAAACTTTGTTTTCACACCTGTTTATTTAGTTCACAGTTAATATACATTATATAGAACATTAAGGAAAAAAAGATGTTACCAAATTGTACCTTTACTGAATCTTCTTCCCTTCCCTGGAGGTTACCAGAACATCACTAATGCTTTTTTGCCTGCTTTTTGTCCAGTCCTTTCCTTTCTGACACCTGCTTGTCACTGAATAAATGTTTTCATTGGACTCTTTTAGGATTTGATTATTTTATCCTGAACATTAACATTACTCAGAGGCCATTTTTTTATAGACTAAATCAGAGTTGTTTTTTCCCCTCCACACAGCACTTCACATTACCTTGTATTCTGTGTTTAGGAATAGATTTACATACATCTTAGGTCTTAAATCTAGGCAAAAAGCTGTATGAGCTGAAACGTGTAAAAGAAGGAAATAAAATTAAGAAATCAGCTCACAGCCATAAAACTTTGGCTTTTAACACTGATTGTGTGATGTAAGACTTCTTAAAATGTTTTGAAAGGCAGGATAATTAAAGACATGGAAGCAAAGGGTGTAACATAATTTGTCATTTGTATTGAACACATTAATTAAGCAATTTATTAGAACTTCTTATGCTGTGGGCTGGTAGTGTTTGTCCTTCACATTAGATTTCACAACAGAGAAGTAGTTATTGAGGACCTTGAATCATGGCAGTGAGAGAATGCTCCTTGGCAGTAAGAACTATTAAAATGTTTTTTGGGAATCCAGCAAAATAGCACGGAAAATTACAGTGGAAACAGAGTGGTTGTTTACACAGTCATTTATAGGAGACACACCAACACCTGGTAAATCCTGTAAACAGGTCTTTTTGTTAATATTACCAGTTCTTAGGATTTTGAATAGTTCTCTTTTATATATATTGTTGTGAACTCTTTCCTTTACTATATTTGAAGAATTTGAAGAATATTCATCTTTGGTATGTTTTGGTTCTATTACCTAGTTGCAACCTAGTTTGTATTTTACTCTTGTTAGACTGACCCTTTAATAATTCCACATTTTCCCCTTTTCTGTTGCTTAAAGCCTAAAGAATTAATGGGATCATCTAATTATTCTAATCCTAAGGCTGCCATAAGCCACCATTCTTATGCATGAAAAATGCAAAGAAGCATCTCAGAAGAGGTTATTTCAGTAAAGGAAAGACATACTAGGATTGCTGTATTCTCTGGTAATACTGAAAACACTTGTGTGCTCAAAAAACCCCAAACAATCCAAATTGGAGCATATGTGGAGAAGAGGAATTAAAGTGTTCTAGGGAATGAGAAGAGCCTGTTAGGGGAGGAAGGTAGACAAATCAGCCTGTGAGGACTAAAGACAGAATGTGCTGAGTGTTTTGTGCTCCCTACCTCACTGGGGAAGAGAAATGAAAAAAGGATTTAATCTAAAGTGAGGGTCTGGGAGTAGGAAGATGAATAAACATACCTGTTTGTGTGCTGTAGCTCAGTAAGCGGAGGGGGAAAACATTAAAATTGAGCACTTGCCTGTTGCTTGTGGTGCTGGTTTGTGCTGCAGTGCTGGGGGAAGGCTGAGCTGGGTTAATCCATGGCATCAGAAAAATAGGAAAGGGGGGAATAAAGGAAACAGGTCATTCATGAGTAGGTTCACATGGGGGATACTTATTTTTTATGCCTCTGTAATGTAACAGTTTATCTTGTTTTTATTACTTCTACCAGCTTCATCTTGTACACAGGGTTTATTTTTTAACCTCTGTTCCTAAGCATTTGTTTTAGATTAGAGGTCCTGTGTTAAGTGGTTATGATTTTTTCCAGCTTTGCTTATCTGTTGATGGTAGTGGGGGGCTGATTTAGTGTCCCTCTGGCTGCCCAGTGGTCCTGCCTGCCACTGCTTGACCACGTGTCCTGTGATGCTCCAGCAGCTCCTGATCAGCTTGGGAGGCATTGGGAGCCAAATTGGCTTCTCCTTAAGCTGGATCAGCCCTAGTGGAAAAATGAGATGACTTGACAGCCCTGGTCATAAATGCTCTTTTTCTTTTGCTCCTCTCCTGGACTTTGGCCATGGCACTCTGGGTGTCATCCACCTGCAACCAACGTGCCTGCTGAATTAGCAATTTACAGACCCTGTGTAAATTCTTGGAGTACCTTAAAAGAAACTCAGAAAGGGCTTGGTACTGCAGCAGTATTTAATGGGCAGCACTTCTACAAGGCCTCAGTTAGTGCAAGCCTGTCCTGGAAGGGAAGAGAATTTATATTCTCTCTGGGATATTTAGCTTCATCTCATATAATTGCAGGTGGTATCCTTAACTGTAGAATGCTTTTAATTTTTTAATCATACTGAGCTCTTTGCCTTAGTTTGTGACTCATATTATGGTGGCTAATTTCTGTCCTTAAAGAATTCATATTAATCAAATTTATATTGAAGTTGCTGCATTGTAATCAAAACACCCTCTTGCTCTTTCACTCGCTTAAGAAAAATTATTCAGGAATATTTAAATAGGTCTTGTTTATCCCATTCCTTAATTTGCTGCTGTATACTCCTACTCTTTTACTAAAAAATCCTACTTAGGACCTCTTTTGTACTAAGTAATCTTAATCAGGTTTTTCCCACAGCAGCCAAAATAGCAGCCAGTCCTGGTGCACTTCCTTGATAATTTTTTTCAGTCGGTTTTGCCTCATTAGCCCATAATATAATTGCCTACTTCGTGTTTACAATGTTGTGTACTTTGGGTCTGTTCGTATTTGATGAGCATGTCCTCTATTAGTGTTGCTTTAAATATTTCTTCTTTTAGTAATAGGTTTGTGGACTTGGTTAGTTTTAAAAGAAAAACAAGAAAACAGAACTTAATAAAAAACCCCTCAGCTTTGACTTTATGTGCCCTTATCTTTCAAACCTGGATAAAGTGAAGAACCACCCCCCCACAGGTGTGTGGCAGGTTTGATGGCTGCACAATAACAAAGTCTGAGGATGCAAGGGCATTTGTCACCACAGTGCCAGGGGGTCTCACTGTACACCCACCTCATCCCTTTCCTCTGTCAGGATGTGTGATGGACACCTCAGGCTCTTTGCCTGAGATTGCTGCTTCCTCTCTTTGCAAATACTTGTCTCTCTCAGCAGGCTCTCAGTTATAAGTTTTGGAGTAACTCTGGTTTTCTGGTCTTTTAAACTGAATCCCAAAACTCACTAGCTTTTAGACCATTGTAGATGTTTGCTATTTTCTTTAAGTGTGGGAGAAGAGACATGAGGCTGGGATGCCTGGGATGGAGATGCTGTGGTCCCTTCCAAGTCCACTCCCATAATGGTCTGACTGACTGTGCTGAGGCCATGGCTCATTCAGGGGTAAAACATGAGCCTAATTCCTGATGAAAATGGCTAAATGTGCATTTCTAAGTTTTTGTCTTTTCTTTTTCATTCTATTTCTGGAGATAATGTACCCAACAATGACTCAGGCTTTTTGCTTGTAATAATATTTCTTACTGATGGGGAAAAAACAGCTTTAAATTATTCCACATATCAATGGTCGTATGAATCAAAAAAAAGCTAAAAATGCTAATGGCCTCAATCCATGAATATCCAGAAGGCAGAAAGCTTTTGTAGTATAAATGTATCATTTAATGAAAATATCGAAAGGAAGTGCATTTCCATGAAATTCATCTGTAGAATGTTATTTTTAAAAGATTAATTCATTGCTTTACCCAGAGGTATTTTTCTTTCCAGTCTTTTTCCAGACATAGAGCCTTGCTGTTCTCTCTTTGGGGTATAAACAAAACATCATTTGCATTTGCCATACTCTGTAGCAGTGAATTGCAGCAAAGCATGAATTTGACCTCCCTAATTCTCTTTGCCCTAAAAGTGCCTGAAAAAGTTCTCTTATTAGGGGGTTCTTTTGTTATATTTACTTTTTTGAGTTTAAAGGAAAAGCTCTGTCCACTTCTAGTAGCTTGATTGTGAAAAATCAGAAGGTTCTTGACAAAACTAATGTTGGTTCCCTCTGAGGTATAATCAGTCTCCTAATATATAATGTGGCTAAGTCCATGGCTTTTCATGTGCCTTTTTCTGGGCAAGCAGTTTGCATCACACGTCAGTTTAGGCACTCTAGAGTAGGAGGTATTTGCTTGCATTGTTGCCATGTAGTGACACTAAGTTCAATAGCACTTCAAAAGTTCTCTGAAGTCCTCCAGTGGAAGGGTCTCTTTCATTTGCTTCCAGGAGCTCCCACAATGAGCTAATCACTACATAAACCTATTTGTCTTCTAGATTAGCAGGAGCTGAACAATCCACTTGTTTCAGTGAATGAAATTGTCAGGCATGTGAAAGAAATATTAGCCATCCATTTCTATAAAACATCAACTTCTTTATCCAGAATTGCTTTTTGTGTTGTTAGAATCGGCAGTTCATGTACTAACCTTTTCCATAGCAAGTGGCACACTGTAGCCCTGTCTTCCTGCAGAATAAGCACTCTCCATGACTTCATTGCTCCTCACTCTTTGTCCAACAGTGGCAAATCTGAATTGCAATTTATTTCTGTTGTATTTGCATAGAACTTTCAAAAGTGACTAAGTGGTCAATTCTCATGGCAGCGAGTGGGAAAAGCATGGTAGAAGTTTCACAAACAAAACCTGCACCAGAATCTCCTCTTCTCAGGGCTCTTGAAACAAGCTCTACTTCCTCCTAGGATGCAAAGGAGCTGAATTTTCCAGTCGGGCTAGGATCATTTGTTTAGAGAGTCAGAGCAACACCCTGGGGTTGGCAGCCCTGCTCGACACTGTGTTTGTTGTCTGCCAAAGAAAAGGTGAAAATGCTTTTTCCACACTGTGAATCAGTTAAAATACTGATCCAACTTCTCCAGTCTTAGCCTTTCCAGAAAAAGTTCACTTAATATATCTTAGAACTAAACTTTGGATACGTATTTTAGTGTTGTGGGTTTTAAATCCATCGTATCAAAAGTAATTTTTTTGAGTAAGTAGTTCTCCTTCCAGTGTTGCCTTTTTTCCCCATCTGAGAACAGAAACTAAAGAGATTTTCTTTCATTTAAAATTCCCCTAATTCCAGGCATTAGACACACAGTGGTAGGAACACTAAATGTCTGGATTTTTTACCTAGAAAAACCACTTATGTAACACACAGCTTTTAAATAGCTTAACAAATCCAGTACCTGATGTGACTGTGACCATGCATGTAAAGTTTCAACTTGTACTAGGAGAAAAAGAAAAATAAAGCTGACTGTAAATGGAAGTGCTTTCCCATCTTAACTGTATGGTATTTTCATCAGTCACTAGAACCTTTTTCCAGTGTAATCTCACTTTTTTCATACCCAGTTTGCTCAGATATATTGTAATTCCAGCATTTATAGCCTTACCTGATTTTCTTTGTTGCTGCCTGTTAGGATATTTCAACAGTGACTGCAAGAAGTGAATAAGGCAGGTACAGCCAGGTTAGGCCCTGATACTAGTATTAAGTCTTCTCAGGGAAGTGGTGAAAACTGCATAATTAAAGTTATTTATAATGTGACTTGATAAAAAAATTAGAAAAGAGGTGACAGTATAGTTTTTCTTCTCTAATTTCTATTGATGTATTTGAGCTGTCCTTTGTACTATATTTTTGCAGTTCAGAGGTCAGTTAGGAACAGAAGTGATCTTTATTTTGTGCAAAAGTGTTTGTGTGTGTCCATATGTGTATTTTCTTAGATAGATACATAATGTAAATATGTAAGTTACTCATTACTGTGATGTTCTGCCATGTGATATTTCACACTATCATTTACCATCAGTCCTCAACTATGTATTTTTTTTTCTTAAAAGAGCTCATAAAGGGCTTATGTTCAATTGCAAATTACAAGTTTGGCAGAGCACATCAATTCATTAGCAGGGAGGTCGGATGTGCAAAAACCTTGACATATCAAAATGAGTCCTGACCTGGTCACTGAGACAGTCGGAAACAAAGTATCTTAGATAGATGTTTACTTCCCCAATTTTGCTTTAAGCTACAGTCATCAATTATTTTGTAAGTCGAGAATGAATTTCTGGTGTAACTTTTTTCCAATTTTCTCTTTCATGATTGTGATTAAAAAGCCTTCTGCTCATGTTATTTTCTGTCATTTGACCTCAATAGCTTTCTACTTTTTGATACATGAAAATAATTAAATGATGATTGGATAAATAACACATCTGAAAACAGCACTGGGAAAATAACAGATGAACATTACACTTGATAGTGCAATGAGACTGAGAAATGTTTTTCCATCTGGGTAAGATCCTGAGCTAAAGTTATCTTTTCATCCCTTTCCTCAGGAAAGAGAAAACTTGTTGTGCAGAATGAAATTGGAATAGTGATGGGGAAAGGGCAGTTCCTTTTTGCACCTTTTCAGTAGCAGAAACAAGAAGAAAATCAGGGGATAACAGAAACAAACCTCTCTTGGTCTTGGAGCAATTTTTAGCACTGATGGTGTGCGAGAGGAGACTCACAGGCTGTGAGACCAAAATCTAGTGCAGTGCTGATAAGATGTTGTAACAAACAGCAAAAAGCCACCAATACTGTTATGTTCATATTTCTCTGTCAGGTGGAGCAGCTGCTACATACATCTCCCAGAGCAGGAGCTTAGTAAATGCACTGAATTGCATTTTGAATCTCTCACCCCTGCCTCTCTGGGGAAATGAGTTAAAGATGTGCCAAAGAACCATGCAAATAATCTTTTTCTCAGGAAAAAGTAGCTTAATTCAAGTCAGTATTGAAAAAGAGATAAAATAGGGTTTAAGCTGTTATCATATGCAGAGATATTTGAGGTAGTAGTCTGTATATGGCAATTTAGTCTGATGGCAATTTAGTCTGAAAATAGTGTTTATTAACTCAAATATGTTGGACTTGAGAAATTAAACAATATGAAGATAAGAGATGCTCTACTCTGGATGATAATGTCAGGCTTTGTAAATGCCAAAAATGCAAATCTGTGAACAGAGCACACCAGCCAGGACAAGGCTGGAGAGAGTGCAGCCAGGAAAACACCAACAGAAGACACCTTGAGAGAGGCAAAATTGGCTCACACTGTGAAAAAAAAAAACAAAAAAACAAACCAACAAACCCAAAACAATAAAGACAAAAAGCTAATATAGAATTTAAATTCTGCATTAAGTTGCTACTTTCTCCCTTGGATCTTCAAAGTAAAATTAACATTTGTTGCTCCCTTTGAGTATAAAATTGGTTACAGAGCATTATTCAGATGATTGAGTTTGACAGACATAATCTAAATCTGAAATACATGGTAAGAATATGAGTGTGTAATCTTCATAATATATAATTTGGGGGGTTTTGTTTTATGGTTTATTTAGGGTTTTTTTACAAAACTTTTCTTCTTCTGTCAGATGAAGTGCCTACATGGCCACAGATGCTGCAGAACTATTGTACTCTTTTCTGATTTTCCTGAGTTTTATTTGCCTTTAGGATGACTACAGAGGAGGCATATTTGAATTAAAACAATAATAACAGAGTGGTGTCAGTGAACAGAAGTGGTAGTACACCTAAAGCTATAAAGGTTATTTTGTGGTAGCACATTTTTCCAAACATAGAGTAACAAGAACATAATTTAAGCATTAAATTCACTTCGGAGCAGGAGGAAATACTAAAATAAAATCATTATATGTTGCAGTACTTGCCTCACTTGCTACTGAAATGCCGTTTTTTCTGGAAATGTGCCGTAGCTCTGCAAATACCCTGGAACATTTTAGAAGTTTGAGAATAACTGCAGTGAGATAAGTAGAGTGAAAATACTAAAGTGCACAAGGATACTTTGGTTTATCCCAAGTATACTGGAGAGTAACCATAGGGGATTGATGTAATGTGTCCTTCGGAAAAATACCAGAACATTGTTTATATAGTACTTTTTCTTTATTTAAAACTGTTTCATCTTGGTTTAGCATGTGTGAGAGTTTAACAAGCATTGACAAGGCTTGACCATGCCTTGGTGATGTCCATCTGAAGCACAATATCAACACCAGTAATGAAATCTGTCATTTCTCTGTGAGGATTAAAAAACCTCCAAAACCAGTAAATTGCTTATAAATAAGAGTGGATATTATTTCTGTCCCAGCTCAGAAAGAGTTTCCTTCGGATGATATATAACAGTGCTTCTTTTTTTGTATATTTTTTATAGATTTTGTTTAAAAATTTAATTTCCAATCCACTGAGAATCGGTAGCGTAGATTCCTTTCCATTGCAATCTATCTTGTTAATTCTATAAAGAGTCTGTAGGCATTTCTTTTGCATATTGTGTTCCTTTGAGTGCTTAAAAAAACTCCTGCTACCCTGTATATTATTCAGCCATTTGTGGCTTGAAACACTGCCTAAATGCTGGCTTATGTTTCCCCATTTTCAAGCCGTAGCTTTTTATGTCTCACAACTCAAGTCTTGCAGCAATAACACTGAGTTCCTGCTATGGTTAAGAAAACACCACCCATTTGAAAATATCATCTGCCACCACTTTATTGCACAATGAATAGATTTACTTTAGAGGGTTGCAATATCTCATGTGACTCTCTAGCTGTTTTTTAGAAATGAAGTTTTTATATAAATTCTGAAATAAGTTTTGCATTCTATGGCTGATTACTTTTTGGAAAAGTCGAAGTGGAAGATTTCTGACTGAATTCCACGTGTAGGAGAGCCTTCAAAAAGTCCTTTCTGTATTTGTTCATTGTACTAATATTAAGCCAAACTTTGCAGAGACTTCACTGCTTGGAAGTACTATCTCTGTTCTGTCACCAGCCTTATCTGTTAAATCCCAATGAGTGTGAAAAACGAGAAAAATCTGGGTTTACTTGGCTGTTTCAGCAGTATGTTGAGAATGGCCAGATTGCTGGAGAAGACGACTCTCTTGGAAACCCTAACAGCCCGGCCTTCTCATCTGTAGGCACATAGAGCTCATCTGAGTGTGTAAATAAAAATAAATAATGCAGTGAAAAAATATGCAGAGTATTTTGCTGAAGTGTTTCAAATTTTGGATTTGCCGTAACTTAATTTAAATCTTCGGTTGGGATTTATGCAGGCAGGAGGGTCAGGTTTCCAATGCTGGATGTATGCAGGCAGGAGGGTCAGGTTTCCAATGCTGGGATGTATGCAGGCAGGAGGGTCAGGTTTCCAACGCTGGGATGTATGCAGGCAGGAGGGTCAGGTTTCCAATACTGGATGTATGCAGGCAGGAGGGTCAGGTTTCCAATGCTGGATGTATGCAGGCAGGAGGGTCAGGTTTCCAACGCTGGGATGTATGCAGGCAGGAGGGTCAGGTTTCCAATGCTGGATGTATGCAGGCAGGAGGGTCAGGTTTCCAACGCTGGGATGTATGCAGGCAGGAGGGTCAGGTTTCCAATACTGGATGTATGCAGGCAGGAGGGTCAGGTTTCCAATGCTGGATGTATGCAGGCAGGAGGGTCAGGTTTCCAGTGTTGGGATGTATGCAGGCAGGAGGGTCAGGTTTCCAGTGTTGGGATGTATGCAGGCAGGAGGGTCAGGTTTCCAGTGTTGGGATGTATGCAGGCAGGAGGGTCAGGTTTCCAATGCTGGATGTATGCAGGCAGGAGGGTCAGGTTTCCAATGCTGGGATGTATGCAGGCAGGAGGGTCAGATTTCCAGTGTTGTAATTTAACGCTTTTCTGCTACTACACCTTTTCTACTTTTATATCCTGTCACGATATCTTTTTGCTGCGTAGAAAGTCCCTTTTATTCCCTTTTCCTTTTCTGCTTTGAAGAGAACATTTGCTTCTCCTTTTATACGAGGTAATGAGATCAGAGTAGCTCCGTATTCTTTAAATCAATCTAATTTGGCTTCTTTTGGTGTATAGAATATCCTTCTTTTGCGCAGTGCTTTCATTTCTTTGTGCAGCAGCTCCATCTCCATCCCTCGCTACCTCACGTGCCTTTTAAATTAACAAAACGCAGCGGGCAGTTCTCACCCAAAGGGCCGCGCTCTGTTCTGTCTTGCAGGCTGATCCACGGCGGGCAGCTGCTGAACGGGCTGGCGGGGCCCACGGTGATGAACGCGGCTCCCTTCCTCTCCACCACCTGGTTCTCCCCGGACGAGCGCGCCACGGCCACGGCCATCGCCTCGCTGCTCAACTACCTGGGCTCGGCCGCCGCCTTCCTGGTGGGGCCGCTGGTGGTGCCGCCGCCCAACGGCACGGCGCAGCTGGCGGCGCCCGGCAGCGCCCCGCGCATCAAGGACCGCATCGAGGCCGTGCTCTACGCAGGTGCGGGCAGCGCCTGCAGCCGCGGAATGGTCCCGCTCTCCCCCCCGTGCTTGGTGCTTGAGAGCCGCCACCCTCTAGTGGTTGGTTTGCACGGGGTCTGGTCTGTGGCTGGGGGAAAAATTAGTCATGAGGATTTATTTTTTTAATAGCCTTTCGTACTGACTTGAAGTGGTGCAGTTGTTTGTGTCGGCTGATCTTGGGAGGAGTGTCTTCTTAGAGCTTCCCCGAGCTTCAAAACTGGGTTTTGCTTATTGAATTTTCATTAAAAATATGTTTCCGTGACAAGTTGGGTTTTTTCTGCTGTTTCTGTAGGAATGGAAATTCAATAGTCTTTTAGCATGAAATTCTATTCTGCATTAACTGAGCCTTAATTTATGACCTGCATGTGCCTTTCAAATGTGATTAGATAATTAGTATTTCAGAATCTACAGAATCAGAAACATTGAAATTAAAATGCGATAGATTTTGTTTTTAGCTAAAACCACATAATTCTTACTGGTGAGCAATTTCAATAAAGTGACAACAGTTTAGTGGAAAAAATCACTGATACAAAACTCACTTGATAAAACTTGGATTTTATATCCTTGCTCTTTTTATTGCAGTAGCTTCTATGCCTCTTCCTGTCTTAGAAAAATTAGCAACAAACTTTAAGGAAACAGAATTGGTTAAGTGGTTAAAGTGTCTACATTCTACTTTTTAGTGAATATAAATTGGTACAGCATTAGGAGTTGCACATCTGATAGGGGTTTTCCCCTCTTATAATTGCATCCTCTGAAATCCAGCCAGGAGTAAGTGTTCCAGAAGTCCTAACATGTATATACTGTGTAGTTTATGTGGAGTTTTAGTGGATTGAGTTAGCTGTGATCATTTATTCCTGGACGTTATCCTTATGGAAATTTGTCAAGTTAATATTCCTGTTGGGTGAGGGCCACTTTAATGTTTGTTTTAAGAAAGTGTAATAGAATTTGGATCATGACTTCAGCAAGTATTTTTGAGTAAGCTGCTTTTTACTGGACTCAAATGGAACAATAAGGAAATTCAGGTTTGTCTAAGCCTTTTTCACATGTAGATATGGTGTTAGGCTCTGAAAATCTCGTGGCAGATGAACATGTCTGGTATGAAAGAAGGAAAAACGAAAGCAAGTCAGGTTTTGTCCTGAGGAGCAGTAGATAAGGGGAGGAGAACCCTAGCAATTTGAAAAGTGCTTTAGCTCTCCCTTCGCAGATTTTCCATGGAGAGGGAAGAATTCATCTGCCTAAGGAAATACTGTGTTGTGCTTGAAACCGCTGTTTTGACTCTGGTAGCAGTAGAAATGTCTTCAGCAGTGCATTAGATTCCCTTTCTCTTCTGTTCTCTTTTGGGAGGTTTTCCTAAGTGTTTTCCTCAGAAACAAGGATGGATTGTTGCCACCAAGGTTCAGGTCTTGCCTGGCTCACATCTCAGCATGGCTCTTTCTGTCTTTCTGAGCTGGCAAGGGTGAGGGAACACTCTTGTAGACCTGTTTGGGATCACTGGTCCCAGCAAGCAGTGATCCTACAGCAGCTCTTCAGCTTCCTAGGAATTGTGTTTTGTGGGGCATCTGTATTTCTCACTTAGTATTTGAAAGTGCTTTGAACAGAGATAGTTTCTTTGTGCTGGTGTTTGTGTCCTATAGGATGTATATTTTCAGGAGCTGCAAACTCTATAGCTGTTCAGACAATGACAGAGAGCTGCTTTGTGAACATTGCTGGCCTGCAGTGAATCACAGTAGTGATGGAAAACCTCCAACTGGTCTAAAATTGCAAAGAACTGTCAAAGAGGAGTTTGCTTTGAATCGCTCATAGGATTTGCTCTATCTCAGCTTAGCCCTGTTTCCCTGGAGAGCTGAAGGCACAAGGTTCCTTCTGACTGCTTCACTGTGCTCTCTTGTGTCCTGTGGGATCCAGAGGTGGAAGGACAGCTGCTTCATGGTGGGTAATAGTGAACAGACAGCTCTGTTCACCTGTGAGACAAAAATACCTGGTAGGTGTGGTAGGGTACTATTTGTCCCCTTAAACAGCTGCGCAGAAAACTAGACTCCAATTGACTTCACAGATTAGTAGTAAAGGTTTTGCAGAATGTAGAAGAAAAAGAAGCTGGACCCAAATGTCCCACTTGCCCACTTCTTCAGCAAGTGTGGTCAGGTTTGCTATGACTTGTTCTTTCAGATACTATGGGAAAGCCAGTTTCACAGGGTAAGCACTCTGCATTTCTAATGAGCTTGTTGCTTTTGTGTGAGCTAGCATTAAATAAGCAGCCTCCAAAAGTTAGATATGTCTTTTAAAAGACAGTAACGATGTGAATTGTTAACTTGGAATCAGTAGTGTGCCAACAGTGTACAAATTTTCCAAGGACTTAAGCTCAAACATGATTACGAAGCAATTGCTTATAAACCCATTCTGAAATTGCTCTGTTAGCTCCAGTCTCTTCTGTGTTTTAATAAATTGCTGTTCCTTTATCTCAAACACTGACTCAGAGCTCAGCTGAATTGCCACAGCCTCTTTCTGTGTCTGTGTTGCTGCACATTCTGGTTCACAGCTCAAGTAGTACTGATGTAGCAAATCAGGATTGAATTGTATTACCTGAATAGTGTAAAGAAACACAAATTATTCTGGACTGCAGCCAGAGCTTTTAGCCTTGTGCTTTCCTAAATATCAATATAAAATTATTATTTGTTAAAAAAAAAAACAAACAAACAAACAAACAAAAAAAAAAACCACAAAAAAAAACCCCCACGTGTGTGTAAGGGGCCCTCATGCGCCCTGGAATATTCCCACTGAACAAGGTGGGAAGGAGGGGGGTTTCTGGGATTGAAAAAGTTTTTGTGTTGTGAGTAGCCTGTCTGAAGGAAAAATACTTGCTTATCAAGGAGGCTTGTGGCTCTGTGAATCTGCTTTCTTTCTTTTTTTTTGGCCTGTTTGCACAAGCATCAGGGTGCCTGCTTCCTAGGCTAAGATGTGGGCATCTCTCACGGCACAAGTCACTATGGTACCCAGCTTTTGTGAAGCATTCCTGTTTCACTCCTCAACAAGTACACAGATATGTACATGTCTGTGTGTCTGCACACCGATTTATGAGTTGCCCCATGTCATGTGCTTTGCTCTGTTTGAGAGCATCCATTGCATTTTTGAGAAGCTGGCAGCTTCTAAAGGAGAGCCTCTCCTGTGACTGCAGCTCCCTCACTCTCAGCATTGACCTATTTCTTGCCGTCTCGATTTTGCTTACTTTCACTCACTACTTACTTACCTGACCAGGAAAAATTTTAGATTGTATTCCTCTTCCTCTACTCTGGTAAATTAAATTATGGAAATAAGAGTGTGGGTTTCCTACTGAGGAAGGATTTCAATATGTAAAAAATCAGATGTGTTTGGCAGTACCTGGACTTTTGATAGAGGTGTAAGTATTGCATACTAAGCTAAGCTAAGATGGCACTAAAAACTCATATTCTTCAACAGAGGGAGGTGCTTTTGTTTCCACAGTGAATTCGTCACTTTTCATTTGTGCATAGAGCAGAGCTATCTAGGCAAATTTGTTAGCCTGCAAAGTATAATACTGGGAGACATTAAAGAGTTGCAAGAAGGTACTACAAGGACAGCATGCTGAACTTAGTAGTTTTTGTTTTTTTTTAAATAAAGGGGGTTACTGTACTGCTCCTACTACAGCAATTTGACTGGTAGAAATCTTGAGGCAGTGCACAGATGAGACCCCAGAAGGGCACCTGTTAGGAAATATATCTGTTATTTAAATATTTCTGTGATTCTGCAGAATAAAACATGGCCTTTCCCCTTATAGCATTGCAGTATAACGAAGTTAAATAATGAGTACCTTGGACAAAATTTATGGGGTTGTGTGATTACATTCTTGGTTGGCTATACCTGTCTGCAGTCTTAAATCTGCCTTTAATGTGTGATTAAAATGTGTGTAATATGTATGTCTGTAAACCTATATGTAGAATAGAGGCAGGAGGCAGGGGGATAAACAGCTTTGACTAAAGAGCTGTGTAGAATCATCCTGTAGTGACAGAGCATCTCATCCTTTCTTAGGTCTGGGATGATCAGTTACTGCCAGTTCTTTATTCACCACTCATGGTCTCCAAAACAATGTGCACAAAGATAGAAATTAATCTATTTTCTGAAGAGCAGAGGAGTGAGAGGGTCTAGTTTAAGTGTCCTTGGCCCTTGAAACGTGCAGTTACACCACAGCAGGAAAAGGGACACCACGTAATTCAAAATAAGTCCTTTAGTATTTGATGATGAAAAATGGCATTGTCACACTCCCGATATGCCTTTTCTCCCATATGCCAAATAGAAGCATTCATTTCCCTTCTCCATCTCCAGCTGATCCATTTAGACTCTGAGTGTTATTTACTTTTCAGTTTCCTGAATTTATTTTCTTCTAGTTTAGCAGAAGACCTGGTGAAGTGCCATGTTCATATTGATTTATTAAAAAAGAGAAGAAAAAAAAGAAAATTCAGGCAATTGAGTATCCAGCTCTGCTGGAATTTATTTGTGCTGTCAGTGAACATTTCTTTGTTACAAGATCACAAGTTCTTTTAAGATAACACACTTCAGCTATACATTTTTCTCTCTATCAGAAAAGAATCTTGTTTTCAAAGGCAATAGGAGAAATGCTGGGATTGAGGACTGTGGAGAACATGATATACATTGTAAAAGGCCTGTAAAACAAATTAATTAGAGTGACTGTGGGTAGAGTTGTTTCTCTTCAGAGTGTCTGCTCATGGGACTTACTGGTTTCTGTGAAGTGCTCATCACTTTTCAAGCTCAGGTCCAAACTTCTGCTATAAAATTTTTCAAATATTTGGAATTCCTGCTGCTAAACAAGCAGAGCATCCACAAACAGCTGTATTCTTTCTTTTTCCCCCTCTTACCTGTAGTTTTTCTATCATGAGCCATGGCTGCTTCTGCACTTTGCTCTTTATATTCTGTTGCCATGTAGTACTGTTTGTGTTGGAACTGCTGCCTTGTCTTACCTTTTGTTTGCCTTCATCATCTTGTGCAATGAATAATTGTTATTCCATGCCCTGGGGCTTCCCCAGTCCCATCTGTTTCAAGTCTCTAGCATGCTGTTACCTGCACTGAGTTGCTTCCATCGAAAGGAAACGTGGCCAAATCCTCATATTGCAGTTCTCTCTGAAGAGAAAAAGCAAAAGCTTTCCTTTTGCTTCATTGAGTTCCCTGTGTGTGAGCCTTGTTCTCTGCAGCACCTATTATTGGAATGGACTGCCAGTCTCATTGATTCTCTATCTCAATTTGAAATCTTGTTTGGGGAAGGAGAAAGAAATTCCTCCTTCAAGTTACGGAATTCTGTTGTCAGGAGCAGTCGAGCACTTGTGATGAGAGTTAGGTCTCAGAGGCTGGCTGATAACAGCACTGCAGTGAAATAAGTCTTTCAATGCTAACACCTGTTCTTGGTTTTGTTTTTCTTTGCCCTCTTGTTTAGAATTTGGAATGGTTTCCCTGATATTTTCTGCAGCGTTGGCCTACTTCCCCTCGCGCCCTCCATTCCCCCCCAGCGTGGCTGCAGCGAGCCAGCGGCTCAGCTACAGGAGAAGTTTTTGCAGACTCTTAAGGTAGGACCTCATTGGGTTTCCACTTCAAAGCAGATCAGTGCCTAAGTAAATAAAAACAAGTGTGCTTTAATCTTCTCATTGAGCAAACAAGTTGGTTTGTAGTACTTTTAAACAAAATAAAATTAAATATTAATGTCAAGACATAAAAGGATGCTAACTGCTAAAGAGCAGACATTAAATTTTAAACCACTGTGTATATTTCCACTCTTCATGCCAGTCCTTCAGCACCAGCAGTGCTTAAGTCATCCTGTTAGCATGGCTTTTCTTATGCAATGCTTCTGTTACATCGGGTTTTACAAGATTGTTAAAAGTGAGCCATGAGAAAAAAGTGAAAACCACTGGGCAAAACTAACTTCTAAGTCGGTTTTTTCTATGCTTATTGGAATGAATTTGGGGTTTACTTTGCTTTTGGAGGATTATTCAGCTGCTTTCATTCAGCCATAGAAGCAATGAATGAACTATCTAGAACTGTTATATGATCTATTAAATCTCATTAGTTGTATGTTAAAGTACGAAGTGGGAATAGGAAAAATGTCTCCAGGTGTGTTTCTGGATAGGCTCAAAGGTGAGCTAGCTTGCTTTGAATTTTCAGGTTAAATAAAAAGAGGTTATAAAGAAAGTGATGGTATTGCAACTCCTCCCTCTTGGTTTCTTCTGGTAAGACACAGTTCCACTTCCCCCAGTGTTTGTTCAGTGTCTTGTGTAATGCAGATATGATCTCAGAGGAGCAGCTAAAGCAACTGTAATATTAAGGGTGAATAATTGTGAAAGCCCATGCCCTGTAGATGATACTGCACAGAGGAACTTTCTGGGGCAAAGAAGAGCTGCTCCCCTGGTACAGAATATGACTGACTTCACTGGGAAGCTTCTGACTCTTGCTGTAGTTGTTTGCTGAGTGATGTAGGAGCTGAATCTGCATATAAAGGGTTGCTTCAAGCTCGATAATTGTGCAGCTTTAGACATTTAGTTAGTACAGACCTAATGTGGGCTGTACTTTCAATAATTGTATTTAGAGGCAGCTGAAACAATTCATCCCTTGTCACTGGGTTTTCTTCTCTTTTGTTTTTAAAGGCTTTTTTTTTTTCTTTTGGGTGAGTAAATAGTTGGCAAGATGCTTAATCCTGTGTGTTCATCCTGGAGCAGGCTGGCACCCAGGAGGTGTGAGTACAGCTGGGTGGTTAGTCTGCTAAGTGACCTATTCAGGGTATTAAAAAATAGCAGTTCTCTTAAGGACAGTTATCATACACAAGAATGCTGTTCTGCACCCAAGCTGATGTGCTGTTAGACCCTGCCTGAGGGCTGTGTTGTAAAAATGTTGCTGTTGAACGGAAATCCAAACAGCCACTGGCTTTGCAGGTAAAATATAAAATTTTAGTTGACAGTGCTTCATTTGGGACTTTTATAACCATTAGATTCCGTGTGCAAAGTGTTGTAAACAGTGTACCTGAGATACTGGTAAGGTCTGGATGTAAATAGCAAAGCTGGCTTACTGTTAACAATAACCAATGAAACTTAAGAAAACAAACTGGACTTTTCAATAATGAGTATAGTTTACAGTGTCTCCAAGAACCAAAAGGGCTTTTTTAAAATGTGGACAGGTAGATAATTATATCTCTCTTCCCTTGGGTTTTGCATTCTTCCATGCTACCCTTTATCAAAGGCACTTCTTCATTCCTCTGTACATGAAATAATCAACAGTTCATCATTAAACCCACTTATCTCGGGGAGCTGTTCAGTAACAATCTGTCATGCAAGGGAGTTTTATAAAAGAAAATGGTATCTGCCATGCTTCAAGAGAAATCCATCATCTGGTTCATTAGGCTTCTAAGTTCTGTTGCCTACCTAATCTAGGCTTCATCTTGGCTTAGAGAGCCTTTCATGAGACTTGGTGGTGTAGACTGAAGGTTACCAGCAGATGAGTAGCAGGAAATCATGATTTCCTTTTGTTGTGTGTGAGGCATTCAGGATGTGTGTGAGCTGGTGGGCTGACCCAGCAGTGCACCAGATACACTCATGAGAACTGAGATGTTCATAATTTCTCTGTCTTCTCCACCAGGCTGCAGTTTTATTAATTTGAAATAATGCAACATAGCATAACTTTACCATTTAAGTTACTGACCTTTTCTCCTTGGACACAAGGGGATCTATCATATCCTTGCAACTCCCACACTCCTTTGAGCCTTCTGGTCCTTTGGCAGTCTTCTGCATGAGCTGCTTCTTGCAGAGTTATTACACCATCAACAGAGGTCAGCCATCCCCTGTGGGCCCTTTTTGGGGGATGTTCTTAGGAACTTGATTCTTCCTTCTGATTTGGAGGGTTCCTCCTGACAGATTGTACCAATTAGTTGATGTCTGATTATCTCCTGATACCAGCTTTCTCAGCCTGTAGTGGGAGACAACAGATTGGTCATGGTTTGGGAGCTAAGCCCAAATCTTTCAACAGTCTATCACACACTGTGACAAGTGCAGTTTGAATTTCTATTAGAAAATGTGTGGTGCCCTATCTCAGTTTCTTGGGTGAAGCAAATATGACTTGTTTTTATTTCCCCAGTTCAGGATATTCCACAAACTTCAATGGAAAAAAAAAATTCTGATACAAGTAAATGGTTAGTGAGTCTGAAAAGCTGCATTAAAAAAAATGTGTTGTGATTTTTGTTTTGAAGTAATAAGATGCTTTTAGCCAGTTACATGGCTTTTATATTTTCTAGGGACTATGTAAGCAATTTTGAAATTTTGTATCAGGGGTTTTATGCATCATTGTTGCTTTAATGACACTTTCATCAATAACACCATCCAGTAATGGAAGCTGCTCAGAATGTGCCTGATGTTAATAGGCACTGTCAAAGTTACTCTGAAAACGATGACTGACTTTGATGGGGCTCCCCTCTGAACCAGCCTGTCTTACAGATTCTAGTGGCGTTTGGTTTCTGAAAAAAAACAGAGGAAAAATCAATTCATATTCCAGCAGAATGGCTTAACAGGGAGGCTAATTCTGATATCCTGTCATTGCTGATAGGATGGAAAACAGTGTGGGTTCAACAGCTGATGGTGTGACAGACAGCACATTTTTTTACTTTCAGTGGAGCAATTGCAAAATTGCAAAAGCTGTGCACAAGTGACTGGAGCCATGAAAAGTGGAGCTGCTACTGAAGATGTGTGTTTGGAATGGCTTTAGCCAGCATGAGGTATTGCTGGGCAAGGGGGCAGAATGACACCTGGTGATCAGTATCTCTGTCACTGCCAGGCTCCCTTTCTCCTGGTCATCTTCCTTGTTGTGGAGACTAGGCAGGGGAGCAGGCTCTGTCCCTGGAGATGGTCATCATGCAGAGCTGTTACTGTAGGATTGGTACTAGGGGTTGGATGTGGCACAGAGCAGCTATCCACATCACAGTCTGTATTGTTGCTTGAGTTATAGAACAAATACAGCACAGAAACACTGATCAAGTAAAGGACATAGTTCTCCCTCAAAAGTAGCTCTTTAATGAAGTTGAGGTCCAGGTAGCCAAAGATTTGGAATATTCAGCAAGTGTTATTTCAGAACACTGCATTCAGACTTGTTTCCTCTTAGCAATATGGCTCTATAAGGTCCATGCAAAATTCCCTTTTATTTTATTTGACAAATGTTGAAATGTTTTTCACATGGATAGTATTAAATAGCATCAAATGCCAAGGTGATACAAGATAAGCTAGGATAAGAGTATGGCATTTTTAAAAAAGGAAAAAAGTTGTCAGGAAGACAGTAGCATTCAGAGCTACTAATGTATAGAAGAGCTGAAAGTTTGAGTGTTGTTTTTCTTTGCATTAAAAGATAAATCTGACACAAATGATATTGAAAGCGGAGGATATGTTCATGGGATAGAAACATGTTATTCAAGAAGAGGATGTGTGAAAAAGAACAGTGCAAAAAGCACTGGCTGCTGCGTTGTGTGTGGAGCATCCAAGGGAGTAAAACAGCATAAGCTGCAAACTTACAAATGTTTTGGAGAGTAATTGAATCTCTCTCTCCCTCTTGGCTTTTGTAACTGTGTGCTATCAAATTGCCACTGCTTGCCAAGGTACTGGTACTGATCAGGATCAATTTTATGTAAATTGTTTGAGACCATAGGGAGCCATGTTTCGGGTTACGCAGATATCCCATGGGATAACTGACCTTGGAATCACCATAAAATCTCTTCAGTTTAAAATATCGCAGTTTCAGATTCCAAAGTGTATTTTCTTTCCCATTTGAAACATTTTTGATGAAAACTTGGATGTCTTAGCAAGGATTTCACATTTGCTTTCAGTTATGGTGAGTGGGGGAAATTGTTGGTTAAATTCCTGTTTAGCTCTGTACATTGAAGATGATGATACAGCTTGGCTGTTTCACCTTCACTGAATACTAAAGGTTGAGTAATTGGGTAAAGCAAATATGTTGACTATTTAGAGTATTATATCTGTCTCTGGTTTTTGCCAGTTCAAATTGTCAAAATTTTTCACTCTTGGAACTGTATCTGTCTCATTCCCAGAGCTTTCCTTGCCTTTCACCAAAATAAAGAGAATTAAAACAGGCTTGGTGGTTTTTTTTTGATCTTTTAAGTGCAGTTCAAGAGGGATGAATCTCTGATTTTATTTTTGAAATAAGCTTTTAATCTTTTATAATAATAAATAATAAGCACAAGGCTTATTATTCCTAACATACACTTAGGCTAAGTAGGTTGCCCATGCCAATGCATGGAAGAATTGCTTGCAGAAATGAGAAACATATGAGCCCAGCATGTTACAAAGATCTTTGAACTATGTGGAGAGAGTGGCTTTTCCTATTATCACTGTGCTAAGGTGGCAACATATCAGCCACTAGGAATTCACTGGCATGGCTGGATACCTTTCTTGATTTCCCTGGCTCACTCCTCCTTCAGACCATTGCTGATTTTCTTGATAGGCAGAATATAGAATCAAGGGTGTGATTTACTCTCCTGGCTAATCTTGGTGCAATTTCTAATAGAAGCTGAGGCTAATGGCATTCTTTTATCTTCACAGCAATTTCCGATTCTTGATGATTGCTTTGGCCTATGCGATACCACTGGGTGTTTTCTCTGGCTGGTCTGGTGTTCTGGATTTGATATTAACACCCATTCATGTAAGCCAGGTAAGTATCTCTTGACTGATAATCAGCAGCTATTTTATAAGTGGTATGTTTTTATTTTTCACTAGCATGCAGTTTTATCAGATTTTTATGTTTAACATGCTGTTAATACATATGGACCACTTTACTCCCTGAAATTTTAAACAAAATGAGCTGTAGCTTTGGCATCCCAAACTGTCAAAACTCTCCCTGCAGACTCTCCATCAGTGGTGAGTGTTTTCAGAACTGTACATGCCTTTTAACAAAAAGGAAGAAGTAGGTAAAAAAGTGGGAGTATTGTTAGCTGCTGCATCTCTAGTGAAAAAAATACTGCATGCGTGGTGAAAAAGATGAAGTGCGGAGAGGATGATTTCTAAGCTTTTGATAGAGTATTATAGAAAAACAGAGGACATTACTCAGATTCCATAAAGAGAGGTCACATTTAGGGCATAGACTACTTAGTCATACTTTCTTCTGGTGAATTTATTTCCTTTCCCAGAAAAAGCCTTGCACTTCAGATTATTGTAGAGAACTGTTGTTAGCAGTTTGGAGCTCCTGCACAGCATTTGTTTTGAAAGTAACATCATCTTATTTTCTGCGCTTTAACACATTTCTTTATGTTTTTGTTTTGTTTTGTTTTTTTCCCTGTCAGGTGGATGCAGGCTGGATTGGATTTTGGTCTATAGTTGGAGGTTGTGTTGTTGGCATAGCAATGGCAAGGTAGGAATAATTACAGGTCCTTCTCCATTTCTTCAATTGTGATTGTCATTTAGTTTATCCTCTTAAGAACAGAACTTGTTTTCTCTCATCTTTCAGAAACTTGAAGTGGAGAATTCCTTTTGGGGTTATAATGTGTTTCTAGTAAAGCCATAATTTGTACCACGTTGGTGTTGCCGGGGATTGAGAACTCCACATGCATGTACCTGAATTTGGAAGTCAGATTCTTGTTCCTGACAATGGCTTCCTGTATGCTGCTTTTAAAGACAGCTCTGGTGAATTCAGCTGCCTGGTATGAGGGACAACCTCATTGTAGCACATTTGGAAAGCATTGAAGAAATTATTTTCTGTCTCCTTCCATTAACACTTTTGGGCATATTGTTTCCCAGAGGGATATAGGGAATGTAGCACAGGCAGCCTACCCACAATAACATTATGTTCTTCCACAGAGAAAACAGCCTGGGCCCATTTTGGGCAGGTTGCTGGATTCCTGCATAGCCTAACTATTTTCTGCTGTATCCTATGGGCTACGGTATGGGTATCTGTATGCTTTTTGTAATTCCAGACACAGCTGTCTCTGGCCATCATGAGCTGATGACATGGGGAGTAGAACAGCAAGAAATGGATTGCCCTTCCAAAAGGCTGCTGTTTCTCATTCATTGAGGTCCCCTTTAGGAAAAGGGATGGTGGGAGGGAGAAAATATCTTTTAGGATGTACCTGAGCAGTGAGTTTATTGTGTGATTAAAATCAATCACATGTTCCCCTTGCTTTGGGATATCTGAGCTTCTCTGTGTCCACTCTTTAGACTCTGTGTCCAGGTATCTGCAATTGTTTCATCATCATGGTGTTGTGGATGGAGAGAGTGATCTTTTCAGTACTCTGTTTTTGAAACTCTCTTTTTTTCACTTGCTGTGCTTCATCAGAGTACACAATGCATAAAGAAATGTGAGGTTTCACATCCTGACATTTTGCAGGCTGCCTAGCAACTGCAACAGGGAGAGGAAAAAACTCCTGACCTAGGGAAAAGAAACAAGTGCTTCTCTCCCATCCACTCCAGATGCAGGCCAAAGGACTTCATCTAGCCAAACAAAGTTCATGCCCTGATTTCTTCTAAAAAGAGTTGCTTTTGATTAGCCAAGCTGAGATACAATGTTTTCTCTGTAAGAGAATAGATGGTTAAAAGCAACTGGTGCAAATGACACAGATGCCACAGGTTGCATGTTGAAGCAAGTAGACTGCCGTTTTTCATCATGAGTTAATCTCTAGTATGTTTGCAACATTTCAATAGTGGAGCTTAGAAGCTCACTTAACTTTACTAGGAGAGAATCTGCAAACTCTATGTCAACATGCAAATCTCAGTCTTTATGGTAGATTAATTTATTTAATATACTGCTTGGGTTTAGCTTCAGGAAATGCAAGCAGTCTCTTTAACTGCTTCAAAATTGATTTCAAGCCTTGTTGAATACCTGTATTTTGTAGCATTTAGTAAATTTAAGAAATACCAACAGTCTGTCTCCAAATATGTCTTTCTAACTTGGGTGATGCACAGTTCAGATGGGAGGGTTTGCATACAGAAAGGGAGGGAGAAGGTGATTTGTCACTTCTGATGGATGGCTCTCCCTCCTAGGCCTATTCAGCATTTATCTGTGTAGGGTTGAATCAATGATGAGTCTGACTGTAATCTGCTGAAAGTTGTAATTAGGAAAATTAAGTAATGATTCTTGTCAAAGCTGACAAGTTGATATATTTCAGTGTCAGAACTGTGATTTGCCAAGCAAGCAGCTCTCTCCCTTAACCACCTCTCAAGAAGCTGTTAGTTTTGGGGTGGGTTTTTTTTTCCTTTTTTTCTTCTGCTAATTTGTTAAAGCAAAATTAGTGCATCTCAAGAATTTGCTGCTTCCATTTTTGTCAATGCAGATTCTATAATTTAGAATTTTTAACAACCTGAGCCTTGCCCTGGAGCATTAGGTCCTGTACATCACAGTAGGTGTTAAATCATCTGATTTTAAAGTAATGCCCAGTTTGGAAATTTGTTTATCTATCTAGTTTTCAAAATGCTGCAAGTTTCTCTCAGCATTATACATAAATCCTTCTACTCTCCACCCACTGCTGTCCTGATAGCCATGAACTTACATGTTTAGCTAATGTGTTTGATGCATTTTTATCATTGAAAAGCCTGGCCTATTTTGGGCAGCTGGTAGGTGCTGTACTCTTTGCTGGCAGCTTTCAAATGCTACTAGTTTGAAGAAAAGCAGTGTCAAAGAGCAGCATTCATATAATTGCATGGAAACATGAATCTATTCCCTTTTCTCAGATTTTTAATTTTTTTTCCCACATTTGCCAAGGATCAGAGATATTTCTGAGGTTTCGTCCTCTGCAGCTCAGTTTCAGTTCCTGCTTCTAACCTGCAATCTAGTCAAAATGCTGAAACTTTGTGGCATGGTGGTAATTTCCTTAGCAACAGACAGTGTTGTCAGCAGTGCAGGTTTGTGATTTTAACTGCAGGATACAACCTAGGGCTGGATCTGCTGGGAGGCTGGAGACTCTACCCACAGCAGGCTCAGAGGTGTGTGTCTGGCAAAGTATACACCTTCTCTGCTGTTGTGCCTAGTTTTTTAGCAGTTGCAGGCAATTCCTTACATGCTAGATGACATAGAAGGATTTATGCAGAACAGAGGTTTGAAATCAGGTACAGGGTCTGAGGATAAAAGTAATTTCTCATATTTTTTGATTGAAGCAAGTATTATGAAGAGTAGACTAGGTTTAGAGTCTTCTTTATTCTCCTGTAACCAGACAAGAAACAGAAGTCCTTCAATTACTAAGTTCAGGCTAGGTTATTATGTAATTTTTTTTCTATTATTTCTATTGCTGGCTGAATCCAATAGCTGAATAAACCTTTACTTTGGGATACATTTGACCCTTTCGAAGTTCTGTGATATCTGAGAGCTCTTTGGAGCACACTGCTACCCAAACTGGGATCTTTGTGTCAGGAAGAGTTGCAGCTGCTTGGTAAAGGTAGGTATTTTCTCCACTTAGCTGTCATGAATGGATTAGATGCATACCAGCCTCCCATCCCCACATATCTTTGGTGGTGGGATAGACACCAAGGATCCTCTAGACATCACCCCCAGACCTGTAGTCCCTCCTAGAAGGCTGATATTTCTCACATTGTTTCATTAGACAGGATCTACATTGCTGCCCTTGCCTGTAAGGACAGTGATGTTGTCTGCCTGCAGGCAAAGCTGGAGTCTCTGTGGAATAAGCTGGAAGTTTACACTTCGAGATCCTTCTGCAAAGCTTTTAAAATTGCTGATTTTGACCCTAGTGATCCCAAAGAATAATTAAAGAAACTCACTGGCAAACCAGTGAGGCGATCCTGACTCCTGGATCGGATTGTTAGAAAAAAATCCACCAGCAGCAGCTGACCTCTGGCTATTGGAGATGAATGCATAAGCCACTTGAACACTGCAGTCATAAACTTCTCAGATTATATGCAGCATTGATCTCCCACTACTGCTTATTGAATTCCTCACTGCTAAATTCAATGTGGAATTCAGGCATGGGGAGAATCAAAATACCAGGAAAGAGGTTGGTTTGGGGGAGCAGAGAGTGTTTGAGTGCACTACTCCTACATCTCTTACGCTGTATTTGGAAATTCTCAAAATTTTGGCAGCATTTCATGTTTTATCAAGTAAACTATAAGGTATCTGCTTATAGAGTAATCTTTGTCAGGGCAGAGAAGGCAGTAAGCTGGTAGACAGGCAAATTTCATCTTGGATGAATCTGGGTGGATTATGCTGCCATTGGCCTAATCAAGGTAGGAGCCTGTCAAGGGGGCAGAAGATATGCTTTAGAAATACATACCTAACCTGTCCATTCCAAAATTAAATTTCCTAAGCAGGAGATTATAGAAAATTACTCATGAATAAATAACATTGCCTTTTCCAGTATATCTTTCCCAGTAGTTAGGTTGCCATCCCCTTTGAAAAGAGCAGTTGCACTGATAATTATGCCACATGAGCACTGCTCATTCTGTCTCCTTGAAAGAAAAAGGGGAAAAAAAAGACGAAAAAAGCAGTTGTACCATCAGGTGGTATAAATACCATAATTCCCTCTATATAACAGCCAGACTGCCCAAGGACTTGTGGGGCTATCCTCTCCCAGTCTGTCAGCAGGGTCTGTGTAGAAGAGGAGTAGCACCAAGCTTGTGGTTTCTGGAACTTTTCAACCCAAAACAGCCTCTGGCAGAGTTGACCCCATGTGTAAGGAGTTCCTTCCTTGCCTAAGCCACCACGAGCTTCTTCACCAATGCATCCAAGGGTTCAGAAGCTGTTCCTTGTCATCTTCAACTAGGGATTCTTTGGACTCTTTTGGAGTTTTTCCATTTCCCACAGGAATGAATCTTGACACTTAACTATGTCTTGAATGAAACGCGGCAGCCTCCTCTTATGCTAATGGAGCTCTGTGTCTGCCAAGGGAGGCTGGCAAATGCTGACAAAACAGCGATGGAAGTAGTGGTGAGATGCTGTGTCCAACAAATGCAGAAGAGAAAAAACCTCTCCTCCAGTGTTTTCATTTGATGCCTTGAGAATTGCTTGAGAATTGTTCTGGTTTGGTTGTTTGTGACAGCTAAAAAATCCATGGCTCTTCAGCTTGACAGCTAGAAATATCACTATTCTATAAAAATACCTTTTTTCTATTTCTGAAAATTAGAAATTACTTTTAAATTGTTTCTATAGTCTCCAGAATGTTTAATGACAATATACTGAATTAATTGTCAAGTATCCCATTTAAATAATATGAAAATCAGCATTTGTACTGCTCTGTTTTTATTTTAGATTTGCAGATTTTATCAGGGGCATGCTGAAGTTCATACTGCTGCTGCTTTTATCTGGAGCAACGTTAGCATCAACCTGGTTCACTCTCACCTGTCTAACTACTGTCACTCATCTGCCTTTAACCACAGGTACTGACAATGATTTTAATTCCTGTTTTTTATAATTGATATTGCAGTCAAATATTTGCAGTCTTCAATATCTTATAACATGGTTTGGTATCTTCAGTAATATAGTAGTTTTACTGAGAAGAAAAAAAAAACAAACAAAAACCAAACGTTTAGAAAGTCTGTTGAACCTGAAATATCTTCACTGCTTTGAGTAACTCAATAAAAAGATTAAAAACTTGAAAAATCCAATAACAGGAACCCTGAATACACATTTAAATTTTATTTGGGGACTAAGTGTTTTTCTGTTTTGAGTCCTTTGGAATAACTGAAGTGAGAAATAAATCAAGAAAAATCAGATGAATGAGAGTAGTGTTGCATATAAGAAACAGTGACATGTCTGGGTATTTAGGGGTTTGAAACTTGCATTAGTTATTAGAATCTCATGGTGCATTTCAAACCAAGGTGACCCATAGTGTTTTCAGCCATCTAAATCTGTCCCTGCACGGTGCTGTCCTCTTTTTTTGCACCTGCATGCAGGTTCAGGGAACTCTTCCAGCCCAAAATTAACTCAGCCTCTGCCTCAAAAAGACAGGAAAAAAAGCTGTTGGCAGGAGTGGGGGAAAAGCTCAGAGGTCTAGTTGGGCTGCCAGCGAGCTGTACCCTTCGTTGAAAGCTAGTGCTGCTTAGTTCTTAAAAATCTGTCCTTCACTTTATTATATGCACCAAAGGACTGATCCACCTGTGATTCCAAGACATTCAACAGACTAGCAAGTTACAGTACAACCTAAGTCATCAATATTAAAAAATATGTTTATTTAGTAAAGAATTCCATAAATCCATTTTAAATGAAGGGCCATCTCTGTTATAAGCAGTTTATGCATTCTAGGAGATATGAAAACTTTTTTGCCCATTTTTAATAAAAGAGTTTGGTGGGGAGAGTAGTATATAGAGTAGTGTTTTACTCAAATTAAGTTTGAGTTTCAGTAAGTGTCCTTGGTGCAGTGCAAATGTCACAACTATAAACTAAAGTGGGTACAGCAAATTGAAATACATGATCAATTCAGGAGCAACACCATCTGGATGGATAGGTCAAATTTGTGCTTTATCTTGAAATTTCAATGCTTTCAAAAATTCTGCTTAAATAAAACATAATTTAATCAATAAACAAATCAAATTTCATGATGGCTGTTGTCATACTAAATGACTACACATTTCCATCAAATCTAAAATAAAAGCAATAAAAGCTTTTTTTCTCATGCTTGCCTGCTTCATCACTACAAGCCTGCAGTAATGTAAATTTTTACAGTAACTCTATCCTCTGAATTGATGCAACAAACCAAACACATAAATGACCCTTCAAGTCTATGCATAAGAATGAAGGAGAAACCTTTCAAGAGGGGAAAGTCATTATGTATGTACTCACCAGTGTTCCAAAACAAAACTGATGGAGCTCTCTCTGACTTTATTTTATTGGCTTTTTGGTAAAGAATTCGGCATGCAGCATAGGTTCTATAAGAATTCTTATTTTTATGGCATGTAGTTGCATTGTGCTGGGTTTTTTTTTGAAAGGTCATCCAATGTCAGGACATAAAAGTAGGGTAGGGTATTTGAGGTTTGATATATAGTGTCCTAAACTAGCATCCCTTGCTTCAAATGCAGGGATTGGGTTGTACTTCTCATGCAATTACCATTTCTCTTAAAATGGATGATTCCTTAGGTTAAGTTGTAATTATAGATGAGATTTTTCTGTCAGTGCTTTTCTTACATATGCCACTGTAAATACTGAACCCTTTTCTTTAAAACAGAAGGTTGTTTTGGATAGAAGTGTCAGGAATGTGGTGCATTCCTCAAAAAAAAAAAAAAAAAAAGGCAGTCTAAAGCTTCAGACTCTAACGTGCAGCCAGAAAATAAGATCTCTTTTTTCTTCTGTTTAAATTTCATAGATATGCGGTGGGGGAAGGTTCTTATCAGGCTTTTCTCATTAAAGTTCTTAAAAAAATAGATGTAATGTGCCTGTTCAATTTAGTTCCTTGTACACAGAAAAGCAGTGCTATATCTTTATGAAATATGCTGTTATGGATGAAAACACACAAGCTATTTAAGCTAATTTATAGGACTTCATGCTAGATTATTCCTCAGTGTAATGATGCAACATGATGATGACCTCTGCATTCACAGTAATTGGGAGAAACGGTACATTTGAATTGATTTGGATGAACTTCTTTTTATTCTTCTCCTTTTAATTAAAAGTTTCAGATGTAGAGAGTATTGGAGTACAAATCGAGGAGGTCAAATGCAGGCTGTGGGCTGGCAGCTTTTGGAAGTGATTAGTTGTAGCTGGTACAGGTGGAAGTCACTCTGCATATCAGTGGGCAGGTGTTGACAGTGGACTGCCAAGTAGTTATTCTCTATGTGTTTTGTAGAGCTTGAAGATGTGCAGAACAAAAGCAGATATCATTGTGGGCCTTTTCCCTCATTCATAGTTTTTTAAATTTTTTGGTTGATTTGTTTTTTTCATCTAGTGTTCTCTTTTTTTCCTTCTTTTCTTTTCTTTTCTTTTCTTTTCTTTTCTTTTCTTTTCTTTTCTTTTCTTTTCTTTTCTTTTCTTTTCTTTTCTCTTTTCTTTCTCTTTTCTTTCTCTTTTTTATTTTCTTTTCTTTTTTTTTTTCCAGGAAAGGTCCATAAAATACTTTTCATTCTAGAGTCACTTTGCAGGTGACACTGGACACTGCTGTAAAGGAGAGGTTGTGTTATTCAAGGCAGGTTTTGATGTTGACCGAAGGTTCTCAGGCTCCTCCACTTCCTCCTGTCCTGTGGCAGAGAGCACAGGTGTTGGGCTTGGCAGTGCTACAGAGCCAGTGATGGATCTCAGTCCACACTTTCAGCTTTATTCAAGTACTGAGGCAGAGCAAGCGGGGTTCAAAACTGACATGGAAGTTTGTGGGGGTGTACATTTGATCTCCCAAAGAGGTTTTTCCTTCCAACCATGTAGCTCCCGTTTTGGGAGGGACTTCCCCCTCCTCTCTTGGCCTGCCTCCAGTGTTGTTCTCTTGAACAAGTCAGGCTTTGCCCTACAAAGCCACAAGTGTTCAGCAATACCTGGGAACTGCTGAAATATCCACATGATCTGAAGGATTGCTGGTACAGTTAAAAGGCAGCTCTTCCACAGGAGGACAGGACTGTCATTTTGGGGAGGAGACAAGACACCTTGTGGGAGCCTTTGTACTGGCCCAGGTGTTGAGGCAGGCTTCACCACAGAGATGAAGGCTGCTTAGATGGCATCATCATTGGCTGCTGTATCTCACCTAACAGCTGCTTGATCCATTAATAAAGTTTGCATCTACAGGCAGACCCTGACAGTGGTTTCCCCAGGTCCAAACCCAGTCTTTTCCTTTAGCATGTGGATAAGCTCACCTCCCTCTTCTGAAAACCCTCTGCTTGTCTCCCACCTGGGCTCAGAGCAAGCAGTAGGTGGATGTGTTTTTATGGAAGCATAAAAAAAGATAAGAGAGTTTGGCCCATTATTCACCCTAAAAGAAAAGGAAAAAAATCTCTAAATATTTGTTTTTAAAATACAAGCAAACCAAACCCCTCTTTTAATTGGTGTTCTTTGTGGCAGTTTTAGTTATGTCTGGTTTAAATATTGGGCAGGGAAGGTATTTGAAAAAATGGTCACAGCAAAATATATTTTCCTCACCTTGTTTGTATAATATTCTCCTAATTCCTTTTAAATAGGAACAACATCATTTAAAGATATTTCCTACAAGACGTAATTACGTAAAATGGAGACCTTTAATGCAGTTATTAAAAATCAATGACTGCATTTGTGGTTTTAAATTATACTGTTTAGGATTGTTTTTATTGAGTAATGGCTGCATTGCTTCATATTTGCATAATACGCTCCATTTTTCCTCCTCCCATGGAGGAAGACAAGTTTTGTGTCATTTGCTGACTTCTTAATGTAACTCCAAAAGACTTTATAAAAAGTGTATTTAGAGTTGTATATAGGAACTATAACAGCCAGTGTGGGCAAAAAAGAAAGCAAGGCAATAGTGATACAGTGCCAGCTACTATATCATCTGTCTAAAACACCTCTCATCAGCTAATCACAGCTCTCCAAAAACCTTGATTCTGGAATTGGTTTATATTTTAAGCAAGCTTGAATTTTATTTTAAGAAATTTTGATGTATATTGTTTGCATTTCAGTTTCAAAGACAATTTTATGTACACATTGAGCATTAAAATAGTTTTCTCCATTGAATTCTCAGTGCAGCTGCTGATCTATTTCTCTTTGCCAAGTTCATTGTTAGTTTGCTTTGTACTGAACTTCATTATGTGAATTTATGTACAATGGGATACTTCGACCCAAAATAATTGCGTAAGGCATTGTATTGCCAGTTTCAGTATCTTGCCACTTTGTATTGCTGGTAGGATCTCTGGATACAAATACTAGCATTTTCCAAAAATTGATATGCAACACTAGTTGCTTGCAGCTCAGATTTAATGTTTTCAGTGTAGCATATCAATAATATTCTAATATTTATGAGCACATTCGGCAGAAGTTTGCTTTACAAAATCTTTTCTAGTACTGCATGGCAGACACTGAATATGGTGGCAACTCCATAAGCTGATGACTATATTTAGGTTAAGCAGCCCACACTTTTATTTTCAGGTTCAACAGATTGAACATTGTAAACACATCTGTCTCTCTGTCCTCATCTACAAAGCACAGAAGAAGAGAGGTTTTAATAATATAATACTGATTGGTTTATTGTTTCAGTTTAGTTTCTGAGATGTGCTTGGTAAATGTAAGGCAGGGGAACCCAGAGGATAAAACAGTGGCCTGAAAACATTAACCTCCTTAGGGCTTTGGGCAAATCATTACCCCAAATCCTGCTGTGCTTTTCCCACTCATAAGATGGGAATAATGAACTTTGTTTTGCTGGCAGCTTCTTTAACTTCACAAATAGAAGAGTGCTTAAAGAAGTAATTTAGGGGGTTATTTTCTTTCAAAAAACACTGTTTAATTGTATACAGTGCTTGAAATTTGGGAAGAGCCTTTCAGGGATCAATATCTATGAATCTGGGCACTTTAAATATCCATCAATAGTAAAACTCAAATATTGTGTAATTTCCAGCCCTCTCCTCTTTAATTTCTTGAGGCTTACTCAGTAATTTTTCCACTTCTTAGTTCTCAAAACTGAATGCTCTGCTTTCTAAGCAAGTTCCACTTGCTTTTCTCATGAGAAGAATGTAGAACAAATAAAATTTGATCAGATTTTTGGTTACTTTCAAAACTATATCATGAGATAGCAATTTGCTCAGTGCATGCTGGAATGGAAATGCAGGCAATGGAACATATTGATGTTATAAATGTGCACTACAGAGACATCTTTCTTCTATTGTGTTTTTTCATTCCCATAAGTGAATTACAGTAAAATTTATTGTTTTACCTTAAGGGAGTCACATTTCTCATTGAAAAATTAAGGGTTACTTCTTCCATGACTTTTCTTACTATGGCCAGTAGCAAGAGTTAGATTATAGGGAGGTTTCATTCTACTTTAATGGACTTTAGATTTTGGCAGGAACTAACTTGAATTGTTCAGATTGGTCATGGGGATACTGAAGCACTGAAGTCAACAAAGCCTGCATCCACATGAGGCATTATCCTTTCACTTTGATGTTTGGAATACAGTTATAATGGGCACTGACAAAGTGCCCTAGATCTCCATAGGTTTTGCTTTAAATTGTGTGCTGCTTCCCAGAAAATATCTTCCATTGTATTTACTCTCCTGTTTATCTCTATAAAATTTGTGTGAGTTTTGGCTGAGTGTGTCTCAGAAGAGAACTGTTACAAAATGCACAGAATTCAAGAGATTTTGGCAGAGGACTTTGGAAGGAGATACTGTACCACTTGCTTGCACGTGATACAGCATTTCCTGTGTAAATTTATCTGAAAGCTTTTTTTTTTTTTTTTAAGAAATGGTAATATTTCATATTCTTTGTTAAAAATCAGCCAAGATATGTGTGCCAGTGGCTGATAAGAACTAGTCACATCAATTGAGGTCCTTCCATCAATTTCATTTGGTTTTGGATCAGGCTCTGTAGTTATACATTCAGTGATGGAATAATGAAACATGTTGCAGAATGTCCTGGAAAATTCTGGGAAATTGTTTGTATGTCAGAGATAGTTGAGTCTGCTTCTGCTGGATTGCAAGCTCATCTGAGGAAACCAAGTGAAGGCTGTAATTTAAATCACTTCCCTGTTTGAATTCCTAGCTTCCCCCCCACCATTTTATTTTAATTGGTAGAAAGCTTTTGCCACAGCTTGTGGCTGGGAGAAGAGAAAGTCTTTTTCTGGGATGTGGGCATGTATTTGCCATCCAGTAGCTCAAGGCCTGTAGGAGATAAGCCAGTCAGGAACCTTCCTTCTTGCCACTTTCTCTCCTCTTTCTGCTAAGCTACTGTATCACCATCAGTCCCAAGTCATCTAACTGGTAACATCTCTAGTGCTATTATCAAGGCACATTTTATTCCTTGCTTCCTTCCTGGCCAGCAGAATGAGGGCTGAGGGAATAGCAAGGGTTAGCTCATACCTCAAGCATGAATATGACATGATGAAACATGGCTCGAGCCTCCTGCTGCAGCAGCTCCTGCCAGTTCTCTGAAACAGCTGTGCTGTGGATGGGTTTTCTGCTTTTGCTGATCTTTTTGCAGTGGTCAACCTGAGAAATAGCTGCTTAATGCACACAAACATCTTTTAAACTATTTCAATTAATATCATGTTTTAAGAAACCTAGTCCAGTTCCATTGTTGATGTCCATAGCTGCTGTTGTCTTGGATATAAACTTTGCACATAACTTCATAGGCAAGTAATTAATTCCTTTTCCTGAGAAAAAGTGATTTTTTTAATAGTAGCAGCATGACACACTTCTCCAGTATATGCCTATCCAAGTTAGTTGTTATTGTTTAGGACATAATGTTAGCTTCTTGGTGAATCATCTCTTTTTTTTTCTTTTGTCAGTGCTTTCAGATCCTTATATTCATTTCCAAGGACTGTCATTAAGATTGTCTTAATTGAAAGAACATTTGCTGTAACTTGAGCAGCTGTTCCTCTGCAGTATAAAATCGTGGTAATTGTTTGTGTTCGTTCAGCACAAGGTCTCTGTGATGGAAAGGAAATGGTCCCTGTTAATAGGTGGTATCTCCCTGCTGTCCTGTCACCCACGACTTGGAATATGAGATACACTGTTTAGTGTGTGAAATAAAAAACAAAAACCACTTCTGAACTCTGATTTTACTTGTTTCTGGAACTTACTTTTCTAGAACTGTGTATCTTATCTTCAAGTTCCTGTCTAGTTGACCGATTGGATTTGTGACTCAGTTGCACAGTTGTGGTCTCTTCATCTTAATACCTTGCAGTGAGTGGTCAGCAATGATGTAATTCAACTGGCATATTTTAAACTAGAAAATCTAGTTTGAAGGTTTCTTCTCATTTTATGGAAACCTTGGCACCTACTGTATGAAACAAAATCTGAAGTCTTTAAATGGCTGCTAATTCTTGCTTTCATCTCAGTGACTCTATGTTTCTGGAAATTATATGTCTAGACATTGTCTCTGTTCAGAGGTATGATTTTCCTTTCCTGGCTGCTGCTCCTTCTGGAAGATGTTTCAGCCCTCTTGCCGAGGTGTTGCTTCTGACAGCCTTCTCAATGCTCCACTTTCAATGGCGCTGTTGTGGCTTTCAGCAGCTTCTCAACTATTTCTGCTCTTTGAGTTTCTGATACAGAATTACAGCTGGGTGCCACCTTCTCTTCTTTGGGGGAGGTTCTGAAAATGTTCTCTAGAAGTTACAAGTCTATCTATGGACATCTTCAACTGAGTGTAGTAATAAGGGGCAAATGTTCATTTGTCTTAAGAAATTTTTCTATTTCATTTATGTGTTGGTCTCCCAAGCCAATACAAAAATTGCAAACCACTGAGCGTGATTGGATATTCTGGCTACACCTGACAGCAGTTAGAGAGATTTAGAGCAATATGCAGCAGTGTTTGAGGTAAAAGGGAGTTCAAAGAGTGGCTCATGAAACTTTAAATACTGGTGAGAACTTGCAGCAAAAATCTATGGATCTTGTAACTAGGGAATCAGGTCTTCAGTGTTAGCTAGAGGAGCGCATTAGGAAGAACATCCTAACACGGTATGGGGTTTTTTCTTTCCTCTCTGACAACTCCTGGACATATCTTGCATCAATTTCTTTGATTTATTCTGCAGTTTATGACAGGAGAATTCAAGAATAGGAAAAGCTACCATGGTTTTTTTGAGGGGGTTGCTTTTGTTTGGTGTTGCATGTGTTTGTTTTTCTTAACAGCTCAGAGTACTGGGGTATGCTCAAAAAAGTGGGGCCAGCTCTCCCTCCTTTTTCCTGTCTCAACAAGTCCTCTTTTGAAAAAGAAATGTCCTTGTGCCTTGGAAGCAAACCACATGAAATAGAGGATGTAATAGATAGCCCTTTCTGCTTCTCAATCTGTTTATTTGATTTCCCTGATTTTTTTATATTTTAAAAAGCTAATTTTAAATTTTTTTAAGCTGAATATTTACTGCTTCCCAGCAGTTTCTCAGTTGAAAGCTTGAGCAGTGCTTAACAAAAGATGAAGCAGAGCTGTTTCTGTTCTCCTCTTTCTAAGACAAAAGAGTGTAAATTAAACTGAAATATGTACACATATATATATTTCTATGAATTTCTAAACAGATACTAAATGTTTGTGAAGTTTTGTGGTTTGGTTGTTTGGGGTTTCTTTTTTGTTTGTTTGGTTGGTTTTTTTAGTCCAGAAATAGCTATAATAAGTTTATTAAATGATAATATAAGTATATTAAGCTTCTGTATTAAGTACTGTGAAGTATTTGGCAGAAATCATAGAACAAAATAGCTGAGGTTGCTGAAGAAATGTCACATTTTTCTGTTGGTTTGTACAAGAAAAACAATTTGTTGTACAGCAGCAAATAATCTGCATTATCAAATCTGTCCCATTCCTGTCAGGAGCTGGGTGCCCTTCATTTCCTTTTGAAGCCAGAAGGGATTCAACATGTTGCAGCTCAGGCTGTGCTGAATACTAATGTCTTGATAGCTGGTAGATCATTAGTATTTATTTGTAAAATGGAAGCAAAATTAGTTTTGACCTTTAGATCTAAGTCAAAAGGTTAATCTATGTCCATTTCCAATTTGGTGCATTAATTGCTCCCTGTCCTAATTGTTTGTAGGACAATATTTTCTGTTTGTTTCAGAGGTAAATTAAACTGTAGGTGATGCTTTGCATTCACAATTTTGTTGTTTGTTTTACTTACAAGTGAAGTCCAAATCACTGAATGTATCTTCATGGATTCTGTTTAAATAAATAGATAAATAAATCAATCATTATTTCTGACTTTTTTTTTCACAAATCAATGCATGCATTCTTCCTAAAGCTAGTGGGATGTGATGTTCTTTTTGCTACACAGAGGATAAAAATAAGATTATGCATTTTTTGGTTATTCAAATATTAGTATTCTTGGCAGCTCTGAATAGGAGGGGAAAACACCAGCATGAAATTAATAACTGTTTTTGTTTCTGTCATAGCTACACTGTACACATCCTGCATTTTGCTGGGCATATTCCTCAACAGCAGTGTACCAATATTCTTTGAGCTCTTTGTGGAGACAGTCTACCCTGTTCCAGAAGGAATCAGCTGTGGAGTTGTCACCTTTTTGAGTAATGTGTTCATGGGAGTGCTTTTGTTTTTCCTCACATTTTACCATACAGGTAAGTAATATAAGCCACTTGAAAAATTGAGTACTCCTTAAGGACATACCTTTGTCAGTAAAAGGAAGGATTTGCACGTACAATTTCTGTTAATAACCAAATGTTTGAATCCAATCAAGGGCAGCAAGGAAGGAGAATTTTAATTATTCTTTTCTATATGCACGCTTATAAAAATGAAATTTCTTAGATGAAAGACAATTCTACTTGAATCTGCTGTAGCCAGAAACCACCAAGGTGTACACACTGTCATCATATTTTATAAAGGCCAGGGTAATGTGACCATTAATAATGTTTGTACCTGTGGGTGTTGAGAACCACAGTAAAGCTGACCCAATCTCCTGCTCCTGGGTGGGCTGTATTGCCCAGGAGGGGCAGAGCAGAAATGCCCCATTTAAAGCCAGCTCTGTTCAGTGGGTCAGAGGTGTCCCGCTGCCTAAAGACGGAGCAGGCATTCCTTTGGGTAATCCCATGGTCTGTTCCAGCTCAACAGGATTTCACTTCAGGCTTTTGCAATTCATTCAGACTTTCTCGTCTCTCAAGTATTATTTGCTTCCTCCTAACTCATAATCATAACTTAAAACTTGCTGTTTAGTAGACTATAGTACATATTATTACTCTAAGCTGTAAAATAAGAACCCAGCTTGCTTTCAGAGGGAAGTGGTCTTTATTAATGGTATTCAAAGACGCAGATTTTTTCTTTGTATTTTGTCATTATGGTAAACATTTGCTTCACGGTGTAGTATTTGTAAACCATTAGAAAATGTGAGCTTTTATGTATTATTATTATTACTTAAGATGTTGTATTTTATAACTAAGAGAAGAGTGACAAATTTCAGATTGAATTCTGCTATAAATTATCAAGGTTTCAACCTGGGGCAAATTTTCAGCATGGTTTGTCTTTCTGCCAGGAAATTGCAAGCAGGATGACAACCTTGTTCCAAATTGTGGTCTGTGAACAGGAACGGAGAGAAATTATTTAATTTTTTAATACTGATGCTGAACTGTATCATTGTAAAATCTGAATGCCATCTGGACTAGCCTTGGGTGGTGTCAGAGCTAGTCTTTACATTTTAAAGTATACTTTTGATATTAATTGGTGTGAACTCTGTTCACACATACTACTGTTTCTGACATCTGTACCTGAGCTGGAAAGATAATAGAATGTTCAGAGAATTTTTTCAGTGTTTGGAATTACATAATAAATGAGGAGGGGGATATGGTGTCTCACTTCTGATGTAAGGATTACAGTAAAATGGACTCATTCCCCCATAAATGGGGTATTAGGGACCATTTTTTGTCTCTCATATTTCTTTCCCTATGAGATACCAGTAAATGCAGGTTAGGATAAACCTGAAATTGGTATACCCATACACTTAAAATATTTTCCCTATTTCTTCAAAAGGAAAGAAAAGAAAGTAATTTGTGCTTAGGACAATCCATTCTTTGATGAAAAGTATGAGAGAGTGTGTGGTCACTGGGGGAGATCAGTGCCGGGGTGCTATTGGCTCCTCTGATTAAAAAAATCCGTTAGAAGGTAGATAATGATCTTAATAATTTGCTTTCATTTGGTTCAAATACATCCTGTAATGGCATTTAAGAAGCTTACAGATAAACCAGAACTCAGTCAAATTCATCTTGTTCCCTTGGTCTTTCGTTTTAGGCCAAACAATCTTTCTGTAGTTTTCATTCAAATTTCTCTTTTTCTCCTTGTACTGATATTGCAAATGCTGTCAAGGACCCAAACCCTGGAAGCTTTCCAGTGCACTGAAGATTTTGGTTCAGCTAGCAGAGTGGGGATGTAAACCTTCCTAAAGCTCAGCCTTGCTGCTGGTGCTGTGCCCCAAAGCTGCAGCCTCTGGATGAGGTTTTACCTTTTCTGCAGGGATTTCCAAGGGAAAAACAAAAGGAAAATGACCTTTGGCTTCACATGATTGATGTGTTCCCTGCTTTGCCAGTGCTGGCACAAATTCTAGATCAAAAAAGACACAAAGAATTCCCAAGTTAAATTTTGTCTTTTGGGATATTTGAGTTAAAATCTGTTTAATCCAATTAAGGCGGAATGTTGTAAGGAAAATAATAGCAAAGCATTTGCCTGTTGACTCCTGGCATCACATAAGTCTTCTCCAAGCCTAGGAAATTTTTTCTATGGTTTTAATAATAATACTGCCTAAACAAATCCATAAGGGTGTTTGGTGGATCAGGGAGAATGTTGTTGAAAGTTACTGGTTTTGGAAAGTTGATTTTTCATGCTTTCTGACTGTTGTCCTTCGCCTTGTTTAAAATAAATCATGCTTTTTCTTTCAGCAATACAAATTGCAGATTTAAGAAAGTAGCAGTGATGAAGTCTTGGTTTTGATTAACTCAGATCTGGAGGGAGAGTCTAGATTCTGTAAAATTAAGTAATAATAATAGTAATAATAATAATGAAAAATGATAAAAATGAGTAAAACACTATCCAGTTAAATGAATGTTTCTTTAGTAAATTGACACATGTAGGAAAAAAAATTGTTCTACTTGTTTGAAAAAAATGTTAATCAAGCTGCTAATTATTAGTCAAATATCAGATGGTAGGATTTCTTGAGTACAGAACACAGACTTTTAAGAGCAGTACGTTATGTCGAACAGCTGAAAAGAGGCTTCCAAGGACCCGCTTTCTGCAATGACTTTTAAATTGAATTGATCTCATTATGCTCAAGTTTCTTCTGAGGAATTGGTTTTCCCTCCTTGCACAATGGGGTTTGATTCAAAATCAAACCCAGTTTCTTCCTATGCTTTTAATTTTAGTTCTCGATCCATAGAAATCAAGGGACTAATGAGCAGAGTCTTTGGAAGTGGTTTCTTCTCCATTAGCAATGATAGATTTTTTATTTTTTTCCCTCATTCTCTTCATTGGCAGGTTGAATAAGGAGGATTTACGTTAGCTGAAGGTATTGGTTATAAATATATATAACTTAAGGTGTCCATGGAGAAGGCTCACAGACAAGTTAAGATCAGGAGCCGTCAGGATTTTGTCAGAACACAGTGATTTCCTTCAGACCTGCCATCAATCCAAGTTTTGGTCACTTCAAACACAGAAAATATTTGATAACTGAGGCTGGGTCTCTGTTCTGCTTTGCAGAGTTTTCCTGGTTCAACTGGTGCCTGCCAGGGTCGTGTCTGCTCAGCCTGCTCCTCATCCTGTGCTTCCGCGAGTCCTACGACAGACTCTATCTCGACGTCGTCGTCTCCGTGTGATCACCCCACACTGGTGAGGGCTTGGAAGAGACTGGAAGTCGGCTTTGCAGTCTGCACATCTGCCTGGATTTGCACAGCTGAACAGCAGAAAAACAAAGAAATTTCAAGACTTAATCGTGGCTTTATTTAGAGAGGGTGAGGGATGGGTCGTTCTTACGTTCAAGCCCATCTTGATTTGCCATAAATGTGGAACTGGAGCGGTGATGGTGACACCCAAATGCACAAAGAGAATCTCTCTGCTGTCCAGGTCCCTGTGCAGGGCTGGGGCTCTCTGTTGAAGAGGCTGTTGATGTAGCAGTGAGGTGTATGTTGTGTGTGTGCCTGTGTGCTGACTCACGGTTATACGCACCAGGGTACCAGTAATCTTCAGTCTTTTATCAGAATGAAAATAGGGAATAATCTTAACAAAAGGAAAAAAAAATTAAATTAAGAAAAGAAAACAAAAATCTTTTCAAGATCTCTTTAAAATCACTAGTCATTTATATATTGAATGTTCATTAAACATTTAAGCTAAAATTATTTGGTGCTTGTACACTACATTTACATTCTAATAAAGTGGGTTCTGATATAAGACGCTGGTACCAGGGTTTTTAGCCATACTAAATATCCCAAATAATCCTTGCAGTGTTATTAGAGGCGTTTGTTACCACCCTGGAGCACAAGTAAACAATAGCTTTAGCTGCCACTGAATCCCATCCTGCACCCACAGCCATCTCTGAAATGCCACCACGGTTCCGAATCTCCTGAATATGGAGCATCTGTGGTGTACTGGAGTGTCACTCTAGGTAAATGTTGCTGTTCTAAAGGCCACCACTGTGTCACCTTTCCATCCTCCATCTCCAGTACTGCCTTTTTTACTGTTTGTGCCACTGAATACTGTGGGTGTGGATGTCTAAATCCTGCTAGTTCTCTCCTGATACTCTAAGGTGTGTGTGGTTTTTAGGATTAGTTTATGACTGAGGGTGCCTAAACAATATTGCTTGTAACCCAAGTCTGGAAAAATCACTGTTTCCTAAAAAAACCTTTCTAGTTGAGGAGGTGCATTGATGGCGAAGTGACAATGAGTTTGACAATGAGTAACTCACGAGTTCTGGCATAATATGGGAAATTAATGCCAGCTCTTTTTATCAGTACTAATCTGTGGTCGTTCTGGCCCTTACTTGAACATAAATATTAAAGACACTTTGAATAGTTTTTTAACTCAATTTTTAAACCTGCTAATTTCTTAATTATATTCTTAGATTTCAGTTCAGCATCATTTAAAATATTTCTGTATGTGTGTGTGCGTGTGTTCTGTGCTTTGTGTTACAGGGGTGTGTTTGTGTGTATGGGGGCGTGCATATTTATATCAATGTATACACAAATAAAACTTATATATATAAGAGATACCTATATATATATATATATAAGTTGTGCAAGGGTGTGTGTTTCCCTAGGTTTACTCCAGGTGATCCTGTCTGGGGAAGGTGATGTGCCCTTGTGGTAACCAAGCCAGTCACTGCCGTGAGTGGGGCTGCGTTGTGCCCCGTCTGCCACAGGGATTCTTTTCAGGGGTGAACGATTCCCTGTCGTGGCACTTCTGTGGCAGGGGGTGGGTGCACGTGTTGGAGGAGCCTCTGCATCTCTAGAAGTGAATCAAGCACCCTCTGCTCCTGTGTGGGGCTCTTCTTTGCCCCTGGGGCAACACCAACGTGGTAAGCTCACTCAAATAAACCCAAAACTACCTTTCAGACATGGATCTGTTCCTTCTGCCTGCTCTCCTTTTGCAGAGAGAATACACCTCTAAGACTTAACTCAGGAGTGTATCTGTGCAGTAAAATAAAACAAGCTGTTCCCTGCTTTTATGTTTTCAGAGCAATTGATGTATTTACTGTAGTAACTGAAAATGGATTTACATACATTGCCTGTATCAGCTCTAAATGGTCTTTCCTGTCTTGAAGCAGGTTCTTTGTGGTAGAGGAGCTAACCTGCACAGAGAAAATGAAATCAGTCCAACCAGCACATTCAGATCCACTGGCATCATCCCTTACTTTTTAGATAAGTGGTGTTAACTGTCCATCTTCTTTTTACTACGTTTTAGTGCCTGGCTTGGTTTCAGTATCCAGTAGCTGCTGCTACCTATTGTCTTCTGAAACCAGGGATCGTTTGCCAAGAGTCTGGAGTTGCATTGTCATGGCAGAACTGCAAGCTGGGATGGCTCTTCAGAGCTCTGGTACTGCAATTTACTGTAGCTATATAAAGATTAAAATTGCTCAGCTCAGGCACTGTCCTGAGTGACAGAGATTGCTAGTCTTTTCACTGTCATGAAGAAGCATTTTACACAATATTCAGACTATAATCTATTCTTCTTCTCTTCCAGAAGGCATCAAACAATTCAAAATATTTGTCAGTGCTTCCAGATGCAGGCTCTCTGTAGTCAGGGGAGAAGAGTGAACCTCTTGTTTTAAACCCTGTTGATTGTTTTTCTGAGTCAGTGTGAATGGCTCACTGTGACTCTGATGCTTTGGTAGCTGTTTCTGTGTGATGGGTTGATTGTGGGTGGACACCACGTGCCCACCAAAGCCACTCCTGTCATTGCCCTCCTCAGCTGGGCAGGGGAGAGAAAATAGAATGGAAAGCTCATGAGCTGAGGTTAAGAACAGGGAGAGGTCACTCACCAGTGACCATCATGGGCAAGACAGACTCAACTTGGGGAAACTAGTTTAGTTTACTAGCAATCATATCACAGTAGGATAAAGAGAAATAAAACCTAATATTGAAAACACCTTCCCCCCATCCCTCCCTTCTTTCCAAGATTAACTTTAACTTTTCTCTCCCCGCTCCCCTCAGCAGCACAGGGGTACAGGGAATGGGGCTGTGGTCAGACCATCACATCTCATCCCCTGAGGACTCCTCACATTCTTCCCCTGCTCCAGCATGGGGTCCCTCCCAGGGGAGACAATTCTCCACGAATTTCTCCAGTGTGGGCAGAGACCTTTGGGAACAATCCTGCTCCAGCCTGGGCTCCTCTCTCCATCGTGCACAGGTCCTGCCGTGAGTGTGCTCCAGCAGGCTGCCCACAGCCTCCTTTGGGTGTGCACTGTGTGGCAGGGGGCTCTCCACAGGCTGCGGGGGAATCTCTGCTCTGGTGCCTGGAGCAGCACCTGGCTCTCCCCCTGCACTGACCTGGGTACCTGCAGAGCTACTCCTCTCTCCAGCTGTGCAGTGACTTCCTTTCCCTTGATCTGCTATCCAGAGGTGTTGCCACCATGGTAACACCTCATGGGTTCAGCCTTGGCCAGTGCCAGAGCTCCCTTTGGAGCCTGGCTGGTGTTGGCTCTGGCCCTCCTGGGGAAGCTCCCAGCTGCTTCTCACGGACACCACCCCTGCAGCCAGCGCTGCCGGAGCCTTGCCTTGCAGAGCCCTGCCCTGTGCCTGCCTGGCCCTGCAGCATGGTCTGAGTTACAGCCAGCAGTGCCTCTGCACTACAGCAGGAGCCTTCTCCAGGGCTGGAAACCTGCATGGGGTTCACAGGCACCGCTGCAGTCACGGCTCAGCCCGAGTTCCCAGCAGCTCTGATGGAAATCTGCCCATGTGAAAGTCAAAGGATTGCTCCCAAATTACTTGAAGTTGTGCAGGACATGGCTGCGTTCCACACAGACAGTGTTCAAGTTTAGGATTTTATTAGATTAGCAAGTCTGGCTTAGGATGGAAGTGAGGATTTTAAATGTGCTTGCTGAGATCTCTGAAAAATACTTTATCCCCATCTGTACTCCACAGCAGCATCCTTCTGTGGGGGAACAGTCCATTTCATGTCAGTAACACAACTCAACCCATAGAAATATTTTTTGGATAAGCATTACCACTTGGTCCACACTTGTTTGGATCTAGCAAGAGTCCAAGCTGCCAGGCTACCTGCACTTCTTTGGAAGTTTGAGTCTGAAGCACAGGGAGAGCCCTTAGAGTGCAGATGCAATTAGCAGCAGTGCAGAATAGGCTCAATCCAGTTAATGCTTTTCTTAATAATGAAAGTTTGAAGTCTCTCTAACTGGGACCAGGCACAGCATTGGCTGCTGCGTGGCCTGTGACTTGCCAGCAGAGGAAGGTGCCCTGAGAAGCCCTGGAATATTCTCATTGTGGCCTGTAAGTTCACAGCCCTGCAGAACCTCTTCCCCAGCAGTGCTGAGCCCCTTAACACAGGTAATGGTGTTGTGGTTTGTATTGGGAATGCTGGGAAGGGTTCTCCATGGTGACCACTCTCTCCTAGTGGTTCATTGTAGACATTTGCTTGGCTCAGTGACACTCTTGGTTCAGCTTGCAGTGCTGCTGGCTCTCCTTCTCCTGAGCTCTGGGGCTGTGCAAGCTCCCCTGCTGATCACAGGGAGGCTCAGGATTACAAAATGCAGGCTGCACTTGCAGCTCTGGTTCCTGTCTCTGGTCACTGCTGTTACCCATTAACTTGCCCTCCCTTGGGGCTGCCTGCTCCCCTGAGCTGGAGGTGTGGAGAAGAGCTTCCTTGCTTCCAGAGCAATTTTACAAGGAAAGGAGGTTGGCTGACCATGTACTTAATGTATATAAAAATAGGGATTTTTTTTTTTTTTTTTTTTTTTTTTTTTTTTAGAAAATCATGCCAGTTGGAATAAAGTGCAGACCCAAAGGATTCTGCACATATTATGAACAGATAATCTGTTACAAACAGACTGTAATTTACCTGAAAACTATGATTTTAGCTCCCACACCTGGAGAGGCCGAGCAGATGGATACTGTGTGTGTCAGGTATTCAGGCTCACAGCACCACAGTCATTCCCAACCATCTGACAGAGCTGAAAGGAGTGGGAGTGGGATGTCTTGAATCTTGGAGTGGGTTGGAAGACCCCAGACTCTGTCAGTGTTTGTAGTGGTAACCTGGGGAAAGCAACAGGTTGGATTGAGTAACAAGAAGTGCCCAGTTCCAAGGGGCATTTCAGCACCAAAATATTCCCTTGGACTGATGAAGTCCATGTGCAATTTGAAATTTTGTGGTGACAGGGATGTTAATGCTGGGCTTGTTCTACAGTAAACTGAGCAAGTGACTGCGTGGCCTTGCACTGCAGCATAAACAAGCTGCACTGATTGATGTGCATGTATTGGCTGTTACAAGAAAGGGAAATGTGATTTAATTGTCAGGAGTGACTGAAATATGAATAGGAATTACACAGTTTGCACAGTGGATATAACTGCTCTGTAATGGTGTGACAGCAGGGCTCTAATTGTTCATTTCTTTTGTTGGGTCACTTGCAAATTAAGTAAGTATCTCTGACAAAGGCATTTTTCTGTTTCATTAATTTTGAGGAGGTTCCTTTTATACTAAGTACAGACCATTGTAATAACTTGGCAAGACAACTGCTACGCTGTGTGGAAACCTACACCAGTTCTGGGTATTGATTTGGTATTGGATGTTTGTGCTGCCATTCTCAGGGTTGTTAAAGCACCACGTGGGAAGGGCAGGGATGTGGGGTGTGCAAGGAGCTGTGTGTGTGGATGCACAGTTGAGCAAGGACAGATGCCAACTCTGCCAAAACACACGATAACTTTGTCACCTCCCAGGGTGTGGGGGGAAGAGATGCTGCCTTGTGGCTGCTGCCTCCTTTCCATCAGAGAGAGCCAGGCAGCCTCCAGGCTCCCTGCTTCACGTGAGGGGATCATCACCATCAGCACAGAGTCCATCTCACTTCCCTGCAGCCGTGACTGTGGTTGTGGGTGGCACAGGAATTCCTGCCTTGCTTCCTCCAGGAGTGTCACTTCAGCTGGCAGAGAATTGCCCCAGAGCAGGCACAGCCACAGTGAAGATAGAAGAAGATGACAATCTGCTCACAATTTTTGCAGTTTGCGTTTCAAGACAGATGAAACTAATAAATAAAGGAAGAAATGTAACTCTGTCCAAAGTTTTGACAAGCAAAAGCAAATATTTGCACAGATGTGCTGGCTGCTGCCAATTACTTGGGGTTGCAATGCTTTTGGATCAATTCATGCCCCCCACAGCCCCAGCACTGCTTCTTCACTGCTCAGGCCCAGCAGCACCGTGGGAAGCTTCAAGCCCTGGAGGAGGGCAGGGACTGCAGCACAGAGGGAGAAGGGAAGGGCCGAGCCAGGATGCCCAGGAGGGGGGATGCTGGGCACCTGGCTTATCTGCACAGGAGGGATGTCTGCTTCAGCCCAGTTGTTTCAGAGCCTCATTTTGTCCTTCCTCAAGGATGAGTTTTTGACTTTAATTTTCTGTTTATGATGGGAATTGTGTGACAGGAGCAGGGACAGCTCCGGTGGAGGCACACGATGTAGAGGTGCTGGTTTTCCAAGGTGCAGCAGGGAGGGCAGGTGGGGCTTGCTCTCTGCAATAGCTGCTTTTCTCTGCACGCTCTCTCTCCCCAGTGGCTTCCTCCATGTGATTTATCCTCCTGTTGCATCTGGACAGACTCACTGCACTCACTTTGCATTGCTACATGAAGACAATACCAGCAGCAAAACCTCTTTTCTTTGTGGGAAGATTTTCCCTCCAGCCATAGTCCACGTGTTTGTCAAAGCCACAAGAAGCCCAAGCTCGTGTTTTTCTTCACAGGGGGCGTGTGCAGGTTTGTGTGGGGCAAGCCTGGCTTTGGGGAAGGGCTGCCTGGGGCTTGGGGTGCCCCATGCCAGGGGAGGGGGATGCTCCGTGTCCCTCCCCAGCAGGGACACCCTGAATGTGCAGTGTAAGCTAGGGCTTTGTTCCCTGCCCACAGCTCCTCTGTGTGCTCTGACCTTTCTGCTTCACCCGGGCTGAGCCAGCCCAGCGGAGCTGCAGGGTGTCCCCACGGGCAGCCTGCCATCGCTCCTGCTCCCGTGGGACAATGGCACATTTTCCAGACAGATCTCTTTTCTCTGCCTATGATATCTGCTAGATTAAAATCTATTTTTCCCCTACCATGTTTAATGTCTTCCACTGTGCATTTTAGAAAGAAGTACTTGAAAAAGTCATAAAAACAGCTTTTAATTATGGGACACACCTAACAGTTGGGGTTTTTTGAACTGCATGAACATACGGAGAAGGAAGAGGGTTTTACATGTTGGAGAGCATCTTTGTAACTATCCTCGACTTGTAAGACTGTTCAGTTTTACTGGAGTTTGTATGCGTTTTACTTTTGTAATTTTTTAAGTGATTTGATAGAATTTTATTTTAGGGCAAATTCTACATTTTGTATGCGATATTCCGATGTGGTGTATTTTTATTTTTGGGAAAATGATGTTGAAACCACTATATACTTGTCAATGTAACATATCCACTGTGTAATTTCTATTTAAAACTGGATTCTGACCATGAAGTGCGTGTTATTTTGCGTACTGGCTGTTGCACATTAAAGAGGTTGCTCACTTTGCTGCCATCACTGTTCATCACTTCCAAGAAAGCACAAGGGAGTAGTTTATTTCTGCCATAATGCTGCCAAAACCCACTGCAGATACTGCTACGAAATGGGGCTTGTTTAGTCTAAATGAATGTAGCCTCATCCAATCTCCCAGGCCAGCCAATGAAAGGTTTCCATGGCTTTTCCTGAGGTTTTGGGGGGCAGTCTGGCACTGCAGGGAGGGGACTGAGGGAGGGGAAGGGCTGGCAGGGGTGGCAGCCTTCACCACATCACCACATCCCTGATTTCACATCCTGATTCCGCAGGGCTCAGGATGCTGCAGGCCAGTTCATTCTGCTGGCTGCCATCATCACTGTCTCTGTTGGGGCTTTTAGAAAGGAGACCCTTCATAGGAACCTTCCTTGTGTTTATCCTGCGTTTAATTGAAGTGGACCCAACCCAGCATCTCTTGATCCATGTTTATTTTCTAGGACCAGCTCTTCAAGAATGGCCTGACTACTTATCAGGGCAAATTTAAAATAGCCTCACATCCTATTAGTGCTGGGAAGAAATCTGTCAACTCTCATGTCGTGGAATATCTGGGCCCCACTATTCTTAGCAACAGTCTCTTTCCAGGCTATATATGGGAGCCTAAAGCGCCTCTAATGATACAGTTCCCAGTTGTATTTATCTTTACAGTGTTACAGAAATCTCCATCCTGAGGGGTCTGAGAACTGAGGATCTGTCTCAGAGCCCTGATGTAGTTCTGTGTGTTGGTGAAGTCCCTGTGCTCCTTCTTTCTCAGGTTTTATTCCTATTTTCTGTTTTATCTTAGCTGTTGTTGAAGTCTGCTCTTTCCCTGGCACATAAATTACATTTATTCTGTCTTTCCTGAGGGAGTGCTGGGTGCTGGCACCTCCCTCTCTGACTGTGCTGCAGTTGCACACGGGGGAGCAGCTGGGCTGGGGCCAGCTGGTTGAAAGCTCTTGGTGCTGTGCCCAGATGTGCCCAGATGTGGGTGGGCTCTCACAGATACCTTGTGTCTAATGGCCGTGGGACCAGCAGAGGCTGGGGGAAAGGTTGGGGCTGCTTGTAAATGCTGGGTCTGTGTGTTCTGGCATCTTTGGGCTGCAGCCAAACACCCAGGATGCTGATACTGGGAAACATGAGCAGCATGCAAGGGAACCTGCCTTCACCCTCCAGTTGTGGGTCAGAGCTGAGCAGCTGCAGGGCTTTACCTGCTCCAGGAGCATGATTTGGGCTCACATCAGGGACTTGGGACCCACGGCATTCACCTTTACCCTGCACACACCGCTGATGCTACTCTGCACCCACCACCATGTGAACACAAATTTGCAACCAGAGATTTTATTTAATCTTATTTTTTTTAACAGAACTTGAGTTGAGCCGACAGAGGGGAATGTCCAGAGTGTGCACCATGCCAGGATTCCTCATGCCAGCTGCCAGGAGCAGCACATTCTCCCAGTGCAGGTCAGCGACCCACTGAAGTCATCCTCAGCTAGAGGCTGCAAAAAACCCCGTAACTCCTCAGGAGTCAAACAAGCATGGGAGCAGCCCCACAGCCCGGGAGGCTTTGCAGGTCCCATGGCCACAGTGAGGTTTCTCTTTGGGAGCTTTCTTGCTTTGCTCCATTTCTTTGCTCTGTATCTGCAGGCAGGTCCCAGGGCTGGGGAAGCTCTGCCAGTGGCACAGGATGGGCTGGACACCTTCCATCCCTCTGTCTGTCCATCCATCTGCTCAGCCAACAGAGCGACAGCCACGGTAAGCCCCGGGCTCGGGCACTACAAGGAGTGGGCAGGGGACGCAGGACACAACCTCCCCATGGGAGCACAGTGGGGTGGGGCTCAGGCCAGCACGGGCAGAGGAAATGCCAGCAGCCAAGGAACTGCCCCTGCCGTGCTCTGAACCTGGAACTCCTCCTGGGGCTCCCCTAAACCTGCCCTTGATTGCAGAGCCGAGGGTCAGGATTGTGGCTGCGGCTTCACAGCTGAGTTTTGGTGCTGGAAGAGCAAAGGGTGATGGTGGGCAAGGAAAAGGTGGCTCTGAAGGGTTTGTGGTGAGTGGATGAGCAGCAGAAGTGTGAACTACATCAGCACAGCTCACACAGAAATGCCTTCACTGCCTCTGATGTGCAGAAAAAACTGTTTTGAGAGAGATTTACAGCATAGGCCTGAGCCTATGGCCAGCACTGCAGCTTGTCCCACCTTGCACTCAGTGTGTTAGAGATGGCTTGGGCTGGGCTGGGCGCTGGGGGTCTGGCTGGCGTGCAGCAGTGATGCTCAGAGTACAAGTTTGTACCTGTACACTCCAGACCCTCCTGGGCTCCAGCAGCTCCTGGCACGGTGGGACCTGCCAGGGACTGAGCTGCTCCCCAGGACAGGCAGCTCTGCCAGGCAGGAGGTTCATCTCCTCCAGCGCCAAAGGAGTGATGGATCAGCAGAAGGCAGCAGTAATTGCCAGGAGGCTTTCAGGCAGAAAGCAAGGCTCTCGCTCGAGGACAGGCTGATGTAAGTCAGCATGTAAATTGGGGACAACATGAAAATAATTCCAGCCAAGCTCCTAGGAAGAAACCTATGAACGAAAAAATGTTGTTGCTAAGAAATGTGAAAACAGAAAACAATAATGTGGCTGCTGGCAGGGTAATAAAAGTGTATCAGCGTTGTGCCTGCTCTCCCGTACAGATCGCTTGCTCGTGACAGTAAATTAAGTACTGCCAAAATGGGAACGGTTTTCTCTGTGGCCATTGATGCTTCACATCATGGAAATATCAAATGTTTCTGATGGCTGTTCATTACCCTGTGCTTGAGAGGGGAGCAATCCTTTGCTGGCTCCATTATTTCCATGACAGCAAGGAAATGACTACGGGAGGTTTGAAAACGAAGGAATGCAGCAAGGTTAGATGGATGGAACCTCAACAGCCTGTTGCTGTTCACTGTGCTTGATGCTCACCCTGACTCTGGGAGACACCTCACTGTCTCCAGAGTGATGGAAAGCCAGGACTGCTTTTCGCTTCCAGCTAGTTGCCAGTTCACAAACTGTGAAGTTTGACCTTGAAAATCTTCAGAGATGTTATTTTGAAGGGTGACAGTGCTGCAGCCCAGCTGCTCGCCCAGAAGACACTTTCCACAGCTCCCCCACAGCCAGGAGGAGCTTTAAGTGGTTGCTGGATTCCAGATCTGCCTCAGCTGGTACGAGGGCCCAGAGAGTTGCACCTTCCATACTCTGTAGACATCCACACCATGGAGCTGACAGATGGATGTGGCTGGTGTGCAGCACAACAACATTTCCTTGTCATCTTAGTAGTTTTAAAATGAAAACCAGCTGACCTTACACACGTTTGAGTTGCTGTGAGGGGTCAACATAAGGCCAGCTGTAACAAAAAAAGGATGATAAAACTGCTGGGTCACAAAATAAACCTGGACTGTGATCACACCGGGGCAAGCAGCAAAAGGTGAGAGTCTACCCAGCTGCCAAGAGCCAGCTTTACATTTCTGTCACAGCACCAAATCACCTTCACCCAGTTCAGTCCTTACCCTAGAGGAGAATGATTTGGTTTGGAGATATTGTCAGCAGATTGAAGGGTTGAAATCTCACCAAAGACAGGGGATGCGTGCATGTGGTTGGGTTTTTTCCTTTTGGAACAGCTGAACTCTGTCACCTTCTTGATTAATTTGAATCTCAGGTTTTTTTTTTAAACAGAAAGTGCAATGATGACTCTGTCAGAGGTTGGTTTTTGTTTTTTTGTTTTTTTTTGTTTTTTTTTTTTTTTTTTTTTTTTTTTTTTTTCCTCAGGTTTTTTTTTAACCAGAAAGTGCAATGATGACTCTGTCAGTGGTTGGTTTTGGTTTTTTTTTTTTGGTTTTTTTTTTTTTTTTTTTATGAATGGACAAAACAAACCATGTAAAAATGCATTTCAGCTGTTAGCAAAACAGTTTGTGATGAGTCACCAAAGCTTTTGGTAACTGAGTGTGTGGTCCCTTGGCTGTACCCTCGAGGGGAAGCACACACGGGGTACCATGGGGAGCAGAGCTTTTGCAGCTGAGGGTTGACTCTCACACGCTGGGGTGCTTGCTCTGTGCTGATTCACAGGGAATGTTGCTGAGCTTGGGGACTGTCCCCCTGCCTGGTCACAGCAGCTCTGAGCACGTGGGCTCTCAGAGAGGAGGGAAATGATTGTGTGGGCAGAGGGAAATTCAGGAGTGAGAGCCAGGCCATGTGATCACATTGTGACGGGGGGACTGGGGGCACTGGTGCCTATGGGGGCACTGGTGGGGGTGCTGGGCACCCAGAAGTGCTGGGTGTGGAAGTAGGGGATTCACTTGAGACCTTTTTTACTGCTGCAGCCTGCCTACTTTCCAAGGAGTGTGTCTGCACTGTGTTCTGCCTAGCCACTGCTCCTGGCAGCATATGAGGCTGAGGTATGAGAGAGTCAGCAGCCTTGCTAAAATCAGGCTGCAGGATATTTCTTATTTCCAAGCTATGTGCACGATGTGGTGCCTGTTCAGAGGAGGAAATTAACTCGCTCTGGATCATGCCTGGGTGCCCAAACACATCTGCTCAGCTGCTCTGTGGTGGTTACAGCTCGTTCATCCGAGTCCCTGCTCCAGCGTTTTCAGGAGCACGGGTGTTACCTGGGCTGGGCTGCAGTTCCCTGCCCCTCCTCACCTCCACAGCACCGAGTGTTGGCAGTGCCCTTGCCCAGGCAAGTGCCCCACCAGCCATGGATATTGCCATCCCTTACTAGAGAAGAAAACACCAGCAAATGGGCTTCATGTGGAGGGACAGGGCTGGGACTGGTTTGTCACCGCAGCATCTGGCTCAGCACGTCCCCAAAGCCCCTCTTGCAGGGAGCTGGGAGGAAACAGAGAGACCAGACTCGAGCCATGAGGAAACTTCTGCTTTTTTCTTGTCCTGCATTTTTCACACTGAACCTCCAAGCACTACCAAAGGCAGGTTGGAGGGGTCTGTGGGGCTGCAGCTGTTGCTGTGGTTCCCCCAGACAGCTCCACAGCCTGGCCTGGGTCCCTGCTTTGCCCAGGCTGCTGGAGGTGCTCCCACAGGTCATGGGGAACCCATAATATAATGAAACTTTTTCTGTTTTCCACACAATTAAGAATTAAAGAGAGAAAAGGGAACAGTCGGGATGCACAGTGAAGGTGAGAGAACAAAATTTACTGACGCTACAAGTGAAGCTGTTATGTTAATGAGTCAAATTAGCAACTAGAAAAAAAATGTGGTGGTAGACAGGTTTAAGGGAAATTGGAAATTTGTTCCAATGTAATACTTTGCTCTAATTCTATGCAGAGGGGTCTTGACGCAAAACAAAACTGTTCAAAAATGACCTCCCTGTGTTATAGTGCAAACTAACTGGGAAAAAAAAAATCCATCTTATTCACAGCAAGTTTGTTTTTACTGTTCTTGTGCCTCTCAATTACTTTTTAATGGTCTGCATTGAAAAGAAATTCCTGTATGCACACTTGAGAATATGAAAACACCCAAATGATAGCTTATGATTTAGTAGGATTAAAGTATTATGTATGCAGGTGTAGCACGTTTCAGGTTATTAGCAATCCAATCTATTTTTTATGACATTATGGTGTAATTTTCTGTATGGAACTTCAATATAAGTCTTAAGCTGTATCGGAACATAAACTAAAATGTTCCTGACTCTGTCACTTTTCATGGTCTTTACTTTGATTAATAAATGCAACAAGAGCTATAACGTTCTTCAACACGAGGCTACGATCATCCTTCAATCAAAATATGTCCCTCAGCTTTTCATAACTTTTTGCATCAATATGTAGGGCTTGAGCAGCAGCAGCAGCGACAGGATTTCATTGCAGCTGAGCACACACAGCTGAAAGGCTCTGCAGAGGGTGAATGGTTTTTTGCTGGCTTGTCTCAGAGAGCAGTTGTGCCCTTGGGGGCTCGGTGTCACCTGCAGAGAGCTGAGGAGCACAAGGGAGATGCTTACTGCAGATCCGGACAAGGATTTGGCACCCTGAATTTCGTATTCAATCTTACCTCAGTGGGCACCCCACTCTGAAATACCTTTTTTGAAAGGTACCCCATGTTTGGTGCGGAGCTTTTGATGGGGGGAAGGGAGCCTTACATCCAGTAACACAACTTAGTGTCCACAGAGACTACAACTCACGACAAATATAATCCAGACCTGGGCCTCAGGATGCGGCCAAAGTGCAGACAGGGAGGAAGGATGGCAGCTGCAATTCCCCATCCTCACTCAGGCAGCTGAGTGGATGTTGCATGGCCATTGGCCACAAAGGTCAGGAGGAAACTCCTCCTCATTCCTGCCGGCCCATCCTGCCAGCGCTGTCAGGAGCCCCAGATCCGCCGCGCGTTGGCCATGCAGGAGGAATAACTCACAGGCTTGTCAGGTTGGTCTGTTTTATTTCTGAATTATTCTTTACATTGTACAATATATAAAAATACAGAGTACCCAAAAAAAATTCACAGTGTCTAAAGGCAGTGATAATAGTCTAGGTCACCTTTATGCTAAAGTACCATCAAGTTCGATTGCATAGGAAAGGTGATGTGCCTTCACAACAGAGTCCAATAATACTCTCCAGGTTTTATTGTTTTGGGGCAAGCATTCTGTGTTCACATAATTGTTTCCCATGTATCCAAGATCCAATATTTCATCTGTCACTCTCCCACCTCAACCACAAGCTAAAGCCTATCATTTCCATCTCACATGCTATGCATCCTCCCTAAAGCTTCCTCTGTGGGAATGCTCCTAATTAAGCGCATGGCTTTTAGGTATGGGCAGGTCTGGATGCTGTCTAAGGAGGGGTGTGGAAAGAAAGCACACTGCTGTGCAGCTGGCTGGCTTTTACATTGTTTGACATTTTGGTACTAATAACATTTTTGCTCCAGTTATTAATGGCCCATCCACGCCGACCTCTGCTTGACTCCGTGGCCTGAGAATCAGCAGCGTCCTGCTGACAGAGGCATCAGAACCAGAGTGCAGTGTTAATACTTTTCATGACCAGATTTGTTTAAAACCAAATCATGGCTGGGGCCTGCAGAAAGCCCAATGCTGCTCGTATAGCACTGAATCCTCTTGGATAGCAGGGGTGAGTCTGCAGCTGAGGCTGGAGGCAGAATGGAAAAAGTAACAGGTTCAAGACCCAAACTTACACTTAGTGCTATTGAGCACTTATGTTTGTGGCTATGTAAATAGTGGGTAGCTGGTTTTGCTCCTCCAGCCAGGATTAATGCATTAATTTTGCTCAAAGGTTCTAAAGAAGGAATTTCCAGGCAGAACAGCTGAGACTGGGTAAGTACCACAAGGACCCAGCTCCAGAGGGGTTTCTGCCCAGCTTTGAAGGCTCTGGCAACCAAGAAAAACAAAGTTGGACAGAAAGCTCTCTCACCTACCCCCAAACTGCTCTTGAAGCCACCTGAAGCTTCCTTCTAAAAAGCTTAAGGGAAAAGATTCATCTGTTGGGAGTTTAGGCTTTGGTCATGAGGGCATTTAAGGGATTTGTTGGAGAAGAATGAATCCCTCCGACCTGATTGACTGGGTATTTTTCTACCATGACAGACAGCTCGGAGGGTGCCGTGCCCTGCCGTGTGTGGGGCTGCCTCAGGGGCAGGGGGAGGCGTGGGGCAGAGCCTTGGCCACTGACACAGAAAGCTCCAGAGACACCCATGGCACCAGGTGCCTCCATGGCCTGGTGGGTTTTTTGGACCCTTCTGAAAAACAAAAGCCATGGGACCACAGGGCTTCTTTTCCTACGTTTCAGATAAAACCTCCTGGTGAGACTGTAAGGCAAAGTTTGCAAAGATGATCAATAACTCAGAAGGCAGTTATTGACTTCTTTAACATGGAAAACGACATTTTCCCCATTCTAAGAGATGATGTCTTTTGCTCTAATGGTATAAGACTTGTTACTCCTACCTGCTATTTTAATTTTCTTTGCACAATTACTCCCTACTTATAATTACAAGAACAATAGCGTGATACACACGAGAAATTTAGGAGGCTTATTATGAAAATATAAACAGTATCAAGTATCTCTTTCTTAATAATTCTTAACCAGAACGATTTGGGGGAGAATCAGCATTTCTAACTAGAAAAATCAATTTATTTTTCAATTAAAAAATTATATTTCATTTACCTCAAAAGTGTGTTCTTAAACCTAACGGAAAGGGTAGTGGATTTTTATAGGGTTTTTTTCTTCAGTTTGTCCCTGTGGAATTTGAATACCAGCACTGCCTTTCTTATTCTAAGTTTCCTCTGCAGGCATTTTGCTAAATATATATATTGCATGTGTATATATTATAAATATATACCATATCTATCCACTGATAGATGTATACACTGTTACAAAAAGAAGAGTAAGTTGTTACAGAAACTTTACATTTACATTTTTATATATATATTTATAGATATTTATATATATATATATAAAACTCTCCCCCGCTACATTTGGTACAAAGAATAAATCAATCTCAATGGACAGCAGTTTTCTCTCCAGGTGGGCTGAACAGCAGATTATCACCGGAGGCATCAAATTGTCTGCGCGAGACACGGGCTCCATTCCTGCTCTCTGTTGATTTCAAAGCAAACACTGCATTTTCTGAACATAAGGCAGTAGGAACAGTGGTGGTTAGACAATAAATGTTATTCTCCTATAGTATCTGTGCAGGTCATACATTTAAGAACAGCCCTGGCTCATATGCTGAACATTCAAGTGCACCTTTACAGCAACAGCACGTCTTACATAAGGGTTTGATCCTCAAGTGGTTTGTCTGTCAGTGAGCTGTGGGTTACTGGCAATGCTCAAGGAAAACCTGACAGCAAGGGCACAACATCCCTGGATAACAGCAGCAGGCACATCCCCTCAGCTGGGAGAAAGGCAGCCATTTCCATGGAAAAAGAGAGAATGGCCTAATTACAGATGTTTCCACTACATACTTGGCTGTAAGATTTCCATCATATTTCACGTCCTGTACACCTGAATCCTATCCAAAGGGTTTGCAGAGACACAGTGTCTCCAGACCTACAGAGGAACCACCCAGGGTTCCTTTTCTCTGCCTTAGAAGTAAAGGAAAAAAAAAATATATATATATATAGCATAATGAACTTTCTGGAAAGCAATGCTCCCAAAGGAAAAGCATTTCCACTCCAGTTAAAGATGGTGTTAGGAATAGGAAATTTTAGCAAGTTTAACATTCAGCTGCAGGAGCAACTCAGACTTCTACAGATATTACAGACCTGATGCTCAAGGTGCCAAATTACCTGGACTGCAAGAACATCCCTGCACATCACGTTGTTAACCTGACACACATTGGAGAGCTCATAAAAAATGCAACTCTCACACAGCATTAGCATCGTCCTTACAGAACTGCACTCCCCTGCAAACATTAATTGAGTAATACAGTGTTCTGATTTCTTTTTTTCACTCTCTCCTGGATTCTGCTTTCTGCTCGAATGGAGACTACAGCCCCTTGCTGTGATTGCCAATTATATGAAAAAGGGCTGAATCCATTTGGATGGCTGATAAGGAATGTCTTGATGAAACTATAACCACATGCACCACCCTCATAGCATCTGCCCTCCAATAGCCTACAAAATATCCACCTCCTGAGCACAATGGCAATAATCACCCATCTTGGTGACTTGAACATTTAAATGATTTCATATGGTACTCTGCAAAAAAGAAATCAGTTTACATCATGTTATTCTGTGAAGCCAAAAATGGAAAAAAAATTAAAGCGGGAGAGGGGAAAAGAGAAAGGAAAAAAAGGAAAAATAGAAGATTGGAGATAATTGCAAGGTTTGACTTGCTTGCATTCCCTCAAACTCCAGCTGCAATCTTGCCACGTGCATGGTAATTGCAGAGTGTGTTAATACAGGGAATCTTCTGATGGGGAAGCTCAGAGATGGCTTTGATTTTACAGTGGCTGAAATGATCTTCGGAGCCAGTGTTTTCTCCTGAATCACATAAATTAAAGCTGGGAAATCCCATCCTGATAGTCTAATGTAATAATTTCCAACCCTTGGGCTACATACTTGTTAGAACTACATTAAGTCAGGATTTTAAATATTGCTGAGGGGCATGTGAAAATTCAGTGAGACAGGGTGAACTCGTTATGGCATGAGGCACAAAGTCATCACTCCTCAAATGGGATTGAGGGCCTGGGAAGAACCTCCCTGAAGGCTGCCTGCCACCAGGGCTATCCTGCTTCCCTGGTGATCCTGCTCCAGCTGCTCCTGCCTGGCTGTGCTGCTGAGGGTTCAGGGCTGCTGTGCCAACTTGGAGAGTTGCAGCAGGTGCTTTAGACAGTCTTCTAGCTCTGCATCGCTCCTGACTCCACTGCTTAAAATCTGTTTAAGGGCATCTCTCTCTCCCTCTGCCCCATCTATTTCACCTGAGCAGAAACAGGGTGGGCTGCTAAATAAGAAAAGCAGCTGCTGAAAATGGTGGGCACCACTGAGCCCAGGGTGTCCTTGTGGCAGTGCTAATAACTCCACTTTATTACAAATATCCCTACAGCTTTCAATCACTGCAAACTGAAGTCAAACAAAGTAATTTAAAAATGGGAGGCTATTGTATACTTGCCCTCTGGTCAAACCACCATAACACACAGGCTTGCAGAGTCACGTTAGCTTTTCCTCGCAGGAAAAGCAATATAATTGTCACAAGTAGCACAGGCTTTCTTCATTTCCTACCAGCTGCCTACGTGAAAGAGCTGAGTACACGGCCCACGCTGGGCTTCCAAACAAGCAACTGCAAAGGAACAGCACTGAGAAACAACCGATGTCGGCTCACAGCGAAATCCGAAACCAAGCGGGCACAGACGGGACTGCTGGGAACGGAGCGAGCCCGGGCACTGGCACGGCACTGCTCGGGGAAGGTGCAGACAACAAAGCCAAGCTCAGGACCACGTGGAGCTCATGCGTATTTCGGGGTGTACTTTTATCTCATGCTCAGTATTGCGACATTCTAAAATACTTAGCATCAGGAGTTCGTCATAAATATTTAGAAACACTGAATGGTAACAGCGGTGAACTTGTTCACGTTGCTAACACACTGGATGTAGTTGTACATTAAGCACCAGCAATAAGTTTCCTTTTTGCCAAACAATTATGTCAGACAAACATCTGGTTGTAGACAACATGGCTTCTGCATCAGACTAATACAGTTCTTATAGACACAGTCACACACATACACAAAATTACATTTCAAGGCTGGATATACTGTTTAATAATGCTACCACTCCAATTTACTTCAATAGCTGCAGCAGCATTTGTTTGTTGGGTTGTTTTTTCTCAGAAAAATTAAAGAGATAGTGGCAAACAACGCACTTTACTCAGTTGTGTTATTATTTCGTAGAGTACTGAGTGGAAGATGCTGTAAGAATGTGCAGCAGACTTTCTGGGTTGTGTCAGACTATGGGAACATTCCTTAAAAAAATACCTTCCCCCTGCAAAGTCAGAATAACTCATTTTTTGAAAGTATATGAACTAAAACCCAGTAATAAAACAAGAGGAAATATTAGCCCAAAGCATGGTGATTTCCCACAAGAAGAGCATGGCCTCTAAGATTGCCTTTCCTGGCAGACACAATCAGGATCAAAGCTAGAACAAAAAGAGTTAATACTGTCTCGGAAAAAAAGAAAAAGGAAGAAAGAAAAAAAGCCCATGGCTCTCGTGCGGCAATCATCACATCTCTTTTTCCAGTGATATAAACATCTTTGTTTGTTAGGCACTCCAAGTTCATGTCTCCAATGTTATTCCAACATTTACTTTTCTCAGTGTCTCACTGCCTGTATAATTTTCTTTTAATTAAGACTGGAAACATTCTGGAAAGCTTCTTTGGATAATGCACTTCATTTGTGTGTTGTTTCTCATCAGCTGAACTGCATATTACCAAAGAAGGCTGCAGAGAGTATTTCCTGTAATATGAAAAGATTCTGTTGAAGATATAGGGAGCACTGCCCTAGAAAGTTACTACTTTTTTTTTTTTCCCCCAGAAAAATAAAAAAAAAAAAAAAAAAAAAAAAAAAAAAAAAAAGAAAAGGAAAAAGAAAATGTTCTTCAAGCTGTTGGCGTGATGAGTCCTGTTTGGCCTGTTCCATGAGCTGTATGTCATCCAGCACACCATTGTTGTCCTGGCTCAGGAATGATGCATCCAGCCCTGCTCCAGGAGGCCACCTCTTGCCTTCCTGGAGTGCTCCCACGTGTTGTGTGTGGCTGCTCAAGCCCAGCACACAGCCCCTTCCTCAACAACCTCAGCCTTGGACAGCACGCTGACCTTCCAGCCATAAACAGTTGTAGTAGAAGAGCTATCTCCAGACAAATATCCACAGAAGCTCTGCAGAATGGTCCATTTGAATTCTTGTCCTTGTAAGGAGATGTGCTGTTTACAAGAAACACAATTAATCAAAGGAAAAAAAAAAAGACCCTACTGTACAATATTTACATCTAGAAGCTGGCCCAGTATTTGGTCCATAAAATCAATTTTAAAAAAAATCATATAGGAAGTTATCCAGTCCCATAGGATCTGTCCATCATCAGCTGTTGGTAAAGGTCCTTCCAGGGGAGGCCTCAGGCCTGTAATCATATTTATTCAGTGTACTGGGATAATAGGTTGTTGTGTACACATTGGTTTGCTGCAGCGGATAGAAGTTGGTTCTGTCGTCCGGTATCAAGTTGTTCTTGTTAAGTGTCTGTAAAAGAGAAGAGGAGATGACAGGCATGGCCACAGTGCCCCACAATTACTCTTTTCTACCTGCAGGCACCTCCCTCTCACCTGCCTTCTCCAGCACGGACTCTGCTGCGGCCACCACCACCTTCCCTCCGGCTGGGAGAGCCAGCTGGCACCTCGCGCTCGCTACGGCTGGGCTTGGGGACCACAGCTCCTGCCAGGTCTCCCTCAGTGGCCCTGCGCTCAGCTACTGCTGGGGATGGACCAGAGCCTTCTCCAGGGACACGGAGTCTCCTGGTGGATGGCGTGTTGTCTGAACACCATTGTCACACAAAGCCATGCTGGGCCTACATGAAGGCTGGCGATTAACGGCAGCGCTCAGCTCTAACCTCATCCAAAATGCTCATGGTGCAGCCTGTGGCTCCCTCTCAAACCAGGTGCCAAACGGCAGCTTTTCCTCTTTGGAAGAGCAGGTGTGCATTTACCTGATCTCCATCTCCATTGGTAGATATCCAGGTTTGGACCCCCCGATATTAAGTGTGTCACTTCTGTAAGCTACAGTATAAGTAACAAATCATGGTCACTTTTGGAAAATCTAAAATTACTTTAAAAAATTTAACAACCACGTAACAATTGTCGGAAACAATAACATAAAAAATTAGAACAACAAATGCCCGTTTTACCAGAGAAATTTAGAAATGTTTTTTTTTGTCCCTCCCCTCTTCCCACCAACAAGCAGATGTCCCCCTCTTCCCAGATTAAAGACCACTGCTATGCCAGCTGTTACCTATGAACAAGGATAAAATTACACCTTGTGTGTATGTGTGCAGTAATTCTATGGAACTTTCTCCTTCCTCACAGTCATCTAATTTCTGTGAATTTGTCTGAGATACTTTTATCACAGTTTTTTCACCTAAACCCTGGCTTAAATTTCTTATGCCTATCTCTGGTCTATGTCACTCCAAAGTGCACCTTTAATGGCTGTTGTGCAGGGAACTCACGCCTTTGATCTGGGAGTCAACACTAGGCATGCTGCTACAGCATCCTTATCTTCAGGGAACATTTAATTAACAGCACATTTAAAGAGAGCATGAGCATCTCTCCCATCAGGAGCAGAGATGGAGAGGTCTAATGAGCCAGCTAGTCCTGGGCCCTAATGGTTGTTCTGGCATGATCTGATGCTGCTTTAGTGAGGAACCACTTCACCTCAGTTCCCCCTTGAGACAAACCCCTCATGCCAGACCCAGCTCAGGGCAAGGTGAGAACTGATTAACTATGCTCGAGTCCACGAACTACCCAGCTCCTTCAGCTTTACTTGACCTACTGAACTCCAGGCAAAGTGGCTCCCTCAGCAAGGTGAGAAATCTTTGCCCTGCCTGAGGGCAGGTGCAGATGGAAGTTTCTGGGGAAGGCTCTGTCCCCCCCAGCAGCAGCAGGGTGACCTGACAGCAGTGGGCTCCCTAGAGATGGGGAGCAGGGTCTCACCCTGTGCATGTGCCCACTGCACAGTCAGGGTTCATCCACATCCCAGCTGTGACCACTGAAAGGATCAGCTACCCTGGGCTCAAAGGGTACATTTATCTCCCTATTTCTTTGTAATCAAATAATTTTACTGCATGGGGAGCGGGAGAGGAGGAGGAAGAAAAGAAAATGTTTTCTTCTAATCAGCAGACTGACAGCTACAGCTACCCTGGGAGTTGTAAGCTCATACAATTTCATACAAGATGTTAGAAAGAAAAGCTTTCCTGTGCCAAAGCTACCCTGGCAAAGAAATATCCCAATTGCTGAACCACCAAATAAGTTTTTCAGAAATAAGCACTGCCTGAAACATCTCATACATGAAAACTGGAGGAGACCCAGCCCCCTCCTGGTCTGACTGCAATCTCCCCCTGCCTGGAGTCCCTAAATTGATCCCATAGCCCAACACTTGTAGGAGCCAAGGACAAATATTTTCAAGAAATGAGAATTTGTGCCCTTCAATATGTAAAAAAGGAAGTGTCATGCTTGCTCCCAGTCACCCAAAGAAATACTAAAGTAGTGAGGCCAACAGTCTGCTGCTTTGTGCTGGAGGCTGGGAAACAAGGAAGCCAGCCTCAGTCCTCCAGTGCTTGCTATGCTTCCTTGGGAAATCCAATTAACTGCTCTGCGCTTCTGTGTCTTCTGGCCCAGCTTGAGAAAAACAAAGTTTGAAATTCCCTGTAAAAAGGCACTTTTCTAAGTACTACCACCAAGTATTTGGGGGAGTTGCTGTCTGGTGAGACCCACATGTGTTCACACTGGCTGTACATGATGGCTGCTGTTTCCTACTGATGTTCCTAGTTGGGATACCCACTGCTGGCACCGTAACTCCATGGCCACAGCAGGAAGGAAGATGAAGAGGCTGAGTCCCACTGCCACAGTTTCTCTGGACTCTCTTGAAGCTGGTCCAGCATTCAGGCCATGTCTGGGTTGGTTAAGATTCATCACATGACAGGATTACCACCTCTGAAACTTAGTGAGATGAAAATCCTGACCTGAAATAGCTCAGGACCATCTTGATATGAGAACAAAGACCTCAGGACTCAAGTTCTTTGGCTTTGAGATGGAAAATCTGTATGAGTTTTAACATATTTCACAGTATTAAAAACTAGCCCATCACAACAGACTTAGCAATTAACATGATTTGCATTTTTCCTTCTCTCTTTTCTTATGTTCATATAATATTTACTTAAGAAAAACCCCACAACTGGTCATTTGGTCTTTTTGATTTTATTTTTGATGGAGGGCTTATATCTTAGGGAAATGCCTCATAAAATGGTTTAGTGGAATTTATAATGCAATTAGCCACAAAGAATTTGTCTCTGGAAATGCTGCAATGGCAGTACTGTTCTAAATCAGCATGATCAATGTGCACTGCCTTAACATTTCCCCCCACAAACTTATTGTCTGTCTCATTTTAATAAACAGATGATTAGGTTTCTTGGCACTAGAAATTGGTTGATATTTTGTAGAAGTGAAATTAGGCAGCAGTGAAATTTAGAGATGTACACAGACACACTCATGCATTCACTGCAGGAGAAGAGGCTGCAGTTAAATTTCTCTGGGTTGATTCCTGTGCTGCTTTACTCAGAGTTTTAACCCCTGCTCTCATCCCGCAGCTCTTCACAGTGACAGCACAGAGATGGCCAACCACGTTCCCTTTGGAAGGCATTTCCCATCACTGTGTGGGTTATGCCATTGAGGCCAGAGCCTCGTGACAGCCTGAACTCACTGCAGTTCCTGTGGGATGGGAACAGCCTGCTGCACCCACGGATGCCCCCAGCAATACTGATCAGTCCCAACAGGAAAGGCGAGAGTTGTCACCAAAGTTGTCACCAGCCCATCACAAAAACCAACACTGACCAGACCCTGGCTCCCAGCCCAACTCCTGCCAGTGTCTCATCCCCTCAGCCCCCCTAAGCCAGGTCCCCAGTACGACCAGGGCCAAGAAGTGTTTCCTGAAGACAACACCCAGCAAGTCCTCCTAGGAGGGACAGTCCTTTGGTGCTTTTGCAGGGGCTTGTCAGTGGCTGCAGCAGCTAAGCTGACTGAAGCAGCCCAGCCAGCACTAGAGCTCACCAGAGGTTTCAGGGAAGGAAAAGAGACTTGCCTTTGCAACCTGAGCCCTCCTGCACCACTGTCCTGCACCCTCCAGGGCAGTAGACATGTCAGTCATCTGAGCACCTCCAGACCCTTCCAATGACACTTTTCCTGACACTCAACCAGTACCTTCCTCTTATTGTCTACTTCCTCCCATATCAAACACTACTGACTGCCCTGGCCAGCAACTACAACCTTTTACAACTCTATGCACAGTAAGCAGAAAGAACCAAAACCCTGATCAATGCTTACTGCTGCAAATTAGTTGTGGCAAAATCTCCATGCCATACACATGATGTATTCCAAACACCAAGGAAAATGCATTTCAGGTCATCATTTTGGTCCTATCCTGCCTTGAGAAGAAAGAAGCTTCTGGTATTTATGCAAGCATAATATTCCACATAAAAAGTGAGGCCAGACTGAGCTAATATGAAAACCTGTGGAATGCACTTAGGAAAAGTACTCCATTCCACTAACAATTATTTTTTTTACCTGCTTCCTCCCTTACAGTATGAGCCATGACATCCTGACATAGCTGATATAATTTGTTTCTTTTGGTCTGTTCACCACAGTTGAAGGGCCTGTTAGCAGAAGGAAAGCCACCAGCATGTTCTAACACAGCCAAGTGGATCACACAAAAGTAAGCCCAACTTCAACTGCTTTCTTTAAATGACACCTTACACAGTCTTTAGGCTGCATTGGCAAATGACTAATATAGTTTGAAAAAATCTCTGACCCAGGAACTGTGCTTTGTCAAGCAGGAATGTTTTCAGATGGACTACGATGGTTATGGCTTTAATAGACTGTAAAAGAGCAGCAGCTTGCTGCCTTATATGTGATCTCTCAACTAACCAAGAGATCCGATCTCGTTGTCGGTGCATTGCATGTCCATGCCAAGCACAACAGAATCCTGAGTATTTCAATATTTATGGGATTATATGAACAATCTGATCACTCATGCAAGTGTGCAGTTAGAAATGGAGGAGTCAGAGGAAGGGTCACATCGCAGGCAGAGCACTCACATGCACTCACAGGCTGCTTCTCCCAGTTACAGCCCAGTGCTGGGTGTGTTAAACATGACTCTATTGTACCATATGCACACATTTAACTTTGTTCAGCTTTCTCCATTGATATTTTTAGCCTAAGTCATCATTCAGATTTTCCATTTGTTCATTTTTCTCTAGCAAGACCTTGCTACTACTTCCCCAAATTCTGCCTCTGATCCAAATCATTAAGTCATTATCCACTGACCTACTTGCTTACATTCTCCCAGATGTATCAAAACATCTTTACATATAACAGTATGGGACTTCCAGTACTACTCCAAACTCATTCCACAGCTGCAAGTATAAGCTGTGTAAACATTTCTTACACACATAAACAGATCAAATGTTTCAATTTCCAATATGCAGTCATGAAAATTTCAAAACTTGTTTTAAGAAGTAGATGGGCATTTCCCCACTCCCAATTAAAAAGAAGTCCATATATTTTTGAGAAGCAATGATACTTCTAAAAGCATGTGATACTTGTACAACTAATACCAAAATTAGGGCCATAATGTAGTTCCCACAGGGTAACATATGATGGCAAGATTTCCTTAATCTGCTCGTGTAGAAAGCACTCAGGCTTTTCAGAGCTCAGCAATCTCTCTAAGCTCCAGATATTTCTATTTTGGGGGTTGTGGAGGAAGAGTCAGCAAGTTTCCCAGGCGTTTTGTAGGTTAATCTTCACCAGCTATGCAGCACCAGAATCCCAGTGAAGTCAGTGAGCAAGGACAATATCCCCCAGCCTCACAGCTCTTCCACTATTTCTCTGTGAACAGGTATAATTTCACTTCTTCTACCTCCTACCCATGACACTTTCCTCTTTAGAAAGGTAAAAAACAAAAAAGTTCCTGGGCAGCTTCAAACAATTTTTTTCAGTGTTTATGGTTACCACCACTTCAGCTTCTGAAGAAGCTGAACAATGCAGTGCACACGTTTCCATGGCTCATCAGAGACATGCTGCACGTGCCAGGGCTGCACAGCTTTAGGTTTCCACCTTGCAATTTTGTTTGTAATGTTGAATATCCCAGTGTACTGCAAAGAAAAACTTCCCCTTTCCTTCACCAGAGGATGAGTGCAGGCATGAAGGAACCAGGGGTAACAACTTCAATCATTGCTAACCCTGGTCATCCACTGTGAGCACAGCAGAAGGTCTAAAATCAGGGTCCAGGGAGCAGACAGCAACTTTGTAGCCAACCCATTCCTATTAGTAAATCCAAATGAAGCCCATGTGCATCCCTCATCCTTCCGCTGCAGAAATCAAGGACAACACTCCTGCTGAACTCAGTCACACAAATATTCCTAAAAGAATTGAGGCAGCCTTTCCAACTTTCCTTGTAACAGCATCCAACAGACCTCCTGTAGCAACAGTGGGATGGCCATTACGCCCCCTCATTCCCCAGGAAAATGGAGGGATAAGGGAATTGTGCAATGATGTAATGAAACCAAGATCCAACATTTAGCTTCTTTTGTGCTCCTTTTAAACCATTTGCTTCTTGCAATGAAATCAGATTGAGCAAAATGCCTTTTTGATGCAGATCAGCTGTTTCATGGAGCTAGACATGCCTTCTTGTTAAAGGATGTTACTTTTTGCTTTGTTGGAACATTAGCCAAATGACTCAGGGCTGTGGAAATATATTAATATTATGAAACATTTCCCAAAACTTGTACATCTCTGCAAGTACCAGGGCAGAGATCTCGGAATTATAATTAATCAGTAAATTTGGGAATAATTAGCATAATAATTATATTTCAACAAAATAAACCATACAACTAAAATAACCTCTTTTGGCAATAACTGACACCGAGAAAATACATGACGTCTGGCCCACCCACATGCTCCCTTTCTCCTGATCAACTGGATGCCACAACACTGCTGTGCCTCTTGAGCTAAGAATTACAAATAACCCTGGAAAGATGGAAAGTTGCCAGAAAGACCTTATGAGACCCATGTATTTACTCTAAGCTAGGAGTGATTTTTAAGACTTGAATGATTCCTCTTTCTGTTTTTTCTTTAAAATTTGCTTAGTGTCTTATGCCAAGCAAACTATCTCACCTGATGCTTTTATAAAACCTCTTAAGCTCTGCCTACATGGAGTCAAAGGAAGCAGTGGCCAGGGTTTATGTATTGAGCTTTTTCGTGATGAATTCAATAAGGCTGTTTGCAGGATTTACAGTGAAGTGTAGATGTACAGATGAGGAACCTATTTTCTATATAAGAAGGTTATACATCTCAAAAAGAGATACAAAAAAATCCCACTGGGACACTAAACTTATGATTGCATTTTCTTTTTGGATGGAAGCTTACCATATTTTTAGACTGGAGATTCTTTATTCACTGTTATTGGTAAATAAATTAAACAACCCCCAAATGATGGCAGCATCTGTAGATGTGCTCAGGTTGACAATAGAACTAACATCCAATTATCAGAAAATGAATAGCTAAAGTTATTTATAGCTGTTTGAAAATGGCTATTTTATCCTTGCACTTAGGAGGGAGTGAAGTTATATTACTGCCATTGTAAACTTATAAAACCCTTCAGAACTGGCAACATAAAGGACCATTGTCAGAAGGATGCTTTGGCACATCTCTGACTTCAAGCACATGAGTAAGATGGCAAAACAAACTGCATGTAATAGTAAGGCAAACTGAAGTGTTTTTCTGAACTGGAAACTGAAGTCTGAGGAGGTCATGGAAATCTTCCCACTGGCAAGTGCAGGTGTCTAGCTTAAAGCTTGCAATTTAGCCCCAGCTTGCCTATGATTTGAGGGTGGCAACACCCATGACGTGGTGTCCAGACACAAAAGAGGAATTCAAGGCTGCCCCAACTGCTTCCCAATATAGCTGGTGCACAGGATATAGCAGACATGATCTCAGCTGTGTGGGAAGGTGTAAACTGTCTCCTCGCTGCACTCCTGTGCCTTGGTGAATGCCCTTCCTGGGTGCCCCACGCACACAAGAGTGTTACTAGAGAGGCTCAGCAGGCTCCAGTACTCAGACAAATTCACCAGAGGCATAATCACGGCCCTTTAAAACTGACATTAATCGCTCTGCGTGCAGATGATGGTTTGGAGCACTGGGCTGTACAGGGCTGATGGTAATTAGTCTGGGGCTGTCTGGGGGCACAGCTCTCACTGCCCCACTGCTCTCATACTGGAGCAAACAGCCTTGAGGTTTTGGATGGCCTCAGAGCTCCTTGTTCCGATGAATTGCCAGCACAAGTCATGCAGCCTCGTGCCAGCCCACAGTGCTGCATTTAAACTGAGAATTGCAAAGGTGTAACTGCAGTGGTGAAAAAAGAAGTAATAAAAATAAAAGTAAAAACTGGGCCCAATTTGCCATCTGCTAACTCCATTCAGTGTCTTACAGTCTTTCTGCTTTCCAAATTCTCCCACCCTCTAAATAGCTGCTTTTTGATTATTTTCCTCAGGATTGCTTTATTTTCTCCCCATGTTGCCTCTCACCTTGTTATTTCCTCTCTACATTTGTAACCTCCTCAGGTCATTTTACATTAGCCCTATACCAGTGGCTGTTTTTTTGACACACCTCCCAGTTTAATATCTTCTGCTCATTTAATTAACACACTGACTGCACTCTCTCCAAGGTCATTAATGAAGATATTAAATAAAGCCAAACCTTGCATTACTGCTTGCAGTGTCCCAAACAACTCCTCCCCATAGCCCTGTTTGTTCCCATCAACAATTGCCTGATGTTCACAGTCCATTAGCCAGGTTTCAATCTCTACAGCAGCCTTCCTGTCCAAGCCAATTTCTATTTACACATCACAAGATTATTTAAGACACCAATACCACCCTCTTTTCTTTAGATGTAGGGACGAGTGAAGCTGCATTTTTAACCAGCTAAGAATCTGCAGCTTGAACTCTGTGCAAAAAGTGATTATGTTTGATTTCTCCCTGCTCAGCATTAGGTCTTGGCTCAGCTGTCAGCTCAGCTGAACTACCTTTCATTTCATCAGGGTATGTGATATGCTGCCTCTCAAATATTAATTCAGATCTTCCTACATATTAATACTGACACAGATTTGTTTCAATGAGTTTCCATTGCTGTAACTGAAAGCACAGTCGAGTCAATCCCATTTGTTTCTCCGGGTTTCACTCTCTAGCAGGGCCCTGACTGCCAAATTTTACAGACAGAGCAGGATTTAACACCCCATTGATGTGCTTGGTTGAATGGGGAAGGTCCAGGCGTTCTCCAGCGACTGTGGGCCTGTATGCTCACAGATGTTCTGTCTTATCCCCAAATCCAACTGACGTTTCCCACACAGATTTATTCAAGCTACTTGTGTGACTTCAGTGCATTGGACTTATGTAGCTTAACAGTGACTCAATTAGGAGGGCAGAAATGAGCCTGCTTTCTCACTAACACTTTTGTATTACCTTTGCAATTCATGGCATTGGGGGTTTGCCTAAGGTCCCTGATATTTATAAAGGTAATTGGAGTTGTTCATCAGCTGGTTCTCAGAGACTATGGGATACAGTCCATCTAGATTCCTTCACCCACAGATTTTCAGTTCTTTCCTTTATTCACATGCTTTGTGCTAAATCTCAGGATGATATTAGAGCTGACTTAATGAGGATTCCCCCAGCTCTATGGGAGTGCAGGCAGAGTTACTCCTGCTTCCCCTATGCCAAACCTCTCCTGTATATATAAATGATGCACCAGGGAAAGTGGCTGTGGTTGTAGTGTTGCCCCAACCTGTGCAGCTCATGCTGTGGCAGCAGCCAGTGCATCCTGAGCAGCCCTGAGCTCTCAATGATTCTTCAGGACTGAATGGTCATGGTCCAGAAAAAAAAAGCTCAAGTATTCATCTGTCCTCACTCAGAGCTGCCAAACACTCTGGAAACTGAGCTCTAGTCCTGAATACTGACACAGATATATTTATTTTATATGCATGTAGCTCAATTTCTTTATAACTCTACTTAAGAATCCATTAATTGCAAGTGGCACTGTTCAAGAAGAACAACAAGGCAGCTCATCTCCAAGTGTAGCACAAAGGTTATATGTTTTCTGATATTAATTATTTGTCTAATATTAGCCTCTTTGCTTTAGCTCCCTGCCTCTTTCATGGCTCCCTTTAAAGTCTTCTGCAAACACATAATTAATTCCTCCCGCACATACTGGTGGCACTGAGGATTTCCTGGTCCAGCTAATACACATAATACTTCTAGCCAGAGATTCGAGGTGGCAAAGAGGAGAGAATCACCCCAAGCTTTTGGACCAAGGGAGAACCATTAACTTCTAGCTAATGAGGAAAGGGCATATTTGAAATATTCCGCTGCTGACCGGTAGGGGGAAGTCATGTAAGTAAGAGCAGCAAGTCCAGTGCAATTTTGTTGTGCCCATTCCTGTAGTTCTTCAATTAATTATTCTTCCAGCACAGCTGGGTGGGTGCAGGCTTGTACATGTCAACCTCAGAGAAATTAGGAAAGGGGAAAATTGCAAGAAAAAGGTAATATCAGTCATTAGATAAATTAGTGTAGCCGGAAAAATCAGATAAGCTTTAGAACACATCTGTCTGTCTTCAGCTCTGACACAGCAGCTCACATGTTCAAAAACCTGCCAGATTTTCCAGCTACACTCATTGATCTAATTAAAAACAAACCAAAACTTGTCTGCCTACAAATAGATTATCACAGCTGCAGTAATACTACTCCAAAGAAAGGCTTATGTGAGCATCCATGATGATCTAGCCTGTGAGAAGGCAGAGCATGGACCATATCTCTAACCTGGCTGTAGAGGAGATATACCTGGTTGTAAAGAGGGAGCAGAGAACACCGAGTTAATAAACAGGAAGATGTGACAGGATACTATGAAGCATCTACCCACAGTGTCAAAACTTAATATGGCTTAAAAACAGAAAATCATCTCGAAAGCCAGACTCTCTTAAAAATGGTAGGGAAAAGGGACCAGTGAGGATTCCCACCCTATAGGGAGCAGCAACACCCTGTGAAGCAGCAAGGGTTTGCATGAAAAACAGATGGAGCAGGGACTCAATTCCCATCGGGGGACTGCTGTGAGCAGCTGCTTAGTATCCCAGAGGGAGCAGAAGCAAGGTAACACTCCGATCTGAAGTGGCAGTCTCCCCTACTCTTAAATACTTTATCTACACGAGTGCGCTATCTGTGACTCACACACAGCAACCCGCTGAGCCCCTGCCGCCAGGGGGTGGGGGCAGCGCCAGGAGAGGCACATCCCTCCCTGGGCACAATCATCCCAGGACAGCCACACCTCCAGGCATGCTTGACTGCTCAATTTGACTCGAGCCAATGATATAAAGGGAGAAAAGACACTAATAGATTTTGACTGAGACGCACCACTTAATCCCTTTTTCCCCATCAGTAAGCTCTCTTGCTTTCCCTTCATAGTAGGCATTATGCAAATCAGGAGTCCCCTGAAGTGATATTTGCAACTGCAGGATCATACAAGAAAGGGCACAATGCTTCTTTGCCAATTCAACCCCCTGCCCCTACTATTCTATTTCAAATAATACTATACTCACGGTGAGTACTAAAAATATGTACTCTACCATTCAAGCACTTAATGTTCTTAAATGCCACTTTGTTCAAGGGAAATGGCCTTTGTTAAACATGCAATTCACTGGGAACAGAATTTATATTTCAATCTGATTTACTATATCTAAACATATATATATGGCTTTTTTCCCCCAGCTGATTACATCAGCTAACACCATGCAGCTAAAGCAAATACTTCAGGGACACTGTTGATAACTTCTTGAGAACACTGGGTATCATCAACTACTGCTTTATATGTGAACTTTACAGCCACTTCCTGTGGCTTGAACGATGCAGTGAAAGGGTCACTGGGAAAAGAAAAAAGCTTATATCACAGTGCTATCAATGTATGTGCTGTGATCACCAAAAATAAATGGGTTAGCCAATTTTAGTTGAAGTAACAACACATCAAATTAAGTGGCAGGACACTGAAACACAAAGTTTTCCACGGAGAAGCAAACATCCTCAGAGACCAAGGCTGACTTTGACAAATATTCTTCTAGGGCACTTGACAGCAGTTTAAATAGCTTTAACTTAAACCACTGGCTGCCTCGTCTCTATAAAAAAGGTGTGATTTTCAGCAGCAATGAAAATGACCATCACCAAGAAAGAGACATTTAAAATCCATACAGAGATTCTCTTTCCTATATCCTGAATGCTACTTTTTTTCCCACAGAATAAAATCACTGAATTGGAAGAGACCCACAAGGATCATCCTGTCCATCTCTCAAGAGAATGGCCCATACAGAATAACCTTGGCATTATTAGCACCATGCTCGAACTCATTGAACTAATCTTCTTTTTGCTAATTTTTGCACACCAAACACCCAGCATGTTATTTTATTCAGAAGGATTCATCTTCCCAAGACAGAATTGGTTTCTGTGTCTCAGCTCTCCATGTTAGTATTTTATTGCCATGAATTATTTGGGATTAGTAATGAAGTGTGGATCACAGGGCCCGGAGTCCTTCGCAGGGGGTGTCTGCTTTGCACTCTGTCATTTGTTTCCCAACAGCATTGTTCTCACTTCATTAGAAAATATTCGTTGCAGCTTCTAATTTATACAGTCCAAGTGATCTACTGATTATTCACCCCATTTTCTGGTAACTGCATCTATATTTGCTGTATAATTTTAGGCAAGTGCAGGACTCACAGTGCTACTAAAGTTAATGTGTATTGTTCTAATGCCCTAGAAAATTCAGTTACCAAGCAATACATCAAACACTTAGTTTCCCTCTTTCATTGCCATATCCTGCAATCTCACCTCATCTTTTCCCACAATAAATTTAATCCTTGACATAAATGACTGTTTTGTTTCAGTGTTTGGCCCTTAGGTCCTGCAGCAGCAGTGCTGATGCCAGAGAAGATGCAATGCTCAGGTGCTTCCTCAGCTTATTTGAGGCATCAGTACAGAGAGTTTTACTGTGTGACTCATGACTAAAGCTCTGTGGAAGGAAGGAAGGACAGAGGGAGGTCTGTCCAGCACAATCGCAAAGAAAATCTGCAGAATCATCATCAAAACCATCCTGCAACTTACATTTCTCACTGATCCCATCTGGCCTGATCCAAAGGCCATTGGATTTTGGACTTGGACCAATATGCAGACGCCTTTGTCCAAATCCCTTGTAGAATAAAATGTTGGCTCTCTTTATTGGCAGAGGATTTAGCAATAGGAAGAAGTTCAGTCCAAACCCTTTCTCCATGTGTGGCTGTTCCAAGAGATCCTAATTCACAAGGGCTCAATCTTGACCCTACATCCTCCTGCTTCTACTGCAGGATCATCTGGCTTTCCATCAGCACAGCTGTGGTAAGTAACTCACACAAGGCATGGAGCAGCTGAAGCAAGATGTTAAAAAGAGGATCTCCTCACTGCTTTGATAGTCAGTTATTATTTAATTGGCGTGGCAGTACTGGGAAGGTTGTAGGTGGTTCTGTAACCCGTCATGCCAAAATGTGAAGAGCAGATAATTTTTATTTCATTATGCTTTTGTTCTGCACAGTCTTCAATATTGTCAGAGTGTTGTTTGAACTTCAAGCAATTAATGAAACATGAACTGCTTATTAGGTGACCCAAAAGGTCTCTCCCCTACGATCTGTGAATACCAAATCAAAATCAACGTGTTGCTGGTAAATGCATATGCATGAAATCTTTCAAGACATCCTGGCTAAAATAGCTAATAATAAACCTCACATCATTCTTGAGAAAGCAGAACAGAAAGGGAAAAGGAGCCAACAAAAATAAAACATGCTTCTGCAAAACACTGCCTATGCAAGTTAGCATCAGCTACATGATCAATAGGTCAACCATTATGTATGGTATTTACATCTGATCTGCATTACTGCACTGCTGTGCTGAAATGACCAACAAGGCTCATATCAGCTAGCACTTCCTTCATTAAAATTTGCCTTCATATAAAATTTACCTTGATTTATGAGTTTGCATTCAGTGCTGTACATTTGAATGTAATACTGCCAAAATTTCTACAGGGTTCACCTGCTGGTTGTAGAGCAGAGATATTTCAAGATGAAAACAAACTAAAAATGGTTGCAGAAGGCTTATTATTATCAAAGAATGGAAAATAATAAACTTGTGCATATGGGCAGCCTTCTGCTACCACCATGTCACTGTGTATTATCATTTCTTGTTACTGAAAAGTAGTCTCCACACCCTCTATTTCCTTAATCCTGGATTTATTAACTCTTTCACACAGATATATACACACACATACAAACCTACAATTATTCTTTTGCTTTCATTAAAAAATATTGAGGGTGGTTTCCTTGGTATCTGCTGAAGAGAAACTTATTTGGGTTTAGAATATGGAATCTCAGGTGCTTCCACTTTCTTTCACATGTACACATTTTAAATTCAGATAGGCCCATATCCAAGCTCAGTCCAACCCTCCTCATCAGGAAGGCGAATTTTAGCTTCTCCATCATTTTAATGTTTATTCTGTGGCATCACAATAAAAACACACGTGCTCTTTGAGGGCATGAAAAATCTCCCTCCTAACCCTTAAAAAAATCTGTCAGTTATTCCTAAATATAAACCTGGCTAATAACAAGTTCCATAAGTAATTACACAGCACAGAGCACACAGAGCCTTTCCTCTTACTTCATTAATGCTATATGCTTCAAGGGAACACTGAGGAGTGACAGATTTGTAGTATGAAATTAGAAATTTTCAGCCAAGAGCTTAGGAAAGGAAGTGCAATAGAGAAGGTGAGCAGAAGGAAATACTCAACAGGAATGGAGAAAAGGGGGCTTCACTTGACAAATAGATTTTACCCTTTCTGTAAATCTCTTTGCCTCATTCACCACTCTGAAGTGTATGACTCTGAGTCCTTCTCAGCAAGTAGCCCCTTGCTCCTAAACATTTAGCTTTGGTCTGTCCAATGACTGCAGATTTATGCACTTGAACTATTTCACTTCCTAACATTCTGTAAATAAGCCCCATCTGGTCTATCTCTCCTTGAGTCCAAGTCCCTTCTCCCCGAACGTAAGTCATACAGTCTCAGTTAGCTAATGCCTTCCTTTAAATAAATCAGACTTTTCAAACCTTGATCTAATGCCTAAGCTCTTTTTGTCCCTCGAAAGAAGACTCTAACAGCTGCTCACTGTTACTATGCACTAGATCAAGTATTCAGAGATGGATCTATCAAAGAGGTCAACTCCCTCCTGACACCACATTAACTAATCTGCTGCTATTTTAAACTTTGCTTAGCTTTGTTATTACTTCTACTTCACTGCACCACTTGACATAGACATAGTGCATTTCATAACCCATTTACCCAATTGATCAAGATCGTTCTGTGAACAACCTCATCCTTCTAAATTTTAACCATTCTGCCTGTTTTAGCAGCATCTGATAACACATGATAGCACAGTATAAATAATGAAGAAAATGTTAACACAAACCCAGCCCTCTAACAACCTGCTTTTGGCCACAAAAATAAATTTGTCTCTTTTCTATATTGCTGCTATATAAGAAACAAGGGAACACTCTTGCTCATTTCTTTATTTCTGCAAGCCTTTTAAATCTGGGTCTTCCTATTGACTTTACCACAGCAACTCCCATAACTGAAAGGATTACTTGGAAGTTTGATGCTTCCAAGATCAAGTCCCTGCTCTTTACTGTCTTAATAATTTATTACTGAACCTGTATATGCAGAGTGTGTAGAATAATGCATCCCGTGAAACTTTGTTAAAAGTCTCTGAAAATCCCGATATGTCTGCTGCTTTCCTCCTATCTAGATCAATATTTATTTAATTTAAAAAAGGAATCCAATTTGCCTGACATGATTTACTTTCCACAAATCTATGCTGACTTGCATTATGATGCCGGACTCTTATTAAACTTTATGCAACTGTAGCCTTAAGCTTGCTAGCAAATGTGTTTTTGAGACTGCATTTATAAGAGAGGCTGTAATGCCCAAGAAGCATTTCACCACATTCTTATTACCACACAGGTCAGTTATTTTCCAGCTCAAACTGTTTTCTTTAAAACAGCAAAACAACACTGACCCTTCTCAAATTATTTGATGCAAACTCTTATTTCTGATGTGCATTCACACTGCAAATCATAGCCATGTATCAGGAGTCATATTGTGCCCAGCATTACACAATTCCCACTTAGAAACAGTCCTCAACACCCAGGGAGTTTAGACTGTGGCAACAGTCCCACCACTGATCTTATTGTTGGGTCTCAGTGAGAAGCTGGGCCAGACCAGCAGAGGCAGACAATCAAAATGTCAACAGCACGTAGCTGTACGAAGGAACAAGCAGCTGCAGGGCTTCCTTCTGGCTTGTGTTCCTGTCCCAAATAATGCTCCACACTGTTCAAGTGACCCTAGGTAGGCTGTTCCTCCTGTGGTGACATGAAGCCCCTCCACCCTTGCCACTGCTCAGTGCTCTGATCCCACGCTTCACCAGGAGGCTGATGCTCAAATCCAGTCTCAGGGTATTGTCTGCAGCACCCTGGGTCCTATCTGCTCTGATAATGGGCCACGCTCACTTTAGCAAGCGACATGCCAACAACACATGCCACTTCAGCACTCATCTCCTACAGGCTTCAGCTCCCCACTCTGCCACTATCACTGAATTCTGCACAGCTGCCTGGGGTAAGTTTCTGTCCAGTACTGATAGAGAGGGGCAAAACCCTCTCTGCTTTCTCATTCACTCCAATTTGGCAGTCACCAAAGAATTTCCAAAATCTCATCCTACCAATGCACATTTTCCCAGCTATTTGTGCAATGAAGTTTCCATTTTTATTCTTCCTCCCCTCCATTTCCTCTTACCATGCACTAACAATGCACTGAACTGAGCTCTTACTGATTTTTTCAGAGGACAATTTGTATACATTCAATAGTCAGAATGGGCTGGAGTATCTTGGTATGTACTTGCCAGACTGGCATTCATCAGGACTGTGAAACAGAACAAAATCCCACTGCAGTAATGAGGCTTTTTAACCCCTTTGTGACAGCACAGCTAAATGCCCTTTCAACCCCATGTATAATGCCATCAGCTGGGCACAGAAACACAGACCTACCCAGTTCCAAACGTGACATGAATACAGAATTTATTCAGGCAGTATCAAGCTGTTTGTGGTATTTCTTCTCAAGTACCCTACCTTGAACTCCATAGGGGTGTACTTCTCATTCTTGGGGGTTGTGTTGCCCTTGTAATGGAGATGGTTGGGAGTGGTTGGGTGGATAACAGTGGACTCCTGGGACTGCCTCTGGCAGCGCTGGCAATACACGTAAATCACAAACGTTAACAGGCTGGAGCCGAAGAAACAGGAGACCCCAGTGGCAATCAGATGGATGAGACTAAAACCTGCAAGGGAAATGACAAGAGATGCTATTTTTAAAGAACAGTCCTTTTCCCTACCCTGACAAGACCACAGGTGCAAATCAGAGCAGTGACATCTCGGGATCAACATTAATAAGCTGTTGAAGCCAGAGTCTTACGTTCTAACATAAACTGACATAATCTCCCTGCAAATCGGTCTCCCCATTGCAGCTCTGCCTTGTGCAGTTTAACAGGTTCATGCATTGTTTTCTCAAAGCTCCCTCCCTGTCTCTCTTCTCTCCCCTCTATTGATATTGAAACTAAACATTATGTTAAGCTGACAGCTAAAGAAATGAGCCATACAAACAATGCACATTAATGGATTCCAAAGCATGTGCGTGTCATGGAAATAAGGGGATAAAAATGCTCAGTGTTTCTCTGAAGGGGAAGGAAGGGAGGGAAAAGCACTTTTTGTCGGCTGTCCAAAATGCCTATGGGACTGTGTGGGGTGGAGGAGATACACATTCCTCCCCCTTGTAATCCAAGTGTGCTCAGCATTCTTGCTTATTCATGGGATGGCACTGCCTTGGTTGTGTCTGGGCTACCTCTGAGGTGTATTTGTAGTGCTAACAGTGAAATAGGGCTCCTCTGGAGAACAGGAAAGATAAAGTGGACAAAGGAAAGGGGGACAGTGCTTGAAAAACACTTCTTTGTTGGCTTTCTTGGCAAATTGCAGAGATAGGAAATCAGTTGCAGGCAGGTGCCGGCAGGGTAGCTACAGTGCAAATACTTGAAAAGCTCTTGGACTATAAAAGTCTCCTGCAGAGATCTCTCCATGTGGGATTGCAACAGCACCCTTCAAGGCCAGCACTGACCTCTGGAAGGAGCTGTAGCTGGGCATCCCACATACTGGCAAGTACCTGACTCACAGCTCTGACTGGTGGGGGAAGTCAAACTCATTCCCCCCTCACCTCACTGAGTCTCACACCCCACAGTAAAACCCACCACCACCACCACATCTCTGACAACAGAACCAACAGTAACGACCATTAGAGCCCCCAAGTTATCAAAGCAACCAGAGGCATTATGGGATGGCAAAACCTTATGACCCTGTTGTATTTTGCTATGTGCAGGGGGGACTATACAGAAAAGAATCAGCTATTTGACTCCAAATGCTTCTGCCTTTCCTCTGCCATCTTTCAAACAGGAATGACAGAGGCCCTAGAGCCCGAGGGGACCCCCTGACTGCTGGCCCCAGGGCAGCTGTCCCCGGGGTCAGTCACATCGCCTCAGTGGCGACTGCAGTGGTAAATTTCCTGTAACACTTAAAAAGCCAATTCATTTGGACAGACTGCTGTGTTGACTTGACTGTGTGCAGAGAAATGGGGCTGCTCAGAGAGTGGCTTTAAATGAGGCTCATTCTTAGTCTGATCACGGTGTGCAGATTTTTTGGTGCCATCTTACATTTTAAGTGTAAATGCTTTTCAAATAGCAGATTCTGCCATTAGTCAGTGGCTCTTGTCTAATCTCTAGTTAAAAAATATCCTTCTGATTTTAAAAAGAACAAAACCAATAGAGTTCTACAGCAAAGTAATGCACTTCAATCATAATTACAATACGGACCATACAGAATTTATTAGACTGATGAGCTACATTTATTTTTCAAACCATATTATAAAATTCCATTGCAAGATTACCATTTTCTATTGTTTTGTATGATGGTCCAAAAAACCCCAGCAGAAATATAATTTCCTACTAAATGTCACAAGACTTTTTCAAAAATAAATTTTCTTTCTAAAAACCGCTGCCTGTTTTGCATCACTCACGAGACCTAAAACATAGAATATGCAACTGTGTTCAGTAAAGCCACATGACATGCTGCCACATTCTCCTCCTGCCCAGCTTTGCTTATATTGCAGCGAATGTTTCATTTCACTGCCACATTTGCAAGTCACAACATAAAGCTCTCTCCTATTTCACTCTCACCTTTGAAACACCCGTCTGATTTTTCAAATGAGTTTTGGCTGTATCTTAGGGGGAAAAAAATAATATTATTTTGTTTGCAGCATGTGAGTCCCCAGGGGAAAGCTTTCTGGTTCATCACTTTGAAAATATAGATTTTCTGAAATGCATCAACAGAATTTCTATTGATTGGCTTCTTTGCCAAATATTGTAGAACACTACATTAATAAATAATATTAACTATGGCAAAATGTAGATAGCAACAGCAAATACAGTGGTGGTGGAAAAAGAAGGAAATGTGGGTACAGTGCATAACAGTAGAGTGCAAGCTATAGCAAGGGGTCCTGGAATCAAAGCAGAACCATTGCACCCTCTGAGGGAGAAGGCGTGATCCAGGAAGCCAAATGTTACATTGCAGGGGCTTAAATCTGAATTCCATTGATTGCCCTCAGCTGCAAACTGAGAAGCCACATTTCCATGCCACAGGTGGCGTGCCTGTTTTTGCCATGATCTCTACAGGGAGAAGAGATTTTGGCAGCCTGGAGATCATCTAGATTTCAGGAAAGCAGGGATGTGACACTAGCAGGAATTGGCATAGCCATTAGTGTGAAACCAGCATTTTAAAATGTTAAAGGAACCTGCCATTTTCTTCAGTCTGCATTTTTATCATAGGGGCTCCCAGGGCAGTGAGTGACACTAATGGCTGGACCTTTCCAAGTTACATGCAGAAAGGAGACACAGTTTCTGTGAGAGGTGAGAACTTGAATGAAAAGAAGTGCTTGGAGGACAAGTATAAACCTCTAATCTCATCCTCTATCAGCAAAGGATCTCTCTAAGAGACCCTTTCACTGAAATCTTTATAGGTTATTTAAAAACACCTGCCTCCAAACAGCTGGAGGCTTACAGTGGTGAATAGGGAATAACCCTTTCTTCCACCCAAACCATTTACCCTGGAGGTAGAGAGACACAAGCAATTGCTCTCTGGTAATTAATGACCCTCAGTGGCCAACCCAAACTTCCAAATAAATAAAAGTCTTGGACCTGACAAGTGGACATGAGATACATTCCTCCAGTCTGACTCAGACAGCAAGACTCCAGTGGAATTAAGGCTATCAGTGGGATATGAGCTGAATAGATTAATGGTTTGGTTGATACTGCACAGGGAGAAAAGAAGTCAGGTTAAGATAAAAATAAGATATATAGTTAGTGGTAACCTACCTCCACAGTTCGTGCTCTCGACCATGCTGGAGGCTGGCAGGATCACTAAACAAAAAGAAGATTGGAGAAAGTTATCATTTTGCCATCCCTTTACTTCTTCAAGTAATTAAACCCTTTGTGTTTCAGACACAAGAAGGTGCTCTGCAGCAATATGGTCTGCAGCAAGATGAGAGTCTCTCTAAATTGAATTATAAGCTCATGGTTTGAAACACATGCAGCAAAACCTCTCCAAAGATCTTATAATTTCAGTACTGTTACCTGATCACTCCTTAGCTTCTTCAATTTAGGGAAAAGATGTTAGCTGAAAAAACCATGAAAAAGAATACCATTGCCTAGAGATCTCAGATTTTTAAGTCAGTGTGCTGTAATCCAAAAAGAAGAACACATGGAAAGGCATTATTCAGTCTAGACCCATATCAGATATTTACCTGAGAGATTCAATTTCCAGAAAGCACAGGGTGGAATATGCTGATGACCATCTGTCCATCAACAGTGTTTCTCTGTTAGACCCTGGATTAATCTCCCACCTTCATACCCCAATTTTCTGCATCTGCCTCACCTTAATTCTTATCTCTTTTGGGATGCTTTTTGGATACCTGATGTCAACCACCTTCTGTTGCCCATATGCATATTGAGAACACAGACAATTTTTATAGCCCAGCATAAGACAAACCATACAAGTTTAAAAGCTTCAGCTGAGGTGAAGCAATACTAGTTATTCGTTACAGATCAAGGTAATTCTGTTTAAAAGAAACGTTAAGCTGCTTAAGGGAAAGCCATTTATCCTGTGCCTGCCACAAGGGAATTTATAACGTTTATCTATTTCCTTGTTTTTCTAGAAGCATCCAAGCCCAATTTTTAATAGAGAAAATCTCAGCCTAATTTGACAGTCCGGGCATGAGCTGCTTTCCCGAACTGGCCCACCCTGTCCTCCTGGATGACACGGTACATACCAGGAATTTCATTGTACAGGCACTCCTGGTACTGAGTGCTGTTTCCGACGCACTGGGAAGAGTCCGGGCTGTGCACCTCGCAGTAGCGGCTGCGGTACTGGATGCCCTCTTCATTGCACAGGCTCCACTCTGACCACTCTGACCAGCCACCTGAAATCCAGGGTCAGGAAAACACACACACAGCGTCACCAAGAAGGAAAAGGATGCTTTGTAGATACCAGACTTCTCCCATGCTGAAGGATCCTAGATCCTGGCCTGAGCCTCTCTCACACATCTATTCCATAGGTCCTTAGTAGATTTAATTTTCTCAGTGCAAGCATCACAGCCTACTTGTCAGGCTGTAGTTCTCTTAATGTGGACTAAACTAACCCTTGGTGGAGCATTGCACAGAACAAAGTTGTCTTAAAAGCATATCAGTTCTCTGATATATATCCTTGTATGTCTTTGAGTGGGGTGGGGCAACGTTGCACCCAGACCTCCAAGCTTTGATGTGTCCTCTCAAAGATACCTCAAGCAGCCAGCACAAAGTGGAGCACTCACAGAGTTTTGCTGAGGTTCCTAAGGACAGGAGTCAGCCTACACTGGATCAGAAATACACAACGGTAGTTCAAAACCAGCACAAATCTAAACCCTGTCCTCTGAGTTGTAGCACATGCTGATCTATTGCCTGTGAAACAAAAAGGAAAGATTGTCCTTCAGCAGCTGTACAGATTGCTGCCTCATGACACCTTTTGTTTGTCAGGTCAACTTCCACATTGAAGAACCAAGCGTCTGCTTTTTCTGTTACTTGAAAGGGATCAACCATTAGCAAAATTCTGCTTGACCTGCACCAGAATACCTGAGCAAGAGCCAGTGAACATGCAAAGAGGAAGGGGTTTCACTGCAGTTAATGCTGGGATGTCTCCTTATCCCCTGGCTCAACAGACATCGAATACATGACAAAAAAACTTGTAACTGGTGGTGTTTCTGATTTGTATTGTAAACATTTTGCAGCTGTGCCTTGCTCCCACCAGCCTGGAAGCCAGCTGGAGCGGGGATGAGGAGCAGCTACCTTGGCAGGGGTGCGTGTTGCAGAGGGCCTCCTCCGTGTGCAGCCCGATGCAGATGTCCTCCCCGCTGGACGGAGCTGGGTTGGTGCAGGTCCGTGTGCGCTGGTAGTGCCCACCCCCACAGGTGGCTGAGCAGTGAGACCAGGGAGTCCAGCAAGACCATGAGCCTTTCACTGGAGGATATTGAAAAGCAAGCACAGACAGGTAGAGGCCATTGGTTACTCCTCTTACTGTGACAAAGCTGGAGATCCCCAGTGTCTCACCTCGCACATCCACCCTGCCCACACTAGCTAGCAGTTTCCTGCACCCCAGGACATTTGGGCCTGACAACAAGAACTTCACATCAAGAGAGGGTACAAATCCACTACACTCTGTGGATGCAGAATGAAATCTATGCAGAAAAAGACTCTGCATCATAAAGTGCCAAAACTAGAAACTATTCTTTGTTGTAGTCATTAATATTCACTGAAATATTCTACTCCATTCTATTGCTTTCCTTTTTATAAAACAGCATTGTTGCTATTATTATTGTTATTATTATTATTACTACTACTACTATTACTACTACTACTGCTCCCTCTACTACTACAGTGACTGCTACATTGTCTCCTGAAACTTCATAGCAACAGCTGATTTACTTGGGAAAAAAGCGCTGTAGCACCGAAGTTGAGCTTATATGGCACCTTTCTGTGGGAGGCCCAAGTCCTCTAGTTCCAGCCTTCAGGAAACAGCGGCTCAGAGGTTTTATTTATTTACCCCGCTCATTGCAGGGACATTGAACTAGGTGACCTTTAAAGGTCCCTTCCAACCCAAACTACTCTATGATCTAAGCATAACCCCATAAGGGGTTAATAATAGAACTAGGGAGGGACGTAAGATCCTTGACTCCCCCACCCCCCACCCACTAAACTGCCTGGTTTGCAGGTCCACATGCCATTAATTCAGAAGATAATAACCTGATGACTTAGAGCAAAATAAACCCAGGATTTGTGTATACACATTGAGTGAGGCAGGGAAGGAGGGAGACACAGAGAAATAGTAATCATGCACTCAGAACAGATTGTAAAACATCAGAGTGTCCAAGGGGAGAAAACAGCACAGAAAAAAGGCACAAACATTAGTGAAAAAGCCACTGAGAGCTTCCAAAATAGTACTAATAGCTGCCTTTATAGTGCTAGAGTTATTTCCTTTTTATAGGCCATAGAGTGCAATATTTGACACTCCTGTTGTACTCTTGCTGCACATTCTGATCATATCTGCATTTGAATTTTATCTTTGTATTGAATTTTAGAATCATAATAGTACTACTATAATAGAGCATTTTCAAGTGTAGGCCACAAACTATATTGCCAGAGGTAGATAATTGCTGGAGCTGCAAAGAGGCAAGGTAATTTGTGTAAGATCACTTAAATTTACTTTAGAAAGTTATTACAGAGCAAGGAAAATGATAAGTGAGAGAGAATACAGTAGTCAATGGTCTATTACTACTATTCTGGACCAGGAGTGCAACATAAACATGAGGACAAACTCGAAAACCAGGAAACCAGGCAAGAATACTCCCTGCTGGCTGTGCAGGAAATGGTAACTGATGTCAAGAGTAGATGCCCATCGCAAGAACAATACGAAAGCAGGAGAGGGGGAAGAAATAAGTGTTCACAAGTAGAACCGCCACATCAAGCATCTCTATACAGTATTAAGCCACATTTATTAAGCCTGCCTTCTCTTCATGGAGCAGATGCACCATGATGCCCTCCACTGGATGGAGCATCAAACCTTCCTGAAGCAAAGGATTGCTACAAGCCACCATACTACTTCCTCTAGAGGATGTGGCTGTGTTACCCTCTGAGCCGAGGTGAAACCTAAGTCAGCACTAAAGATAACATACGTGGGTCATTAAATAGCTTTAAAAAACATAAGGCAAAATCCCCCAAATTAAAAAAAAAAAAAGGAAAAGAAAAAAAAGGCAGCTTAGAAATACTGATTTTGTGGTTGTGGTTGTTGCTCTACCATTAAGATTTAGGAAAACACCTCTGAATTTCATGCAGGAAGATGATCATGTTTACCTGGGCAGGGGTGAGGATTGCAGTCTTGGTACTCCATCGCTGACCCCACACAGGGCAAGCCACCATTTTTAGGTTCAGGGTTTGTGCATGTTCTCTTCCTGATCCTAAAGCCCAGCTCACAATCCCTGGAGCAGGAAGACCAGGCCCCCCAAAAGGACCAGCCCCCATTGATAATCCGTGCAGAGGTCTTACCAGTCTTGAGGAGGTCATCAACAAGAGCTTCAAGGAAAACAAACAAAATGCCATAAGATCACAAATTAATCATTTGTTGGGTGTTTAAAAAGGTGTTCAGCTCATGAATAAAATCAGGATCTATATGCCCTGCAGAACAGTTTCTGCTGAAAGCCCTTGGCAAGAGTTTTTTTTTTTTTCCCAGAGCGACAGCTAAACTAGACAGAAAAAGAAATTTGTACACATACAAACTGAGTCTGCTGGTAACCTTGACAAATCACCTCCCTGGGCAGCACATTGTGGCAGTCCAGGCTGTGCCCTCAAGATGCTGCCTTGCATCACAGCAGTCCTGCAGGGAACAACCTGAGAGACAGCGCGCAAGGGCAGAAAGAAAAGACACACTGTCCTGAGAACAGCTCTTCTCTTCTTTAGACCCCCATTACTCGCCTGCTATCTTTGGGGCAGCCTAGCAGGAGCAATAACACATCTATACACTGCCATAAGCACAGAGCTCACGACTGTGTATCTGTGTCATGGGGCTCTCCCCATCCCTGCCACTCAGCAGTGACACCAGCCGTACATGTTGCCACTACTGCAGCCACAGTCAAGGGCTTGTTCCGAGACATCCCCCTTCCACCACCCCACCTAGGCCTGCCCCAGGGTCCCTCCGAGCTGGCAGGACGTACAGTCAGTGTCACACACTGCGGAGCCATCGTTGGGGCAGAAGCGACTCTCAGTTTTCTTCCTCCCGAACTGCAGCTCGTGGGGGTCTGACAGCTGGGCCCGGCACGTGTAGCGGAAGCGCTGCTCCTGGCGCGCGCCGTTCTGGGTGATGTTGACAGGCATCCACGGGGTCCAGGGTGTGTTCCTGCGCACCTCTGGGCAGCTCTCTGGGTTGCATGTCTTGTATTCCTGCCACGAAGGAAAACCACTCCCTCCTTACTTATTAAACAGCAGCAGCCTAACTGGCAGAGGCTTACTTACACTTCAGAAAACAACGAGAGTACTCTCTAGATCTCAAACAACCCCCACCCACCTTATCTGACCTCACAGGAACAAGTCAGTGCTGGGCACAGCACAAAATGTGGTGATTATACAGGCAGTGTGCTACATAGGTGGACCTCAAGGGTAAACTGTGCTTGCTATTTTTATGTCTCCCTCAGGTTTGCGTTTCTTTGCTGACTCAAAGTCCTGTGGGGCTTCAACAGCTTGGTTCATTATCGGCAGGAGAATAATTCAGGCAAGAGATAATAATAACAACAAACAAGTTTTCTGCTCTGACCCTGAGATACTCTTCTCAGGTCAGTCTAGAGAAGCCTCAAGAGGACAAAATGTCAGCAAGGTTCATTCCTTGAAAGTTTATAATTTCATTTTTAATAGTAGGGTTTAGAGTAGATCTTTTTACAGCTATTTTTGTTTGGTTGGCTTTTCAAACTCTCTCGTGAAGGTTATGAACCATTTGCCATCCTTGGTCTAGAGCAGCCATTGAGCATAGACAGTATTCTGGCTGGCTGGGAATGGGGGGATTTGAGGGTTTTACAATTCTCATCACTAATGGGAGTAATTCCAGTGACAAACATTTGTGTTCTTGATTTAAATAAACTAAATAAAAAACTCTCTTCTGGCAGAGGGGAAGAAATGTAATGCTTCAGGACTTCATGATTCTAGTGTAAATGCCAAATATCTTGGTAAGAAATCTGAGGTTCCAGAGCAAATCTGCTTACACTGAAATGAAGCCCCACACAACCAATTAAAATGGTTGCAGGAAACAGCTGCTGGAACAGCAGTGGGAAAGTAAAGAGAGCAAATGGGGTGCTGGACCTTTTGTTTACTCAAGTGTGACAGTGCAACTCATTTTTGATGTGTGTGGCCTCCTTGACTCAACAGGATCATCCCTGGGAGTGGGACAGAAGAAGAGAACATGTCCAGAGCTTTCAGGTAAAGGACTTGATATCAGCCTACAGAGGCCTAAGGAAGAACTCTGTACACCAGTCTGTCCCTAAATCTGTCACCCCTCTGTTTCCGAGTTCATTTCAGCATCCTCTGCAGCAAAAACTGAGGATAGCATTTTCTTCTTGCTTGAGAAATAAAACCACAATGGAGAGAGAAGCTAAATACCCCATTCCTCAATGCTACTGTCAATAGGTACCCCTCATGCAATGTCAATAAATAATACATACCACAGCACAGCCTGGACATGTGTTTCCATTTTCACAGGACCTCTGCCTTGAATGAATCCCTCCACCACAATTCACGCTACATTTATTCCAGGGTCCCCATGAAGACCAAAAAATCGGTAATGGACATGGACTGTTCTCATTACAGAACCTGAAAGAAGAAAGTGCTTAAAAAACTCCATGTCAGCACATCCAAGGGAGGAAACGGTGTGGGACGCAAGACTGCACACTGCATTTGGGCACAACTGATGCATGCACAGAGAGTCAGCAGTGGCTGACACAACATCAGATTAGCAATATTCCTGTCCATGGAGAGAAATGTAGCCTTCGTACCAAATGGGTGTGATTAATCAGGCTGAGCTCAGTGACATGGTTGGAGTAAATTGTCAGGATCAGGTTTTCTGAAGTGCTCTGTCTCAGAACTTTTCCACAAACACTGAGTCCACAAAAGAGCTCATAAACTGATGCCCAAATGTCACAAAGAAAGAGTGGATAGCAAATATTCTAAATGGGATGACTGGTGGGAGGACAACTCAACACTGATCTGTCACTACCGGCAGGTACTAAATACCTCACAATGTTCTTTTCACACAATCTGGCTTTTACTGCTGCCTCAGCCCTAAAAAGCTAGAGTTTGCAACTGGATCCTATATACATCTAAAAGCAGGGGAATGCTATTTCATGTTGTGTGTCAAAAGTAACTGTGATTTTGTTCATCTTTTAAATCAATATTGTTCTCAAATTTAATCACACAGAACTACAACTGACTCAGAGGTAGTCTTTAAACCCAAAAAGGAACATTGTGAATGGACACAAATCCAACCAAACATTAAAATGTCTTGAAATATGGAAGTTAAATGACTTGCTCTTTTTATTCTGAGAAATGCAGAGACATATATCTTAGTGACCACTCAAGGGACAAGCAACAGTCTATTGCCAAGTAGAGGTGGCCTTTAATGAAATGTCAGGCCTGGAAGGAAGTTGGGGTGCCTTGAAGCATGTATTTCATGAGGGGCCAAGCTTGAAGAAGGGCTATAGTTCAGATGGCTCTGTAGGTTCAGAAAGCATTAGGTTTTTAGTAATTTTGTGTGAAATTTTCATAGTTTAGAGGGAGGAAAAGGTGTTTTTCTGATAACATACCCTGCAAAAACTCAAGCCTGAATCTGTGAGTTAAGCTGTATTTTGCCTTGAACTGCTTTTGGAGCATCAGCACAAGTAATAGAGACTTGGAAATGGTGCAACTGGCAGTGAAAGCTGCACATATTCAGCTGCCACTCTAGGGATGAATCAGAAAGGAGTAACTGTGTCCATAAACTCTACAGTGCCAACAACAGGCACAGCTTCTCCCTTCGGGGAGGAGGTCAGCCCTCTGTGTGGGACAAGAATACTTGCAGAGGTCTGAAGGGTCCTGCTTGGGAGTGAGGGCAGCTGTGAAGTGTCTGATGTTCACAGGCTCACTGAAAGAGGGTGTCCATGCACAAACACAGCCGCATCCCTCCCAGGCTCCAGGACTGCTTCCGCTCTGCACGTTGAGCCCACAGCCTCAATCTGCCTTCCCAGCCACCACTTCCAGCTGCCAACACTGCAGCCACAGGAATGAGCACACACCATCATGAACTCTTACCTTTCCTCCCTGCTCTGTCCAACGCAGACCCTGCCCCCATACCGTGGCGCGGGATTGCTGCAGGAGCGCTGCCGGACCTGGAAGCCGATCCCACAGGAGGTGCTGCATGGGGCCCAGGAAGACCACGGTGTCCAAGCACCATTTCTAGCAAAAAGGGTGAGAGAGAACAGAGTATGGGAGAAGTGTTGAACTCAGGGGAGAATAGATCATTCATTTCAACCAGTCTTTGTATTGGGGGAGTTTTTTAAAAGGGAGTTTCAAAAGTGCTTAGCAGTGGCCTAACTGTCTTCCCTTTGAAGTCTCTAAGAATTGAAAAGGAAGACAACTAAGGCAATGCTGAATGATTTTGAAAATGTCTCCTAGAATTTACTAGGCAATAGTGTGGTTAGTGTAATTTTCAGTGACTATTCTCCATCATCTTCCCCATGTATCATAACCCTGCTCTTCTGACCCAATGGCTGATCCCAAAATTGTATGTCCTGAACTCTTCTGCACAGGAGTTCTGGTTTTGAGGATCATGAATGTCAGTTGTGCTGAAGGATGTAAAAAAACCTACCCTCTGCTAATTCAGTAGATACTTATGCTTTGAATCTTTTACAGCAACACCACTGCCAGCTCCCATGTTTTCATCACAAACCTCATAATATTTTGTGCTTTCCTAAAGCCTTCAGCATTGAATCATATTAAATGGAAATCTCAAATTTCATTAAAAATAACAATAATTGCTTATAGCTTTCATGGCCGCTTGCAGACGTCACTGCAGTGTGACCTTAAATCTGTAGAAACCAGAGGCAATTAAGAGCTCAGAGGCAGGATCGAGTTTCATGGTTTAATGAGTGATCACATCTCTGCTGAACAGTGGTAACACAGCCTGAAGCCAGTGTGATGTAAAACTGCCTAGTTCACACCTCAGCGCTGGAAACACTGGCAAAGCTCCTGTGAGAGGCTGAGCATGTGCAGGTGCCTAAACATGTGCTTACACAGAAGCCAACATTTTAATCTTTAAAATCTTGCATCTATTAAAGCTCACCTTCCTCTGATTTGGCAGCACTGGACCTTGAAGCAGGAGAGGAGGAACCATATCTCATCCTTTCTGTGCTGCAGGTTTCATTTCATATGGAGCCAGTGGTAATGCTCTGTCTTATAAAACTGCCTAATCTTGACATTTCAGTGCCTTAAGCCAAAAAATATCTTTCCTGGGGTGTGTTTTTTCAAAAAAGAAAAACCTTTCTAAAAAGTATAGTCAAAAAACAACTCAGGTGCTCTCTGACTCTTGAAAGCTAAGCTTGAAAACAGATGTTAATTTTCAAAGCATTTACTGAACTAATAACACTGCTGGCAAGAAGTATTTTCTGGCATAGCACCAATCAGGGCAGAGGATGAAAGTTAAAACCCACATTGCCCTTCACAGTTTTTGTATTTTTTATCAACTCTTGCCTGTTCTTGGCAGCTTTATTTCAGAACCCTGTTAGATCTTTCCCCCCTCTTCTTGTTCTCTTATCCTTCTCCCTCTCCCTCTCTTCCTTCCCTTCTCCCACCCCAAACAAGGTCAAAGAACAAGAAATCCACTCATATAAAAAAACCTACTATTCCATATTATTCTGCTATGTTTTAAACTACCTACTACCTCCCTTCTTTAACTTAAAAGAATAATAATATGTAAAATCATAAAAAAAAAATCAAATGGAAGGTTGCTGTTACTGCTGCAAAAAGGGCAAGTAATTTCTACTAAAGAAATCCTCAAAACCCCAACAATTCTCGACATCTATTTGTGTTTCAGGATTTTTAACAAAAATAAAGACAACTTCCACTTTCAGATCTCCAGCTTTTTAATAGAACTCATCTTTAAACATCCTACTCCCTCTTTGCAGAAAGAAATCTCAGTGCCATATGAAGTCAATTAAAGGAAATTTGAGGGCTGAAGCGGATGTAAGATGACCAGATGTCCCTATTTTTCAAACCATGCTGTTTTCGTATGTCTTAAGATTGAATAATCTGTTTTTCATCCCTTTCTTAGAAGCTGTTCCTGCCTCTTTTGCCATCAGAGCAGTGCTGAGAAATCCATCCCACTGGCATGTTTTCCATTTGTCACTGACAGAAAAAGCCTGCCTGGGAAAGGCTTTTGCTCAGCCCATGGTGGCAGCACAGGGGCAGGAATGACTGCACACCTTTTGGGCAACACGACCCATAACTGGAAGGAGAGATGCCAATTAAAACATGAGTATTGCTGAATTTTTGGTGCCAAGGCCAGCACTGATCTCCAGGGATGAGTCAAGAGGCAGCTGTCCTTAATGGAATGAATGTTTATGGAGAAGATAAAGTACATAAAAACTATATTGACCCAATATTTACCAAAATCCTGGCTGCCCCCACCCTGATTAAATAGTGCTTACACTACTGCATCATCTTCCCTTGAGTCATGACATGATGTGGTCTGAGGTGGTGGGGCACCACGGACACAAACACCATGGCTATGTTTGGGCACCCTACAGGAGGACATTTAGCTTCCATACTGCCAAAGCTGAGCTTCAGGCTCCCGTGGGCAGGCAGTGCTTTGGCCCCAGCTGAGCTCTGTGTGTTGTTCCAGCGCCGTCCCGGCAGCCGCCTCCCGCACCCTCCTGCTGGCTGCCAGAGGATGAGCCTGAGGATGACGAGCTGCTCTCACCTGTGCAGCAGACAGGCTGTGCTGCAGACAGGTCACAGACTCCAGAACAAGGCAAACAAGCCTTGCCTGGAGCTAGGCTCAGCCCTGTCCTTACAAGTGTTGCTCTGAAGGAGCTCTGCTTGGTTTTGGCAAAGTGGCCTTGGAACCCAAGCCCTGAAAAATTATGAGCTTATTGATTTTTTTAGTCTGCTGTTCAGCTGGCTGACAACTACCTCTGCCTTACTCACCTCCTCCTGGTGGGTGACTACTCACTGTACAGCTGAGGGAAACCAAGGCACAGTTTGGTGTACAGTAATTTGGGGTGCTCATCTTCCAAGAGCCTTGGCTGAGGGCCCTTTGCTCAGAGCCTTAGGTTTCTTCATTTTACACAGACTTCAAGCTGAACCTCACACACCTCACATTGGCTGGGATACAATGACATGCTCACAAGGAAGGAGCTAAGCTGTCGACACACACAACTCTTGCTCCCTTGAGAAGCACAAAGACGCTGAGGTACCTTGAACAATTTGCAACTTCAATCCTGGCCCCTTCACAGCTGCGACCTCCACAGCGAGGACGAGGGCTGTCACATGAACGTGACCTACACATACAGGAGCCTGTGCTGTCCCCATCTGAATGCTCACACAGTTGCCATGGGGACCAAGGCCCCAATCTTCCATTTGTCGTCAGGTTTTTCACCTAATTTTATGAGGAAAAAAAAAAGTCATTAATAGCAAGTTTACATTTCTGGAGACAGGCCCACAATAGAAATGCCAAAGAAAGCTGCCGGGGGGATTAGGATGCATCTTAGATGGGAGCTGTCTGTGCTTGCGAGCAAGATTCAAAACAGAGGGTTGTTTTCAGACAATGCCACATCAATATTTACCCTCCAAATTCCACGCTGCATACCTAACATGTGCACACAGGCACTGAGCCGACCCAGCCAGCACCACACCAGGAGCAACAACCATCTGCCACACCACACAACCACCATGCTCCCTGTTCCACACTGCACAGATTCAGCCTTTCAAGCAACACCATGGCCAGTACTGACTGACCCCACTCCATCATATTCCAGCCTCTGCAGGGCTTCCTGCAGAGTATTTTCCAAGTTAGTGTTCATATAACCATAGTGACCAGTTGAGGCTGGGGACTCACTGAGTTTGGCCCTGCCCAAACCTGCAGTAAAAATTATTTCCCTTTCTAAACTGAGGTGTAGCCTAAATGGTCATGTGGATGAAGAACAAAAAGTGACGAACATGACGGTGACTAGCATTAATGTTGAGGATCACATAGTCACCTAAAGAGTAAGGATTCATCTCAAGACAATTTATAGACCAGACCACACTGCTATCTGTTCCCTCTGCCCTTTGCTTCATGCCTGCACAGCCTTGAACAGGCTGGGACTTGACAGCTTCCTGCATACTGTAGTGAAGGAAAAATACAGTAGTCCTGGCAGACCAAGAGCATGAGAAACAGAACTGTTTCAGGGCTGGTGACAACCCTCCAGTAGACAGAGTGTCAGAGCTTGCTCTCCTGTGCCCTGTTTTAACCAGTGCTTCTAGAGGAGCCCTAAGCCGTGGGCTGGGAGACAAGGCTGCTAGGGCCCTTGCCCCCAAAGGCTGTCTGGAGAGGATGTGCTACTTGCTTCTCCTGGAATCGCTCCTGGCCACTACTGCCTTCTTGTGCCCACTCCACCACTACTGCAAAGTCCTGCAGACCAAGACTAGGTCTTGAAAGCTTCCCTGAACACCCCTGTCCTGGCATCCCTTCTGCTATTGGCTTGAGAAACGCCATGCAGAAAGGGATTGGTGCTGGCCCTGCCTGCGTACAGCTACTCCCCTGTAAAAGCACAGCACCATGATGAACTTCTGCTCCCCGCCCCATGCCCCCATCCCGAAGTGCCAGGCCTTGCAGGCAGATGGCACAGATGGCGGCTGCCTGCAAGCAGCTCATGCCTGTGGGGTGACCCATGTGGTGGTGGGGTGCTCAGCAGCTTTGGTAAAGCTGCTGGCAAAGGCAACACTGCATTTGGCCTCAGTGATGCACACAACCAAGGGTGAAGGCAGGAGGAGGCTGGGCCCCTGGCAAGCAGCCCTGGCCCCAGATCTGAGCCAGCTACCCTGACAAACCCCACAGTGCCATGCTCCAGTGAGCTCTGCTGCCAGCAGGATCCGTCCCCTGGGCTGCCCCAGAGGGGGAATGATTGTCCCTGCTTTACAGACAAGTAAACCGAGGCACGGAGGGGCTGTGAGCCTGCTCAGCAGTCATGCAAGAGCCAACCACAGCCTTGGGAAGAGTGCTTTCCAGCATTCATCCTCTGAAACATGCTGCTCTGTGCTTATTCTCCAAGACTGGCACTACGTTAAACACTCTGAATGTACCTCTGGTGGGTTGTCATCTTCCCCTCTCAACCATCTAGAGCAGCATCAAAAATATGCAGCAGTGGCATGGAAGCAATTTAGATCTGATACTCAACTCCTCAGGCTGCAGCTGGGGGTTTCAGGCATCTGCTGTAAGCCTTTGTTTGCAATAGATTATCATGTAGTTGTAAAAATTTGCTCTGGGCGGAAGGTTACAAGGCAAGATGCCCACAGAGGAGATCATTGAGCTTTGTTGTTGTTGTTGAATTTGCTGTTTTAAACACTGTTTAAAAATCAATACAGTTGGGTTTCTAGAAGTTGGAAGGGGGGAATCAAAATAAGTACTTTGAGATATTTAACACTAGATTTTTATCTCATTTTTCCTCTTGCCTTAGAAGTATTGGATCATTTCTATTCATTTTTGAGCCAGAAAGCCTTGCTGATTCCAGCAGGGAGTTCTGTTCTGAAATCAATGGGATGATATGGCCCGTGGCATCAATTAAAAAAAATAAAAAACTAGCAAATAATCATTGGCTCGTAAGTGATACTGGGAAACAACCCAAAAATTAAACAAATAAGCAACTATAACCAAATGCTGAGATTTATAAACATGTCACACTGTGAGTGTGGGAAGATTTATACTTAAGAAATTTCATATGGATTATCATTCCATCTTTAAATCCACAAAAATATCTTCAAAAGAGTAAACTTAGGAAGTGGGATAAAAACACATATGCACTGATCTTTTTCAGGAATACCTTTACAAGGCAAATCCTTTGAAGCCTACACAGTGCCTATCAGACAGAGAGGACATCTTTAAAAACACATCTGATCAAATGCCCTTCTCTCACCTGCCAGTATTGCCATTTCTGGAATTCTTGCCTTTTATAAACTGCCATACTCACACCAAAGGCCTCATTTTTTTTCTTCCATGTAGAATCTAAAAAGCTCAAGTGCAGCATCTAAAAATTCAGACTGACCACTTCTAATCTCTGCTACCAGGATATTTTCCATGTTTATTCTGATATTACAGGTAAGATTGGAAGCATTCCTTGTTCTTTCAATTAATCTGTTCTTTATCTTGGGATTCAGATATGAACTGCTTATAATTTTGCCAAGCTTTAATTACTTAATCTGGAAGTTTCCATGTTAGCTGTTTGATGAAAGCTGAAAGTTCTTGCAAAGTTTCAGTCAAACTACTTAAACCGTTCATAAAATCAAATCTAGAGGAAAAGACTCTCCATAAGTAGCAATATTTTCCTTGAAACAAACTAGTGTTCAGAGCAAAGAGGTGAACTTTATGTCCTTGTAACACATTTTGCAATTCCCGTGAAACCATTCAAAACTGTCCAGCGTATAAAATCACTGGGACATCAGAAAAATTAAGTTTTCAGAGATTCATAGATTTTAATCCCATCACCCAAAGACTCTTCTGTGCACTGGAGATGCTTCAGTGTGGGCCAGAGCAGGATCACCCTGGGCACTGCAGCTCTGAGCAGCTGAGTCCACACGAATTGATAGCAGGGTACAAGACACCCAAAAACAGAGTGGGGAAACTGCCACGGTAGCATGGAACAGATGCAATATGAGTAAGATAGTGAGGGGTTTGTTGGAAACACAAAGTAGGACTGGGTTGAACACCTGGAAGGAAGATCATTGTTTGGCTCAGGATAAGGAGGACAGTACACTTTACTGGGAATACTCAATTCCTGACTTGCCCACCATCCTCAACAGTGACAACATGAGCTTGGCTAATAGTTTATTAGTTAAAGCTAAAGTTCCTTTCCTACTGGTGGCTCATGTTGGCATCAGTAAGATACCACAAAATAGGATGCATCTGTTTTTCTAAAATCAAAGGGCACCTCACTCCCTTCTCCCAAGAAAGCTCGTGCAATCTGTATCAGAGCTCCCTGGTAAAGTAAGGGCACATACATGGAAGAGCAGCTTAGTTTGTGGAATTTGTGTGCTACCATTTCTTAATGTTACAATGGTTGAGAATGCAACCTCAGTAGCCCCTAGGAAATTCTGCATGTTATCTAGTAATACTATATACTGACCATTACACCATGTATTATGTTTACACTGCATGATTAAGCCTCTATCTAAAGTCCCTTCATATTAAAGCTGGAGAGTGGGGATCTGTGGCACAATGTAGTGCTGTACAAAGATGTTCAGACTAGCTCTGAACAAGCCTGTTTGCACAAGAGCAGCAGTCGTGTTAGTGTTGTGGTTGACTCACACAAATGCCTGGCCCATGTAGGATATAATTCAATAATATGCCAGTTCTGGCTTTAAAAGTTGCTGAATGCCAGTCTCTCAGCTGTGCCAGGACATCTGTTTGTGGGCTAGGCTGCAGAAGAACTCACTGACATTAGCTGGGTTAGGAAAAGTTTATTTGGGAGGGGTGCTTTTAATCTACACCATTTTACACTTGACTGTGATCTCACATACAGCTGTACCAGCACAGCTGAGTGCCTGGTGCTCAGCCCAGAAAAGCAGGGTGGGAAAAGCCAGGACTTCTTATGAGAGTAACTCATCCAGCTAAACTCACAGACAGGTCTTTTGCAGGAATGAAGTTTGGCATTGGGTCATTACATTCCCCTTCCCTTTCAGTGCTCATCTGCACATGCTGTTCTAGACTCTTGCTTCTGTTGACCATGACTTTTGTCCTGCACTGAATACAAGGAAATACTTGGATATTGCTGATGCAGGTGTTTAAATGAGCCATCCCACTCCATGTCAGTATGAATTTGTTCCAGTGAGTGGCAGGGGTTAAAGAAAAAGGAAGTACTTGCATGTGGATTTTAAACAGCTTGGCAGCCTGTCAGTCAAAGAGCACAAGGCTGACATATGTAACAGAATAGAGCATCTACACAGAAAATAATCTACAATGGAATGTTAAAACAAATGTAAAATGTACCCAAGAACAGCCAAAACTCCTGAATATTCTGTGCTGGATTTTTATGACCTTGAAACAATGACCTGGAGTAGTTTGTTCCCTAGCATGCACCACAGCAGACATGCTCAAACTAGAGGATTAACACCTCACACACCTATCAACAGACACAGGCATTAAGCAGGATGAGATAACAGCATGGGCAATCAAGAAGGACTGCATCCCAGTTCAGCACAGGAGGGTTATAAACACACAAGCCTCTGAATCCAGCAGTGAAAAACTCAAGCCTGCCAAGCTGAGGATGGATTGAAGTAATGACTAATATTTCCTGGGAAAATATCTTTGGAGTAAGGAAGATAAGGGGAATAAACACCCCAGCACCTCCAGACAGAAATAACGTACTGAAGATATAACCCATCCAGTCCTCTCTCCCTATCTACTGGACTTAACAGTATTACCATGCTAATTGACATTAGATAATAACAATGAGCATTAATGACAATTTCTCCTCCACCCTCAATTTATTTAACAAGACTGCTTTTTCATTCCCAGCCATCTTGGAGGTACAGTTCAAGCGGCAGGAATTATAGTCAGCCAGCCAGCTTCTGGGGATCACAGCCAGGAACTGGATATTGTCATCAGAGAAGGGTGGGTGGCTGGCAAGGGAGCTGGAGAGTCAGTCTGATTCAAGAAGAGACACTTATTTTCTATATGCATCTCTTGGTGACCAGAACCAGGAAAAAAGACCATCTCTTTGCAATATCATATAAATTTGGTCTCAGGTCTGCTGGAGTCAGATTAGAACAGCCAGACCTCTTCAGGCTGCCATACACCCTGCTTCCCTTCTCCCTTTACACATACACACATCAATCAGTATATATAAAACGTTTCCACTGCTTCCACTTACTGGGCACTCAGTAATATTTTGGGTCCAGAGGCTCATGTTGGAGCTGTCCTCAATGGTAGTGCATCGCTTCTGTTTGCTATCCCAGCCACAGTAAGGGTCTCTGGCTCCCAGGCACTCCCTGCATGTGTAAAGACAAAAGATTAAAGCCCTTTAAGACTGTCTAGCTCTAAAGACACGTATTCAAGTATAGTCCTTGTGTGTGACAGCTGTCAGCCGCACCAAGGCTCAGCAGAAGAAACAATTTCTTTAAGCGGAGGTTTACCTGCTTGGAAGGGGGAAAAAATGAATAGGAGGGTGATAGGACACAAAGCAAATATCACTCATAGAAACTGTAGATTAAAAATCACTTCACTCTTCTCCAAGGCCTAGGGAAAGAAAATGACTTTACAAATTTTAGTCAAAGAGCACTTGTCATTGAGATATCTTTGAGCCCCCATGTAATCACACAGCAGGCCAAATCTCACACAAAGCGACCTCTGTGACTATGTTTTCTGACACTGTGTCCATCCGAAGGGGTTAGACAAGCAGAATTAGCCAATGGACTTCTAATAAAGGCTTTCTATTAGTCTTGGTCTTTGCTGGAACAATGGTTTCATTTATAATCCCAGCATCAAGATGTCAGTTTGGAAAAGTCACAGCAGAACATTATTTCTAAGCTTTTGGCTGCTTTGAACACTGCTGTATTCATTTTCCTTCTGAATCCATATTTACAGGCTAAGTGTGTGTTCCCAACATGTGAGCTGCTAAACAAAAATATCTAGGGCTATTACTGCCACTAAACAGTGAAGATCAGTCACAGAAGTAGTCTGTACTAATAAAATTCAGCTGTATTGGTTGTTCCCATGAGTTGCTTTCAAATTGCTAATTTTCATTAAGAAAATATAGAGGTACAAGCCACATCATGCATGTAAAGACAAAGAGAGGACTAAACCTAAAATGAGTCACAACACTATTTTTAATCCCTATGATCCATTCTCATCTATCACACAAAAGGCTGATAAGATCTTTCAAAAAATCTCAAATGACTTGAAAACTGCCAATTAGCAGCAAGGGACCGAGGGGAAAGATTCAGTTCCAGAAGCTAAACAGGAGAGTAATAAAATGTATTCTAAGGCAAAGTATCAGTATGATTAATGAAACATCAAACCCCCCCACAAATGCAATGAGATGTGAACTGTTCCCTCCAAGAAATCTTTGAAATCCTATTAGCCTGTAATCAGCTGCAAATGAAAAAGCAAGTCCCTCACACACAGCTGAGAACACTCTATTAGTCTGTACTGACTCCACAGTGATTGGTCCCAAAGCAAACCCCAGATTGCTTTGATGTCTGGTACCCATTGCTTATATATATATCTATACACAGACACATTTATATTTTAATGACGTTTCCAGTTTGCTACACTCCTGCATTTCCTCTGCTAAAGATTTCATGCACAAAGTTGTACGGAACAAAACTTCTTTTTCATGCTTTAGAAAGGTAGTTACAATGGCTGTCTCTACTGTATTTTTCCTTCAATTGCTTCAGCACACCCAAGGAAAAGGCAAAGATGATTTTACCCCAGCCCCAGGCAACAGAACATCAAATATTTACCCAGAAAATGACTTGGGATCCTCAGTCCAAGGACACAGAAGGGACATGTGCTGCTTTGCTCATTACTTTGGCTAAAGACCCCTGTCCTGCTGTTTTGGCAACCTGCACCACCCTCACCCATGAAGTGGGGCTGCTGCCACATCCAGAGCTGCCTTTGCTTGCAGCAGCCCCTCAGCAAGGGCAGCGCCCAGTTCAGTACAGAGCAGACCCTTGGCACCTCAGGAGGAAACTGGACAGTTTCTAAAAGGTAGAAAAAGAGAAGAAGTGGAGAGGGGGGTGGGGGGGGGAAGGCCATGCTTTTCTTCAGAGAGCCTTTTGGTCAGGCTTTCAGACCCTGACACCACATACACTATTGTTTCCAATTGCATGAAGCCATTTCACTGGGCACTTAGTGAGTTAAAAGAGGTCATTGTAATTCATAACGGGGAAGGCTGTTGTGAGCATCACCCTATTATGATACACATTTTCTCTGAATTTAATTTATAGGAAAACACGTGCTGCATAAATTCAGGAAATAATCTCCATATGTTATGTGCTGCAGCCCTCAGCCACTCCGCAGGCTGCAGCATAGCCCAGCTAGGCACTGACCACTCTGCTGGCACTGCCATAATGTATGTCATGGAGCTAATGGGCTGCTCCTGGCTGGGAGCAGCCGGCTCTGGATCCCTCACAGAGCACTCACTGAATCACAGCCCACGCTCCCCTGCCACTGCTGTGACCCCCAGCTGACGGGCCATCAGCAATCGAGCTGCATGGATGCCAGGGGCCCTGGGGATGGGCACTGGGAAATGCTGCCAGGGGCCCTGGGGATGGGGGGCACTGGGAAATGCTGGCATGGCGGGCCCTGGGGATGGGCACTGGGAAACGCCTGGCACAGCAGCTGTTGTCTGGGCGCTGCAGCCAGCCTTGCACACTGCATGCCGGGTGTAAGGAGCTCCTACCCAGCCCGGGCTCTGCCAGGCTGTCAGAACACGCGCTCTGTAATTTAGCAACCATCACAGCCCAGGACTTCTCATCTCATGGCAAGCCCTCAAAACCATTTGAAATCTAAAAAACAAAATAGCTATGCTGTCTGCCTCCCTTCAGGACTCAGAGCAACTCATCTGCCTCAACTCTGGTGAGAAATCTGTTATATCAGCTGACAGCGATACACTTAGGGGTGAGGAGAAACATATTTACTTACACAAAATTTAGCCTATTTTTCCTTTTTTTTAAGCAGGAAAAGCATTACAATGTACATAACGCGAGAAAATGACATTTCTGGCAAATAATTCCAGTGTACACTTCAAAAGTCAGCCTAATTTATATCCTTACAGTATCTTTAGAATATATTTTTCCCTGTTTATGTCATTAAAAGATAAAACCACATCAGCAAATATATACCAAAAGACAAATACATGCAAGCACACGTGCATACCCAAATCAAAATGTTTCAGAAGTACACTGTCATTCTTAGTAGATCAGGCACCATGGTGTGGAAAACGCAAAGATATCACAGTATTTCCCTGTGCTTGTAACACAAAATAAATTGAAATGTTTACATGTAAATATTATTTTGTATTATGATACTGCTGAAAAACCTCATGGAGGCCACAGGGCCTGCAGTCTTGCAGGGCAGTATGTAAATACTGTGAAATAAGATACAAGGAGTTTACATACAACAATGAAATTCTGGTGTTTCAAAGGCAATAGGATTTCTGCCACTGGCTCAGTTGCCCAGGTTTTATATTGTACATAAAGGGAACATTTCACTTAAATCTCCTCAGCAGCAGGCTGGGAATGACTCAAGGAACTAATGAGACATTATTCTGTTGTCTCCCACCACAATTCCCAGGGGTAGAGGGAACCCATTATCCCAGAAGACTACCTGAGCATAGCAGGTTAACACTGACTCTCTTACTGCTAATGACTTAGTTAATGAAATCCTACAAAGTGGGATGCTTGTGAAAGTAAGATGATGATGACACCACATGGCCCATGCCCTGCTTCCCTCTGACCAAGTCCTCACATTCAGTGAGGACCTGGACCCTCCTGACAGATATCTAAGAGGTTGGATTTATTTTGATAGGGCATTACTATCAATAGTGATTCATTTTAATTCATTGCCTCACAATAAATGCCTTGTGTGAGGCATAAAGGCATACACTGAAAAGTTCAATTGAAAAACAATTCCATTTGTGTCTCCTATTCATAGTGTTTTTTTTCCTCCAGTTCCTCATTCTCACTTACAAAGGTCATTTGCATGAAAATAAGATCTTGCTGGTAAGAGCTCACCTGCTGCCTGCTGTTTGGGAGCTATAAGCCTCCCTGTTGTTGGCTGTTGCAATCATTTCTACAGCAGTGATCTGGGATAACGCAAGGATTAAGGCTCTGCAAGAGGGACACTATCCACAGCCCACTAAAGTCACTGGATACTCTTACCTATGACTCAAAAGAGTTTTTATATGGTCTTTGATACCCAGTGTGCTGAGCCTTCACTAATGGTAGGTGCTGTAAAAAGGCTTGTGCTTCCAGTATGCTGATGCTGCCCAAGATCCATTTTTTTGTAATGTCCTGAATGACATCTTCTTTCAGAATCTTCATTAAAGCTTAAGTATCTGTATTTAAAAAGTTTTTCATTCCCACTTTAATTTGCTCTGGGTCTAGACAACCTCATCTTTTGGTCATTTTTCCTTGAAAGTTAAAACTTTAGACTGAAAATGAATCATCAAATCAATGGAACCAGACTCAAGAGGTTAGGCTTAGACAGACCAAAGGAAAGAAAGAATTACTATAGCTTCTTCCCATTCTTACTACCAGACAGAAGACATATAAAAATGCCATTTTTTACCAAGAGCCACAAAACTCATTCAAAATGTTCACAACTAACAACTCTGCTCCTTTCATCTGCCAGGTTGTGCTTACTCCCCCAGTTTTCATCTCCTCTCTTTCATTTAACTTTTTATCACTCCTTTTTTATGACTAATAGCAAACAGGAATGGAATGGCAGGACATGATGATGTGCAGAGGCAGGACTCTAGACCCAAAGGCTGAGAAGTTCCTTCCCAAACTGCTCACAAAACCATCACTGCACCAGGAGATAGTTCTGTGTTTTCGCTCATGAGCTTGGAACTTGCAATGAAGGTTCCGTTTGTCAGGGAGACACAAGAACTGTCTCTGTGCCTGGCTCTTTAGACTCCATGGACAACACCAGTCAGTCCATCAGAGGCACATCCACTGATGCAGTGCAAACATTTATAACTCTGATCCTGCAAGGCACTGAGCAAGCTTCATCCATGCTCAGCATCTCAGGAGCACGGGCAGCACAGGAGTGCCCCTTGCTCTTTTGGGGAATAAGACCTCAGAATTCCAATTCTGCACTGGTTTGTTGCACTCTTGGAATGGTTACCTGTGAGGGAACAGCCCTTTGCAAGCAATAAAGGGGTTGTAGCTGAGTTGGTTGTAAGCATGAGGCTGTGTTTGGCAGACAGGCATTTCCTGACAAGGTTAGCTTACTGTCCCATTACTAGCAACCTGCAGAGGGGATGAATGAAACAAATAACCATATTAGCTTCCAGCCAACTGAATCATTATTTCTGACAACCTCAATAGCCTGTGCAAGGGGACAGGCTATTGAGTGGACCTCTGTCTTCCCTAAAGCCAGATGGCATGAAAATAGAAGAACGAGAATCAAAAGGATGATTGTGGTTCAAGAAAATAAGATTATAAAGGGAAAAAAAAGCACCAGACATTCTAACAATCCCTCTAATTTTGATACCTTTAAAAATTCAAACTGCAGAAATGAGTTAGTGACCTGTACAAATTCATTATCTTTCCCCATGAGAAAAGAAGCCAATTGGAACTGAGCTGCTTTAGTCAGATGTTGGTCTAGTAGCAGCTTCATTTCTCAGTCGGTGAATATAACATATTCCATGCCAGATGCTACGGCCCTTTCCTCAAGACCAGTAGCCACATACTACATAAGGAATTCACAGGACTATTTGTGGAGCAGGGCCCTGCTTGGGAAGAGCATACTTCAGCTCACAGGTACCACCACTGTGAGGGGTGCAATTGATGTTAATCTGGACAGACAAGGTTTGGTATTTTGGCATGTGATACTGGATGCAGAGGCAGAGAAGCTGAAATGTGTCTGTGTCATTTATCACCCACAAATGCTTAGCATCACTGATTGCTGCTCTGCACATGATTTGTTTTGAATGCATAAATTAAAGCCACGGTGTAAAGCAACCTCCAAAACTGAAGTCCATTTATAAGTCAAACACGTTATTTATTAAAAAAAAAACCCAGTGCACATACAGAGGATTTTCAGGCAGTTTCATCTCATTTTCTTTTCTACATCAGGGAAACTCTTGCTAGAGTTCACCTTCTGGCCTACCATTTTCAATATCACTTTAATCGATTGAGGTTTATAGATTATGGCCTCGCACAAGCTACACAACTATTCAATTTCTTACTTTCTGACATCCCATTCCATCATCTTCTAGCAACAGTGACTTCTTTATTGGATAGGAATTTATTTTTATTTTTAAAGCTGTGAAATAAAACAACATTCCATTTATTCAAACATGAAGATTAATGCCATCTCTGATTAAATCTGGATTTATGTTTACATTAGTAAAGCAGATTAGTAAAAAAATAAAAAGGAGTGTTCCTTCACGAACACTTTTAGAAACTCTTGTCACTGTGCCAAGCAAAACTGACCTCTAATAAAAACAAAAGTACAGAGGGTCTCTGACTACCAGTGACAGGATCATTCATCCACAAGAAAACTCAGATACTATTGAAGTCCTAATGAAAGGAATAGCCAGAAGGAATTCCTGAATGCAGGCCATGTTTGTCGGGGGTGCAGAGCACCACCGTTTCCAAGCCTCAGCAGGCTTTTGAGCCTTAAGAAAACATGCTCTCCAGGGCTGCCATATGGGAAGAGGCAGAGGGGACCAGGCATCCTTTTGGAAAGGCAGCTTGGGCAGATCAGTGCACTCAAGTGTTACTCCCTGTCTGCCCTGTGTCAGTCAGTGTCTGGAGGCAGCTGTCACATTGAGACGTGCTCGGCTCCTGTGCTTCTGTTCTGTGGCTGCAGATCCGAGACCCCTGTGTGCAAATTGCTGTAGTTTGGTGGTGTGGGTGGAGACAGGCAAAGGGTGGCTTAGGCAAGAGCAAATCCACTGCATGAGACGCAGACAGTGCTTTATGTAGCCTCTGCAAGACGCTGCTGATTTAAGAACACAAGTTACACTAAAATGGGAACTTAGGATGGGAAAGAAAAATGCAAAGGCAGAAAACTTAGAAAGCAGTGTGAACGATGATAAAGAGACCTGAAAATAGCTTACAGTTGTCACCTAGGCTGCACAAAGCAATCCATATTCAAGCAGCTCCTTGTGAAAGTTGGATTTTGTTAAGATCTGGGTAATTATTTTCTGCTCAACAAGATGCAGATTAAACTGGATAGAGCCTTTGTAGATTAATGTATCTTGGGAAAGTCAAATAAATATTAGACCATCCATTACAGCCTGAGGATCAAACATATCTCCTTTCTAATGCAGGGATATTTTAACACTGTGTAAGGGGCAAAATGGTCCTGCTACATATTCTCCAGTGCTTCTTCCCATGTAATTATAATAACACCATCAAACAATGTTCATTCCTCTTTTTAACAAGAGAACATCACTTAAGTAAATGGATATTCTTGAAATCCAGCTTTATCTCTTGCAGACTGAAGTGTTCCCATAGCACTACAGTACTTGGTATTTTGATAGAAGATACCAGACTGTACAATATTACATTTTTCTATAACCCATACATATTTTATGTATTTATATGTACTTCAATTTGAAACTTGAACCAGCAAAACCCAATTTGCTCTGACTCCAGATACTTTCCCTTCCCCAAACAGGTAAAACAGCACATCTCCTGATAAAAAGTTAATGATGCATCTGTAGCAACATATTAATTCAGTATTAACATTGGACACATTTGTGTTTTACCCAGCAAATTCTGTCTGAATCTTGAGACAAGAAGAAAACCAGCCACAGCAGCAGTAAGACTGCAGACCCTTTCATCAGGAGCCACATTACTGAATGTGACCATTGCCTAGAATACAAATCTTATGACATAATAGTAGCAAATGGCAAGAATCGACAGATGCAATGGATATCTGCCCTGGGGCTTGCTGGTAGCTTTAGTTATTAATCTTGTTTGTATAACAATAGCATTGATGTCATCCTAACATAACATATTCCAAGAAAACGACATGCTTTCCTGTCAGTTGCCACTGTGTTGAAAGTAATTTCACACAGCCCACCTAGCAGGCATCAGATGGTAATGACTTTTAGACAGCATTGATCTGAGCTGGCCTGCAGCCAACCTCCTAGAGGTAAAAGGATCCATACACTCAACTGTTCCTAAGTCCTGTAGGCAGGATGCTTTAAAAATAGGGAGCAAACAAAATCCTTGGCATGTTCAACCTGTGTCCTCCCTCCTGGCAAACCCAAAACGAATTGGCAACCTAGTCATGATAGGAAGGAGACAAAAGGAAGTGAGTCCTGAAATCAGCTGATTTTGTTTTGCTTCTTCTGAAGTGACCTTTGTCTAATTCAGCAATTGTATTACTCTGGACTCCAGCTTCTGCTAAATTCCCCTTCTGTTCACTCAGGGTTATTTCCAGACTTCAGAACTAAAAGTGGGAGCCTAAAAGTATAAAGGTTGCTTAATATTAATATATTACATGCCATTGGTTTGAGCATTTAATAGAAATGAGAAAAACTGTAAGATGAATTAGCGCCTTCCTATTTTGTATACTGTCTCTTTTTCAGCAACACATGCATCAGAAATCTCAGCACAGGCTTATTCCTCAAACTCAGCCTCTTGCTGCTTTCCCTGCTGGCCCTGCACTGCATTTCTCTCCTCACTGTTATTTGTGATTCCTTCATAGTTAAATGCCATCTACAAAGTATGCTATTTTCTTTCTTCCATGCCATTAAAGATAATGTCAAATAAGATGAAACTGAAAACCAATCTCTCTGGCATCTTACAGGAAACATGCCCCAGCTCACTACCTCACTGCTTATCCTTGTCTGCTTTTTATTTCCAATTTCAGACACATCCCTTTCCCAGACCATTCAAGTGAAGCTCTTTGACTGCTATTCTGAAAGCCACGTTCCTTAGACCTTACCATCCCTTCAAACCTTAGAGGTCCATATCCTGCAAATAGAATGGATGCACTTAATTTTACATATATAAACAGCTACATTAAAGAAAATGGGAGTAATTGCCTGCTACAGCAGATGCAAATATGTTGTCAGGATAGAGAAAATGCTATAATTTTGTACTTCTATTTAAAGAACACAGATCCATTTCATCTACAAACTTCATTCTTTCCAAGAGCTTTAGTGATCATGGTTCTGTTTGATGTCTTCCTTCTCTGTCAGTGGGAGTCTCGCTATTTTCTTAAATGCAACCAGAATGTCAAACCAGATGTTTAGTGATTTATTCTGATGTATTATTGGATACTGTGGATGACAAAACATTGGGCTGAGCACTCTCCTTTCTGCCTATGAAGTCTTCCAAAGCTTTTCAGCATTATTGGTGATACAATAATTAGCTAATTCCCTTAATTGTGGAGAGGCCATATCAGCCAGAACAGATGGAAATTAATGATTAAGCTTTATCACAACATTTTTATAGTCTGTTACCTTTCCTTTTGCCTCTATTTTTAAATGGATATTCAATGTGCTGAATATTTTTTTATACTCTCAGGCAGAAGATCTTCAAAACAAAATCTGGGCCAGATTTTCAACAGCTTTAGCTAAGAAAAAGGTGTTGGATTTTCAAGAACTTTGATGAACAATCTGGCTGTCAGTGTCACCTCAGCGATCTGCTGGATGCTGGGCTCCACTGAACAAGTGTCCCTGTTGTTCTCTCCCCTACCTTTTTAAACATTTTTCTTGTTACGCAACAATAGTTCATTGTTTGTCCTTCAAGGAACTATCATCATTCAGATGAAGAAATCAGAGGATTTCCAGCCTGTATTCAATTAAATCCTTCCCCCAAACAGGAAAATTTTTATTCCTCTTCCCAGACTATATTATTTCTCCAAACAAATTCCCCAATAGCTTTAGTCCTGAAATATGGTAATCCTGTAATTCAGGTTTTAGAATCCTACATTTAAGTGCTTCACTCCTTTGTTACAGAGGATTTTGCATCATATAAGGCTTAAAAAAAAAAAAAACAACAAAAAACCAAAAAAACCATAACATTAAACTCCAAAGCAATCCTCCATGTGATATCTCAAACCCCTCAAAGGTGGAAGTGGTACAGTGATTGTGCTTGGAGCTACAGTTCCACTTTCGAGAGAGTCAGAGGGCAGAAAACTCTCTGCTTCTTTAGTGTAGCTGCTGACCCTTTTCTTCCAAAAACTCCCTGGAGCCATTTCAGGAGTTACTCACCTATATGTACTTAGTTTGTCTGATTACTGGCCCAGAGCTATTTAGAGGTGTGCCATGCTTCTCTCACAGATATCATGTCAGCAAATAAGAGTCCTTGTCAGCTGAGTCATTTCTGCCAGCTTTGCATTAAGTACCATAGCTGGAGGGGATGTTCAGAAGAATTTAGGCCAAGTAAGAGGGCAAAACCTCATCATCACTCAAGAGCAAATTCCTGCAATCAGGTCAAAAAGCAGGCAAGGGTTCAGGTAAGAGCATGTCATAGCTGCATGCAATAGGACCTGGCTCTGGAAGCAGGAGGTTCCACACTGGCATGAAGGTAACCTGAGGTGGCACTGACACAACCTGGGACATGCCCACAGCATGGCAGGGAGAGCACAGGCAAGCCAAACTATCCCCAGAACCACACTGTACATCCAAGACTGCAACCTGCATCATGTTAACTGCAAGCTTTATGCAGAAAAAAATTACGGAAGGAGAAAGAAGAAGGAATAAATATCAAAATAAAGTGCATTAAAATAAACTGTTCAGGACAGGGAGAGGAGAAGGGGTGGGTATTCAAGAGACTGTCTGGTCTTATTTCCAAACATTTTCTTTTCCTCATTTAAATGTGCAATCAAAATCCTTGGCCCACCTCAAGGTTTCCGTGTGCTCAGAGGCCCATGGTTCTGATGGTGCAAAGAGTCAACAGAAAGATCATAAACTACTCCTTGTAACAACCAGCTTCATTTTCCTGTTTGATTGCAATTCTAAAAATGCATAACTGCACCTCAGCCTTTGAAAAAATTACTAAACTATGCCTTACAGATACATCCCACCTGAAAAAACTGCTGCAGATCTGAGGTCCTCAGCTCTGAAATTCAGATTTGGGATTTTGTTCAGGCACATTCTAAAGATATAGTGGTGTCAGTGATAAGGTTGCAGTACTGGTTCTTCAAATATTCCTCACCAAAGCTTGGGGGCAACTTGAAGTAAAAAAAATTGAAGCTCATTTGAAAATTGCAGGGAAATTACAAAGATTCAAAGCCATGCAAAATTCAACAGCAAGCACAGCCAAACTACCACCCAGCAAATCAACCTTCAAAACATTCTGCATATACAAGTGCTTGTACGTTTTGCTCATGTTGGACATCTTCCTAAGAGTCTCCAGTGAGTTGGGAACGGCAGCACTCAAGAGAGCAGGAAAGACAAACACCAGGAACACACAGGCACAAGGGAAGGTCCCTGCAGCCAAGTCCAGCCTGTAAATTTGGGCAGCTGACATTACAGATGTCTTCCCCTTGCCCTGTTGCTAAGAGTGGCTGTTCTGAAAAGACAGACTGAGATGGGTCAGTGGGCACGCACAAAACACTGCTCAGACACCCACCACCACATCAAGACATGTGGCTGAGTTACTGGTCACCATTTAAGAGATTAAATTGGTGCCGTGTCAATAAACAAACAGTAAAGGAGATGGCAGAAATCCTTATCCCTTTCCATCTCTTCCGTTTGCTGCTGTTTTTCCTCTGCCCCAATTCTGAGCCTCGATAGCAAGCCCCGAGGTTTTAAAGCAGCAGAGCAGCAAAGATCACTGGCCGGGATCAATGCTAGGGTCCATTTTCTCTCGATACAGTTGCCTGTTCCAGGGAGGAGGAGGAGGAGGAGGAAGGCAGATTGAAGGCAACAGCTCTGTATCAGCAATCATAAACCCACATCAGCCCCCAGGGTCTAAAAGGCTGAAAAGTTTCCTGATAAGAGAAGGCAGAGCCTACAACAAACAATGTGGTATTCCTGCCTGGGAGGCACAAATTCTCTCCATCACCTCAGAGCTTCCAGAGCCGCCCCACCAAAACAATTACATTATAAAAGCTGCTGAAACCAGAGCTTTTCAAGGAGGCCAGTCACGAAATCAGAGCACAACAAAAAAGTAAGCAGGGAGTGTTGTAGGGGCGGGAGCCCTTCTTCCCATAGTGGCTGAATATTGGCATGTATTAAATATAGACACAACAATAAGCAATAAATCACAGCCCAGGAGAAGTGCCAGGTGGAATGCACTGGAGGAAATTAAAATATCCTTCTTGATACTGTTCAGGATTGAAAGAAATACAAAGAAGGTCAAATTGACTTATCACCTACATAGCCAGGATGCTAAGGGGAGGAAGGGTTCCAATACTTGCAGCTGAAAAAATTGCAGTTGAAAATTTCTAGACAAAAAAAAAAACAAACAAACAAAAAAAAACAAACAACAAAAAAAAAACCCACACAAAAAACCAGACCCAAAAACAAAAAAACCCACCACATCTCAGTCTAAAATGTAATAATAATACTGCAAACATTCTCTCAAATAAATAAATAATGGAATTTCTTGGCTTTCCTACATTTGCTTATTTTTTTCTTCCTTTTTCCAAATGCACAATCCTTCCACAAGACTCACCAACAAAGCAAAGGATGGTTTGCAACGTACATAGGAACACTAAATGGTCAGCACCAAATTCAGCAAATTCTGGCCTCCCACATCACACCTCACCATGCCATCACGAGACCCTATCTCATGTACCTTGCTATTGCCCAGTGGCTGAGTTTGGCTGATTTCTATCATGAAACTAGTCACTGGAGGCAAAATTTGAGTCTCCCAACCCTGAAGAACTGGTCTGTTTTCTCATTTCTCTCAAAATTGCCTCCAGGAAGTTTGTTTTAGGAAAAAACAAAAAAAAAAAACCAACCAAAAACAGCACTGGTACACAAACTTCCCAGTAATTTCAGCCAGGACTCAGTGTCATACAGTGCATAAAACTGAGACTGCTTTTGGTCACCAGCAGGCAAGGGAGCTCAGTGAGGACAGGTTTTTGTTTTGCTGGGATAAGCTTATACAAAGCTGCTCTGCAGCCTCCAGGACCTAAATATGGTGGTCCTTGAGATAGCCCACCTGTCTGCTCTCCAGTCACTTCTTTTCTCTTGCTTGCCCCATTTCAAGGCAATTCAGCAAACCTCCAACATTTGAATTTTAATGGAAGTGTCATACAAAGTACTTGGGCAGGCTGAAAATAGGACAGCATCTATAAATTACTGGAAAGCTGAACTCAAGATTAGGAAAGGAAAGGAAGAACCATTTCTCTTGAAACTGGATCGTATATATGTATACACACATAAATATTCTCCGACTGAGACTACAGGACAGCCTGAAAAGGACAGCTATTATGTTCTACCTTTCAAAATCTCTGCTTTTAAGGGCTGAGGACAGGATGGCTTTTTCCAGTTGTGGTTTTCTCTTACTAAACACTTTTTTGTCCGTCTGTTTTAGACACGTGGATTTAGACAAGCTGATAGATAAACTCTACTTGTTGAAAATAAAGTTATGGTGACATTTTCTATATCAGTTTTTTTGGCAGGAGAACAGGGACATCTTGCAGTAGGCCATGGAAGAGGGAATCTGTTTAAATGTTGCTAACAAAATCCTTCCTCCTGTCTAGCACAGAGGACATCAGTTTCACACAAAACTCTCACAGAGAGAAGCAAGGCTGAAGCATGAGAGGAGAAGGAAAAGTATTTTCAAGAGATGTAAACAAGTAAATGCCCACAGCACCCAGTGAGATTATTTGAGCATCTGTTTCAAACAGCTGCTATCACATTTTCACCTGCTTAAATGGAGAGGCACTATTTGCATTCTACAGTCCTGTGTGGAAGACTGCTCTGGAGCCAAGGCAGACAATTAGAAAAAGTCATTTTTCCTACTCCCTTTATAAGGTACAATCAAGGCACAGAATCTGTCCAGGTGTAAGAGGTATCACACATAGTTGAGATGAACTATTGATTTCCAGAAGCAATAACAAGTAGCCACACAGCCCAGCCCTGCCTAATCCTGTGTTTGAGAGGTGATCACTCCGATAAGCAAGGAAAGGCTGGCTGCAACCCAAATTCAAAAACCCTCAGCCATACTGCCAATAAGAACCACCAGGAAAACACATGGACTTAATAAAAGCAACACTATAATATGATGTTTAAAAAACCCCCAAAAAACAAAAAACAAAACCAGAAGTAAATATTGTAAACCCTTACTTGGTAAACATATGATTAATTTCTGAAGAGGACTAATTAACATTTAAAAAAAAAAAATAAATTGCTTATCCTCATTGCTCCGGTTATGCATGTATCTGTCAAGAGAAGCACTCCAGCAGGGATATATTAGAGCTGTAAATTTACTTACCCTTCTGTTCTGTACATGGAGCATCTCTCCAAAGGAATCTTTAGCACTCCATTATTTAGACCCACAAAGAGTGACCTGTCACTGTGTAGGATTTGGAGACTCTTGATTGCTTCTTGTTGTCCATCAGGGAGGATCTGCATTTCCTCTAAATAACAACTCCTCAGACTCCTGTTAGTGGTAGAAAGGGCCTTCAAGATGGTGCCATACTCTAATAGAACAAGAAACAAGGCACAAGTAAATCTTGGAGGCAGCGACTTCATTTCATACCTGCCTAAAGAGGGAAATACTAATGTCATCTTTACAGAGCTGGTTTAACCTAGTTCTGGGTCACCTGCTGCCCATGGTAGAGAGCTCCAGCTACATCATTACAATCCTCAGCAGAGACCACCTGAGAATGTACTTAAATGGGAATTCAGAAAGATGAGAACCATCTGGACAGTGAGTACCTGGCAGTTTTTCCCAGTAGGAGCACTGAGGCAGAGGAGTCTGGTCCATTACCAGAGAGTTACAGAGCAAGGTGACCCAGGATGGCAAGAATCATTTCTGGTGCCTTGAGTCTGTATTTCTATTGGTTTATGGAGCAGATCAGTGTGATTTCGTGTCATGACAAATGACAAGAGATGCAGCAGCCCTGCTGGAAATCTCTGAGGCCTCCATAATGACTGCATGGGTCACAGACCTAATTGATTCTCTTCCTGGAAGAAGCCAGCTTGACAAGGGATTGTTATGGCAGGAGGAGTACATACACAGAAACATACATGTTTGTGCTCAGAGAGCTCTTACCTAAACAATTTAAAGATCTGCTAAGCTGTGGGAGATTAATGCACACCACTTTTCATTGAAACCCCCAAGAGGTCTGTCAGCTGGATGGTTCATGAAACTTAATCTTTCTGTTCCAGTAACTTCTGCACTGGTGCCAGAGCTCAGCAATTTATAATGTTGGGGTTGGCCACCATGTGAAGTTTCCCACATGTGGAACAAGACGGAAGTTTGGGCTCAGTCTCAGGACTGAGTTTGTGCTCAGGGCTGCCTCTACTGAAGAATTTCACAGGTTTAAACATTTTCAGCAGATCTTACTCTTCAGCCACCACTAACCAGGGCAAACATGAGTAAGTAGTTAAGGTTATGGCATTGGATCTTTCCACACTAATGATACAAGGAAGGAAGTATTCCAACTTTCTGTAAGGCTTTGTAGCTTGGACTCCTCACTTTAAATATCAAGATATCATATTGGCAGAACCATGTTGTATTTCCATTTAAGTAAAATCTTCTCATCATAATCAATGTTCATGGAGTTCCCATACTGGGAGTGTTGCTACAACATATAAATAATAAACCAAGATGATCACTTTTGAAATAAGTGGTGGTAAAAGTTAGATAAATTAGGACAGAGTCCTGAAGGTCCCTTCTCCTAAACATGAGAATAAGGCAATGACTCTGCATTCAGATGTGAGATTAAACGAACACTTATGGAAGCAATCCATCTTATTCTAAAGTCAAAGCTTCTGCTATAGAGGATAACAACATTATACCCATGAGGCTGGCCATATGCTCTGATTAATCAAACTGTTTAATTTAACCTCTATCATTAGTATTACTATGGGCTAAGACAACCATTTGTAACACTTTGTCCTTCTTCAGCATTTTCACTTATCCAATATACCTGTGCTTTTCAGAAGAGGCAACATGTTCTGCTAATTACTGGTTGGAAGTCAAACTGGCTTGCTATACTCCCACAAAACAAGCACTCAGCTTCCCTATCTGCCTTAACCTTCAGTGCATGCCCATTCCCAAAAGCACTGGGAGCCATACACCAGTAGGACCATGAAAGTGCAAAGAAAGACACAATTAAATCCCTGGGCAAGCCTGCAGGTTATGCATTATTACTGCTTATTCAGAGACAGGTCTGTCACAGCACTGAGAGGGAACTGACATGCATGAAACCACATGAGCATTCCAGCCACCTCTGCTCGTCCCCACTGTTATTTATTAGCCTGATTAGTTGAAAAATGTTTTTATAAGAGGGAGAAAAATGTTATTGTTCTTTTTAAGCACAATGGAGATTTATAGTCTGATCACTTGGGACTCTGCCTCAAGTCCTCCATCCTGCTTTTAATTTACTCAGGCAAACAACTTCCATGTGGTTTTGTACCAAAATCATATTGAATGACAACTGTGTAAGGACTTCACAACTGGGCTCCCAGGGCTGCTAGGTCTACAAGCAAGCAGGAGGAATTGTTTGAAGCCCTCACACTCTTACCTGTTCCAATATACATGACATGGTAAAGAGTATCCTTCCCCTGAACAATGTCAACCACCAGTTTGGAAAATCGAATGCTGTCCTGAGTCACATAGGGATCCACAGTCACTGGCTGCACCACGTCATTCATCAGGAAGAGGCGCTGTGCATCCTGCAGGACTCTCTCTGTCAGGTTCTCATTAGGGCTGTCATCATTCAGTGTCCCACACTAAATACAGAAGATTAATTTCAGAAAGTGTATCTTCTACCCAGCCCAGCATGGAAACTCATGTTCTGTTGATTTCCTGGGGAGGTGGGTCTGTATGAACGTCACAGGATCAGGCATGTAGCCTGATCATAGGTCTTTAGCCTGGATTTGGCCTGTAGCCCACTCTGTGGAAACTTTTCTCCTGGGGGGTCCAATAACCAGCAATGTGGAGTTTCATTCCTTTGTGATACCCTCAACCAGTACAGCAGAAGGGCAAAAGCCTTCAACAAACCATGGAGAAAAAGAAAGAAATAAAACAAACTGTAGAAATATTTAGAGGTAGTGGAGAGAAAGTTTTTGTGGTGATAAATCCTTGAAACATTTCAGACAATCTTCGGACACTACCTAGCATCTCAGTCTAACAAAACCTGGAGTTTAAAAAACCTAAAAATGGACTGGTTTTCCATCAAAGAACCAAACTTGCCACATTGCTTTTCTTTGATGTGCTCCCCTCTGGACAAGGGATGAGCTTCCCCTTCTGCCATCTGAAGCAAGGCAGATTAACGACAAGCTCCCCCCCCATACCCTTCTCGCCTGACAGCAAATGGCAGACCAAGCCATGACTACCCATCCTCCAGCACCCAGGGAGGCACTGAAACAGGACTCAAGTCCCTTGTACAGCAAGAACCGGGGAGAAAAAGAGCTCATCTTGTGTCTTTTAAACAGCGTAAATCCTACCAGGTGGATAATGCATTTTAAGGCCCGAGTTTCCATCTTAGATTAATTTCTAGAACTTAGTATTTTCAAAAGCCAGTGCTAGTTTTTTTGGTCCAGGTCAGTTGCTGGGGCTGGATGTCACTCCTCCCCACAACATCATGCATGGAGGGCAGAAAATGTATCACTCCAAAAGGCAGCAGGGTGACTGGTTATTTATGTACCCAAGACCGTGGAAGACAGTGGTACAACTGAATCCTGCCAAGTCCTATACTCAGTCTATGAACAACTTCACTAGTCACTAAATGAAACTCACACCTGAGCAATTTCACTAGAAATAAAATCCCACACATTTCTTTTTCTTCATTTTGGATCCACGTGTTCAGGCTTTCCTTGAAGAAAAGACAGAATACTGAGAATGATGATGCTGATTTACAGCAGTTGAGCTGCAGTGTACAAATTTCCCATGTGCACACTCTTCATACACATCACAGCAACTCTTGGTGGTATCGCTGCCATTCCTGGGTGCACCACACAGCCCTTCTCCTACTACGTGCTAAATGAGTTGTCAAGGATTTAACACACATTCACACAGTAAATATGGATTCCAACGGCTGGTGTACTAAGCTTGACAATAATATAGATGTTGTGTAAACTAGGAGAACAGTTATGTTAATTCTCATAACCTATTAACACGGTCTCTTTCTAATCAATTTGAACATCTTCCTCAATAGCTGGACTAAGGAAACATCAGTGGGTTTTTTATGTGCCCTCAGGTGGGTTTTAATGCTTTTTTCTATTGCAATGGTATTTTTTTAGTTCATGACTCATCTCACATTCTAAAGAGTTCTTAGATCTCTCTCTTTTGTTGTATCCTATGCTCCTTCTGGTTCACACCACTGTCTTTCTTTGGACACTTTTCTCCCCATTCATTTTCCCTTTTAGAGCATCACCTAAAAGGAGTCCCAGTGGAGGAATGTCATTGTTGGTTTTGTTTTCTGTTCTCAGCAAGTCACAGATAATTCTTTTGGTCTATTGGCAGCTCATGTGCTGACACAGCATCCTTCTGGTTTGGTTTAATGTTGTTTTGTTCTAATTTCCTGATTATCTGTACTGTCCTGGTCCTCTGCATCCTTCAGTATTTCTCCTTCCTCTCTGCAAGAAAAAAAATTCTGGCATGCTTCCCTCATCTTTCTTTGTGAACACTGAGGCACAAAAATTAATTTAATGTTTTTGCAATATCTGCCTCTTCTGTCACTAAATTACCCTTGTCATCTCCTTAAGGCTCCTCACTGACCTCTTGTTCCTTCTGTACTTGAAAAACATCTTAATCTCTTCTTGCAATCTTCCTTTTGTCTACCACATACCTCTTTTTCCTTTCCTTATTTTCCTTTGACTCTTTTCTTTCATCTTGCCGCTGCAATCTTTACACTCCACATTTTATCTGATACTTCTCTCAAGGGACAGAAAGTTCTCGATTCTCACCTTGCCTTAATATTCCTTTTAAATAATAAAAAAAAAAAAAAAAAAAAACAAAAAAAAAAACAAGCCAAAACCAAGAACACCAACAAATCAATGGCTATGTTTGGCATGGCTGGACCTTCAGCAGGGCTTTGTTTCTTGGTTTTGAGTGCACCAAGCTGAGAGGGTGATCAAGAGGCCAGGCCTGTCCCACCTCGTATGGGCAGGAGCCTTCAGTCAGGTGCCAAGAGGGAATTTAGGAGAAGAAATCAGGTTTCTCAGCAGGACGACAAGGCTGTCCCTGCCTGCAGCAGAGACCTGTCTCCCATCTGCTCTTGCTGTGATTTCAGGCGACTGTAGAGTTCTTTTTGGAAGGTCCTTGACACACCAGTTTGAAGGCAGATGGCACTTGCAGGCAGCCTCAGCACATTTGCCATAATAAAGGAGAGCCAGATTCAGAAAATCGGGCTGAAAGGATTTGCCATGGGGAAGCAAGGACATGAAGACAAGTCCATCCTCCCCAGGATTCCCCTGCTGGGAAGGAGCTGAGCTGTAGAATGGGCTCATGCTCCAGAAGACTCAGGGTTGTCAGGGCTGTCATACTCTGCCTCACACTGACTGGATCTGCTGAAAAAGCAACTGAAGCTGGTTTATAATTCTCAAAATTGCTATAACCGATAATCCTGGAAAGTTGCTCATTCATAAACTCAAAGGTTTTTAAAAAGAGAAGGAACCCCTGTGACAATTCTCATGTGTCCCCTTCCACCAGTTACTGTGGCAACATGTCCATAGCTTCTGGCTGAGCTACCATGTGTTAGAAAGTCATTCATCTTCCACTGAAGCACTGGTAGCCTTAGGGGCCCTATCAAGTGATGGAAAATTCATCACTTCCTTGCAGAGTCACAGTGGTTAATTACCTTTCTTGTTTAAAAAATATAGATTGTCTCCATTCTAGTTTGACTTTGTCCAGCTTCAGCTTTCAGTCCTTCCCAGTTCTAGTAGGGACATGCCTTATGTCCTCTTGTGAGAATCACATCCTCAGAGCATACGTGTCAGTGACAAGTGCAACACAGATTTAAATCATTCATTATTATAAAAACCCCAGAACATTCTTATTATTCCTTAAGCCATTCAATTTTTGCCATGAATTCTGTGGCAAGGAGTTCCACAGATTAAAACACTCATAAATATGGAGAAATATAATTTATCTGTACTGTGGGTCTACCTGGAAAAATGAGTCAGGCAAAAAAAAAAAAAAAATCATCAACCCACTGAAGTGACAGAACATCAAAGGGACTGCAGCAAACTGCAGGGCAACAGCAGTACCTGGAAATTTGGGATGGGGTTTAACGTTGGCAGCCAGGCTGATCTTGGGTTTTCTTGGTAGCGGAAGGGGCCATTAAATGCCTGAGTAATGGCACTCAGATTGAAGGCACACACTGCTGAGGCAGCTATGCTGTTTCTGGAAAAGGGGAGGGGGAAAAAAAATCAATTTAATCATTAGAACATTGACATTTTCATCATAACAGACATCAAACTCTACTCAAATAAAATACATGTAAATTGCTAGGTAGATGTACAGCGATGCCAATCTCACAGGGAGTAAAAATAAATAAATAAACTGTAAAATGTAGATGACTTGCATGACAATTTTGAGAATGAATTTCAAGTTTGGTTTTAAAATGTCAGATATTAAGGACCATGGAAGCAGTTCTGGCAAGAAAGGTGAATACAGTTTAATTTGCATGGATTATTTTTGTCTGGTTTTACTTCTATTTTTTTTTAACAACCCATCTACCTTTACTGATTACAAACAAGCATATTTTTAATCTCTTGTTTCTCAAGGTGAAATTCTGTTTCTACAGGTTCCTGAAATCTTCAGCTATAAAATATATCACCTAGTATTATATGTATATATATGCAGTGGAAGGGAAAAGGTGACAGTGACAAACCAGCTGGTTATGACAGCAGCTCAGCATGGAGAAAGGTCTTGCTAATTCTTGAAAACCTCTGTTTTCAATGAGCACAGTTCTCTCCTGTGTGTTCCCAGCTGGGAACAGGATCTGACTGTTCAAGCACACTCAGCCAGGGAGGCACAGCACGGGAGGGAAATGCTGCTGTGGGAAGGACTCTTTGGAAAGGAGTGTATTTTAGGGATTCTGGGCTGCCCAGTCACACTGCACACAGATCAGTTGGCCTTTGCTGTTCCACTTCAGTCCAGGAGGACTCATTTCTGCAGGGTCCTGAGCCAGCTCATCTCCTCCTGCCACAAGAGGGTTGGAGGGCACTTCCTAGATGGTGATCTCAACAAAACTGACTCAGAGGGACATTTGATAAGTGATGACCTGAAATTCAAACCTGCTCCAGTTCTTCCCTCCTCCCCCTCCTTTTTTTTTTTTTTAAGGAAAACTACAAGGTTTAAAGAAAAACTATCAAAATAAAACTAAAAATAGGGCCAGCATGAGAGACTGATTCATCACAGTGCCTTTTAAATAACCCAAGCCCTGCTGTATGAATCTTTTTGCTAATTAAGGCAATTTGAATTCTCTGAAAAGAGCCCTTTTTTGTGGGTTTTTTTTGGTTGTTTTTTTTTTTTTTTTTTTTAACTAAACCAATATTTACACTCTCTTGCACACACAAAAAAAAGCCTTTCTTCACCATTCCAGGCTGGAAAGCAGAAGAACAGATTCTTTCACAGCATATTTCTTCCTAGCAATACAACATCAGGAAGAACTTCCTGCTTTGCCTTCCCATTCTCTGCTCCCCCCTACCCCTTGCATCCCCAGAATGATGGAGTAGCTCACTTTGAACATGTCAAAGCAATGCCAGCCAAACCTTTCTCCACTTTTGTCTGAACACTGCTGATGCAGTGCATGCTCACAGACAGCAGCTTTTAAGACAAACCTAATGATGGATGACAAGTAAATGCCTTGAGGCGCACACAGGAAAAAAAAGACAATGAGGGAGAAAATGAAAAAGGAAAAGAAAGAATAAAATTCCACTAGTCTAATGAAAATACTTAAAAGAAAGGAAAGAAAAAGAATATTTTTAGGGCCCTGCTAAGGACTTTATCGTTTAGCCTTTTCTCTTTGCTGGAAAGGAGAAAGGAAAGAGGTTTCCCATTAAATCTGTGGACCATTTTCTTTTCCATCTGTGGCCTGGCATATTTCCCATCCCTCGTTATGAAAAGTTTGAGCCCAGTCTCAAGCCAGTGACATCAACTGGTGCAGCTGGCCCCTGTGTTTTGGTGTGAAGTGCAACTTCCTTTATTCCCACCTCCTACCTCCTGTGACTAACTAGCTGGTTTAAAGAATGGGTTAAGTTCAAAGAGGTTTTAACATTGTCTCTATTACCTCCCAGAAAATTTTAATAAAAAACATCTTAAATATTTCAGCAGCAGCTTTCCCCAAAGCTCTCTTTCCCACTGATTCAGCTGGGTATAACATGAAGCAATAAATCTATATGTGGGCGTTGCCACAACCACTAATTCACCTTTGTTATAAGATGACCCTAAATTCATTAAACATGAACCTTCCAAAGTAAAAAATACCTGTAAACAACAACAACAACAAAAAAAATAATAGTTTTGTGTTGCATTGGCATTTTATCACAAAGAAACTCAGACTGGTGCATAAATTAACCCTCTTTTGTATGCAGAGCTCATGTAGCATGATATAAGTCCCAGTGAAAGTTAAAAGAATAATTACCATTATTTCTCTAGCTGGATGACAAATTGGAACATTTTCTCTTTGAACTTTTAAAAGAACACTATGTTGTAGACCCAAAATGCTATTTGATCTAACTTCAGCTGTTATCAATTACTAATTTCTTCAATTACACAAATGTTGCATATTATATTCAGAAGATAAAAGAGAGATCCTCTATCCCTGATGTACAAAGAATGCTCAAGTGTACCCTGAGGAGACAGGTAACACTCATCACACCTCATGTTAAACTTGGGAGATGGACACAGCAGAAGAGAACTGTCCCAGCCAAAGCTAGTCTATGTCGCCCCATGATTGTCCAAAAACATCAACAATTTGATAAATAAAATACAGTTATTAATAGTTTTCTCATTTCCAACTTCCATTCTTGGCTGGATGAATGGACAAATGGATAGATAAAAAATTATCACTATGAGCACAGAAGTCCTCTCCAACTGAAAAAAAAAAAGGGGGGGGGGGGGGGGAGGGTCAGCTCAAGTGCCCAAAGAAGTAGCCAGATTTCCTTTTTAATGTTCAGGAAGTTTGGCAAATATTCTCTAAATGTTTTTAAAGAATGACTCATCTGCCTTTCAGTCTGAGGACAGATCTTCCCCTAGCCTACAGTCAAGGTGCAGTGCTCAGTCATGTTTATTTTTTCTAGTTGCTTCTCTGCTGGCCCACTTTTGACTGACACTGGCAATGGTGGAACAGAAACAGAACATGGAAGACGGATGAGGGTGGCCAAACACTTACCTATTTCTTGGAATTTACAGAGGGGCAGGCTCTGTTGACTCACAGTGAGGCTCCCAACAGCGCTTTAGCTCAAGAAGTTGGGGCTGATGCTTTGTGACTTCAAGGACTGAAGTTCAAGCCCTGTCACATCAGCATGTGACACATTAAAAGAGGAGGGTTTGTACTTCAGCAGGGCTTCACTGCTTTGGTTTTCTGTGGGTTCCCTGGGAATGGGCCCTTATTCATATTGGACAGCACTGCACACAAAAACCCCAAGCAAGTTGGCTGCCCAGCACAAGGAAGGCACTTTGAGCATTTGCCATATGGAGTAGCTACTCAGATTTTCATTCTCTAGTTTACACGTCAGGCTAACACCCCCCTGGAGAACACCTATTATTGAAACTCAATACCATGCAGACTGGTTATAGCTTGAAACTTATCATCCTAGCCTTAGGCATCAGAGAAAAAGTTATTTGAGTTTTCCTGACTTAAAAATATACATTATGAGTTTTTTAATATATTTTTTAATTAACTTCTCTTCTCCTTTCTGCTTTCACAGCTACACTAAATCATTTCAATTACAAGTTTTTTCAATATCAAGCCAAGAAGAGGTGATTATGAAGTATCAGAAATCATACCTTCCTCTCAGAGTTCCATGGCTGCTTTTGATTTGTGGACCTCAAACAGTCTGGCAGCGGTAAAGCCCCCCCTATCCTGCCTTGGAAATGCTAAATGCCTTGTGGCCCTCATGACCTTGCTGTTACAGTGTTGTTCAACTGCAAGAGATGTTTTCAGTCTAGGCTGTTGTGATCCCATGTGCCTCATTCTTCTCCTTCCAGCCCTTCTCTCCCAAGTGTGTGCACCTGTCCATCTCACGGGCCGGCTCCAGTGTTCACACAAATATGTCAGATTGTCCAGGCAATTAGCCTGGCTGGAAATTAATGTGTTTCTGTTGGGTCATTTTTAGATCATCTCTCTAAACTACACAAGTTGGACTGTCCCTACAAAAAGTCTGAAGTCCGTCAATGACCAGTTTTGTATCAAATTAAGTTACCCTAAAACTGCACAGTCACCTTTTATGGACTCTGGGAATCTGTGAACCATGGATTAAAAACACTGTCCTAAGGCTGTGTTGTCATGATGGATAACACAGATCTATCTATTCTTTCACGTTTACCAAACGATCTTTCAAAAATGATTGCTCAGACTGCCTGAAAAATCAATACATTGTCAGACTCAGACTGCTGGGGATAGAGGAAGGGCAGTAAAGCCAGTGCAACTTACACATTAGTAGTGAAGACACCATAGATCAGATCTTGCTCAGGAAGGTAGAAGGTGCTTTGCAATTCATTGTAATAGAAAGGGATTTCTCCAGCACGCGAGCAGTTCAGCCTGGCCTTCATGAAAGTTGTCCATGTATCCTCCAGCAGAAACCTCCCTCCGATGTCATTTTTGCACACCCTTGCCACCCGAGAGTACACTGTTTTCCCACAGTCATGTTCCACCGCGTTCTCACGGAAGAAGAAGTAGGTGAACAAGCCGATGTCATAGGCAGCAATAAAGTTAGGCTCTGAAAAACAAACATTTGAAGAGATTTATATAGGTTAGAAATCAATCCATGCTCACTGAGTTGCTCAATGCATTGCACTGCCAGCTCCATTTATGCAGCCTGTCAAAGCTGTGACCACAGGGAGTTTGGAGTCAGCAGAGGACATAAAAACAGTAGATGGGAATAATGATATATGAGGATATAGCTCTAGTACCTTTTTTCAGATCTTGGAAAGGCCCCATTGTTTCTCCACTTTATTGGCAAAGCTGCTACTGATTTCAGTGAAAGCAGAGTTCAATACTTTGCATATGCATGACTATTCTCTGTACCTATACTCATTTTACAAGATAAAGCCTTCCCACTGGGCTGCTTCACCTATTCACTTTTGAAGTGGACCTTATGATGTGTTAAATATGCTGTGTGCATCCGCCCGATTCCCCAGACAGCTGCACTGAAACATTCAAGCTACTCTCCCAGCACTGTCACATCTGGCTTTTATCATCAAACCTTTCCAGTTTCTAGGCACAAAAGATTATCTTATGTCCATAAAACAAAACCATGCTAGAGACTGACAGTAGTGAAATGTGCTCCCCCTAATGCTTTTTCTCCTAAAATTTTCAGTATTATTTTCACAAGAATTGAAAAGAACTTTGAATTTAGTAGGTTTAGTAATAAATATTTCAATTGGGGATATAACAAAGCTTTAAAGTGTAAAGTCTTTTATCCTGAAAGTTTCTTTGGTAAAAGGAAAAGTTTGGCCAATGAATAATATTTGACCACACAAACAAACCTTCCCCAAACCTGTTGGTTTAATAGGGTGTTTTTACAATATTCATTTCTGAGTAGTGCTCAAAGGAAGAAGAATAAAGGAAAGGACAGGATTCCTTTAAAGCTGCAGCCCAGGACTGAAAGGAGAACAGAGAAAGGCAGCCCACTGCTGCTGCAAGGTAAGTTTGGGAGGCAGATGATGGTCCAGAGGGGAGGGCATTGCAAATCATCTCCTGTCAAACTTTCTCCTTCAAACTAACCATGAACCTTAAAGGGACCATTGTGATCCCCAATCTGACCTTCTGTCTAACACAAGCCAGAGGATTTCACCCTGTAATTCCACCATCAGATCCTGTAACTAACAGGAGAATTAGACCACATCTTTCGAAGGAGATCTGATATTAGTGGACAATGTCACCTGGCTTTACATCCATCACTTTCCTCAGTGACTTGTTCAAATCACTAAAGACTGACCCAGCTGCAACCTGTACTTCTTTTCCCATTTGACATTATCTGGTTTCAGCTTCCAATCACAGGTTCTTGTCATGGCTTGTCTGCTAGATTAGAGAACTTTATCCTTTCCAAAATCTTCTCTTGATGTAAGTACTTCCATATCATGAACAAAACACCTTTTATCTCTTTTCAGAAAGATAAATAAATTGAGCTCCTTAAGGCTCTTACTGTGAGGCAGGCTTTCCAAGTTTCAAATCACTGAATGGCTCTTCTCTGAATCACCTTCAGGTTTTCTGTTTCTTGTTGAAAAGTGGCCAGAACAGGAGAAAATTACTCCAATGTCACCAATGCTGCACAATGTTATAAATCCAAGAGTCACATTAGTTTTTCCAGTCACATACTAGAACTCCAGTTACTGTTTGTCTTCCTTAAACTCCCCAATTCCAATGTGGCTTCCTTCTGAATCTTGCATTCATGCACAGACAAGAGGAACGTGTTTCCAATGAGTGTATATGGGCTATGATGCTTGTTGGTCCTAATTCATAGTCTTTCCTGATGACATCCTTTTTCTTGCACTCCAGGTCTCCATACTGACTTTAGGATGTCTGCAGAAGCCTAGTTCAATCTTATTAAGCTCCAGAGAGTCCCACTGCTCTTATCTTGAATTGAAAGGTCCTGAAATCTAATAGAAATATTTCAAGTATCTGGTCAGTTTACCTGAGTAAAAGGAGATAAGGGGAATATTGGGGTCTCCATCACTACAGTCTGCTCAGACTAAAGTGCTTTGCCCCAGCTGGAAGGTGTGGACTCAAAGCAGGTACTGATGGTTGAAATTCTATAGCTTGTTTGATGCAGGGTATTATCACACTAGGGTAAGAGCTGCTTTTAATAACTATAAATCCACATCAGCATGGACTCACATGGAACATAACGTGCTGTGAAATTTCTCATTTTTGGAGTGATCTTGCACTGAAACCAGGCATCTTCAGCTGAGTCAGGGGAATTAAAGAGTGCCTATCACTCTGCAGAACTGGGTCAACAATATGATGCTTAAAGTTGATTTTGATCTTCAAATCTTTGAGTGGTTTTCTTGTTAAAATGATGTATTTGGTCATCTCACAAGATAGAGACCCATATATATGTTAAATAGTCTATAAGACCCACTTTCTATATTCTAAATCAACTTTTCTGAAATAATTCCAGGCTCTTTTAAAATGTCTTCTAAGCTGCACTGATTATTGCTCCGGAAGCCCTTCCCCATCATAACTCTGGATCTCAATATGAAAAGAGAGAGAAAGATTTACAAGCCTGTCAAGCTGACTTTAATACATCTCTTGCTCAGATGTGACCCACATGACTTTACCATTGAGCCATTTGGAGTTGTATTGTGCTGTCCTAAGTGGAGGAACATTTCCAAGGCTGCGGTAAATAGCAGGATCCCGTCCAGAAAAATCAATCACAGTTGCAGCATAGAGTTCTCCTCGTGATGTAATCACAGCTGTCGAGTTATGCCGAGGGTCATATGGGCACCGAGCCACTCCATTAATTCTGTCAATGATTTTGCTGAGATTTCCTACCTGTATTTAAAAGGAGAGAGAAGAAAATTTAAAGAGCATCTGACTTTCTTAATGGTATAAAGAATTTGGTTTGCCCATGAGTACCTATGAGTAAATCCCTGATTTTTAAAAATCAGGTAGCTAGGAGAATGTAATCCTAGTGATGACTGAAAATTGATCTTTACAACCAACATTTGCTAATGTAAGAAGTTGTGTCTGAATCTCACTGATCCTATTGCTTTGTACAAAGGGTTATTCCCCAGTCAACAGAGCCCAAACCCACTTGGTGTAATCAGGTGCTCCTCGTGCAAGTGCAGGTTTTTAATCTTCCATTGACACCTCCTGAATACATATTGGCCTTAAACAAACATACAAATAAACATTTCTCTGGACCTGCTCCTGCCTCCTGTGAACCCAAAGGGAGTTTTGCCCTTTATTTTAAAGAAACTTTAAAGTGTTTAGCTCAGAAGGTACTCACAGTTAAGCCTGTCTATATTGCCCATTTTCAGTGCCATACCCAAGGTTTACATGAGCAGCACTTTCTCCAGAACAAACTCACCCATAACAGGAATGTTTTGTTCCCCAACTGCAGATACAGTCATTGCCCCAAAGCAGCCCAAAGAAGAAAACCAACATAATTTCAGTCAGCTACATTTAGAATATATTTTGTGCAGCCATGATAACCTGCCCAATGACTGTCCTTCCCCAGAGCATGTATCCAACCCTCTCCATCACTGCAAAAGAGGCAGAACAGACCTGTCGACTGGAACACACTGGTGAAAAGGCGTTGGTACCACAAGTAAAGACCTTCTTGCCATAAACAATCAGCACTCGGACATAGTTCTGGCACTCTTCCTATAAGAACACAAGACAGAGACAAAGGATTTTTGAAAATATTATTACATTAAAAATACCTGTATTGCAGCAGGAATGCACCTTCCTTAGCTCTAACTTGGGCTGAGGTTTGTTGCCTCAAGCAGCGCACAGCTGTAGGGAGCCAGCAGTCTAGGAGAGCAAGCCCAATTTGCTGGTTATTTCTCTAACCATAGCCCTGCACAGTCCTGGGGTAGGATGTTAGCCATCAGGTCAATTTTGTCACAGCTACAAGTGCCTCTTTCTGTGCTCTGCTCAGATTGGAGGAGAAATTTTCCCTCTTTCCACGATGATACTTCTGACCTATTTTCCCAGTAATGCTGCAGCTTTGAAAACATTACCCAGACACCAACTCCACTGAAGGACAGCAGGTCTGTCTGCACTATAATTCAAACCAGTGCCAGCAGGAAAACAGCAGGAACTTCTCTTTAATAGACCAGGCTGGTCAAAGAATCTTGTGCTTGAACAGGCTGTTACTTCCTGCCTCCCAGAGGATTGTGTGCTCAGGATTTTCCGTGGTAGAAGGAGTTTCTCTTTCAGGCCAGGCCAGTGAGAAATAGCAAGTTCCCAGTCTCAGTTGCTTGACCACTTGCTGGTACCAATAGGCAACTCCCTCCACATGCCAGTCCCCAAGGGTGTGGGGGTCCTGCTGTGGGGGTGGCAGCACAAGGCTGCAGTTGCCTTTTTGTTCAGAAAATCACCTTCATGTTGTTAGAGAGAGCCATGGTCTTTCTTTCTACCTACAGCCAGAGACCTGTGGAGTGCAAATGAGGCTAACTGAGCATCTCCTGGAGTTAAGATGTGGGGGTGGAGGAGGCCACATAACGCAGGAACTTCCTAACAATACACACAGGAAAAGTGAGGTAAAAGCTAGCATGCAATTCCCAGAGGCAGTGCAAGAGGCTGCAGAGCCACTTGCCCCAAGGATCACCCAAAGAGCCCCAGTGAGCCATGTGCACCAGCCTGCCTGCCCCATGCCCCCAGAGGAGAGGATATGAGCAATGACTGGCACACACTGGGCTCCAGGGGAAGAAAGTCTATTATGTTATACCATAGACAGAAAAGGAAACTTGTTAAAAAATAGCAACCTCAGCTGGGTTACCCGGGCTGCTTTGCTTTCTTCTCACCAATAGATCATCATTTGCCACTAAGTTGAGCCTACAGCTGCAGACACCACTTCTCCCTCCTGTAAGCAGCAATCATTCAGCAAGCTCCCGTCTCACAGCACTCCATGCTGTTGATCATTTCCCTGAAGACTTCATTTGCAAGACTCAGCAGTGTAAAAACACTCCCTATCATCTGGAAAGGAAGGGGCTTGCTTAGCTGGATTACACACTATCTTATTTCATTTGCTGTACAGAAAGGATCCAACAGGAAAGCTACCAGTGTTAGCCACAGATGGCAACTGCATGGACATGATCCTTGCTTTTGAATGGCACAGACTCCACTCCAGAGCCAGCCCAGGAGCACTTGCTCAGTCTGGAAAGAGGCTACTGAGTGCCACAGAGCACATGCTGCCAGTCTTGAGGGGCAGCAGGAATTAGATACCCAATGCCCGTCACCCAAAAATGAGAGCTTAGATTCATAGCTCAGTCAACTCTTTTTATTTCAGAAGCAGATCAGTCATGGTGACTGTGCATCAGTCTATCAAACAGGACCTTGAGAAGCTTTGTCCCACCAGCTGCGTGTTGAGAATAGTCGTCTCATTGCTTCTTTTAACAAGACAAAGGGCTTGCCATCTTCTCTGCCCTCTCTTGTCATTGCTGCATGGTGCTGGGAGCCCTGTCAGTTCCTTCCTGCCCTAGAGATGTCTGCATTTCATGACTGGGTTAAGTAATTCCTCTTTCTGTAGAGTACAGTTATTCAATCCCACATAATTTCAGGACCACTATATATTTGACTGCAAAGTACTAAAAAATCTTGAACAAACGCTGTTAAAAAAAAGTATTAGGTCATCTCCCAACAGAGTGTTGTTTTCAGAATATGATTGATTTGCCATCTAACCTAGAATGCAGTTCTGTACTCAAATTTCACACAAGAGAGTACCCACCTGCCCCCCCTCCACTGCCACCATTCTCTGCTTTGTGCAAGGTCTGAGCAGAGCTTCTGACCTAAAACAGCTAAGACCAGTTATGTTGCTGGACCCTTTCTTGCCTAGATACTACAATGTATTCCTAACTAAAGCCCTGCCCAGCAAAAATATAAAATCCTAAAAATATAAAATATAAATTTGCAGAATTCCCTTTACTTGCACAGAGCTGAATTACAGATTAACAAACTTCAATTTCTAGAAAAACTTTCCAGCTGAGAAGATAGCACACAAAAAGAATTTCTGTGAAACATCATGTGCTGCAGACTTCTGGCAGTGATTAATCTGTTGCACACTTTTACTCCATTTTTACTGCTTAAAAACAATGCTGCTAGATGTGGGCCATCTGTAGTTGTTTCTCTGAGTTAACCAAGCAGGCATTTTCCCTAGACCTGCCTTACTGATGATGGTAGCAGCACTCTGTGCTCCTGGAGGAAGAGCAGTGATAATATGCTCATTTCATGCACTGGTCTCAAAGCAATTTAGACACTTAAGGTAATGTTCTGAAACAGATGCACATTGTCTGCCCTGCTCTCTCAGCTGGGGGAATGGAAACAATGCAGGTGCTAACCTCGCTGTGGTGACACACTGGGTTAGGTGACACACACAAAGGTCCAACTACCAGACCACATCTCCCCAGCCTGCCTGGCCCAAAGCAGAACACAGTGCTCACCTCGTGTTTCTTATTGCTGTGCCCATGGCCAGTCACATCAGTCTATGAGGCCTCCAACAAAAGCAAAGAAACAAAACCACTTAAATGTTCCAGCTTGCAGGATTTTTCTCAATACAGTGTCTATGAGATTTAATTCCATCCTCCTGCTTCCCCATTCTCAAAATAAATAGCAAGGAACAGCCTCCTCTCTGTGTTCTTTAAACCAGCCTCGATTTGCTCTGAAAAGTCATTCAATAAAGTGCTCTCTGCAACAAGTCATAGCTGAGGCAACTGGTTAGTAAAATGATCTCACAAACCCCTACAGAAAATAGGAGCTATTTAATGCAGTTTCTTCTATGTGGTTGGAAAACTCTAGGCACACAGGAAGCAAAAATCAGATGGGCTGTAATATAAGCAGAAAATTTGGCAAGTTTGAACCCACCTCTGTCCAGACAAGACAATATTTGGATCCTGCTCTCACATTATGGAGCAGACAGTTAAATCTGTGTACGATCAGTCTGCAAATCTCATCACCAGAAGATATTACAGGGATCAAGAGATTAAGGTTTTAAATAAAGGGGGAAGACTGCATATTTATATGGTTAATAAGAATAACTTAGTTATATTAGTTAGGATTATTATTAAATATATGGCAGAGCTGATAAAAACCTGTGGCTCACTGCCAAAGAATTAAGCATATTTCTGATTTTCTTATGAATTGCATATTACATACTTTGAAGTTCTTGCTTCTTCCCCAAAATTACCTGGTACTCCTCCCTTCATTGAGATAGGGCCATAAATTCAGAAGGTATCACTTTTCTCCAGCCTAATGACCCTTGTTTTCCTAGAAAGGAAGAGGTCATGATTGCTAATGCTCAACACTACAGGCCACAGGATCTCAGAACAAACTGCCCTGAAGCCCCTTCCTGCTACCTCCTCAGTTTAGGTCTACTCTCATTTATTTAATCTTTTTCTAGTATTTAGAATTACTGTTCATGCACTGTCTGTGAATGCTGTATGTCCATGACTGTGGACAGGACCAGGTCTCTTTCTAGCTCACAGAGACATCAGGTTGCTTTGAGAGCACAATTCACACCTGAGAAGAAAGAGTGGTGCCCTGTTACTGCCTTCACTCACGTGGACAGTTCAGCAAATGGAGGGGCTGACCTCCTGCAGCTTCCATTTGAGGTAAAACTCAACAAGTTTCAGGTTGCTGCAAATAAATCAGCTGTAGATGCTTCTTAGTTGTTTATTCTGTCATCTCTTAACACTAGAGTTCTAAAATGTTATAAACCCTGATCTCATTGTACAGATGCATTTTTCTTTGTAAGCATAGCTATTTATAGGCATTACTTTAATGGCTTTCAAGTTTAAATTAACTACCCAAGCCCTGTTGTCAGAGATCTCCTTTTTAATTATTGGTTAACACTATTTCATCACATACTGATATATTTTACAGTTATACACTGTATGAGAAAAATAGCTGTTGCAGACAGTCTGCCATGCTCAGTAGAGACACACAGACTCCTGGAGCACAACCTGGAGTTCAGAGAATCAGCCAGATTGATTAGAACTCCAAGTTACCCCTTCAGTGACATTTTAGAGTGCAGCAAACATTTAATTTATCTGCTGCAGTTTATCCCAATTTATTAAAAAATAATCAAGACCCAACTTGGTTCTTGAGCCCTGCTATTGGTACACTCTCAGATATCTGTATTTACTTCTTTGGACAAGCAAGTCTGTTACCCAGTTTAAGCCAAAGCCCCAGCCAAACTACCCTTCTCCTCTGAATGGAACAGACAGCAAAGAGAATTTCTAATGATTTTTCTAGCCAAATGTTCTTTAATAGATTTCCTAATCAAATTTATTTGGGGGCTGATTCTGCACTGACAGCAGAAGTAATAGAAATGTAGGTTCAGGTCTCTAGGAACAGTTACAAAGGGGATAAAAATAGTTGATGGCCTCCCAGCTATTTCTGTTTCCCCTGGGATTTCTATGGTGCCTCTCCTACCTGGATGCCTATTATTCTTAAATGGTGTGGAGTTTCCCAGTTCCACCAGATAAGCAGATAAGCATCCTCTATGTGACACATAGCCACTGGAAGCCCTGAAATAGCTCAATCCTCCTTTAGCTCAGCAATTTCTATGCACCAATCCCATTCCACTGGGCTGAAGCCTTGGCTAGGATTTCCCTGCAACCTTGTGCATCCACAGCACAAGAAAAAGGAAGAAGCTGGATGTCCCACAGGCAATGCAGTGGGACAACCCAGCTGGATGCCTATCAGATATTAATCTCACTTCTTTCTTGCTCCAGAAATGTTATTAGTGCATCATGGCTACACAAAGCTCTTAGGGCAGAATGTAAGAGCTGCCATTTTTCACTGTTGTTTTCACAAATGGTTTCTTTACACAGTTTAAGATGATGGTGTGCTGCTTTTGGAACATTAACAAATAATTTGGTGCTTAGACAAAAGAAAGACCAAAGTTCTAATGTTGAAAAAGCCACAATTTTCCATGTTAGGCAAAATTCCTTAGATGTGGTGGATGGTGACTGTTTATGCAGAGACAAACCAATTACAAACTAGGAACTGAGCAACTCCTAATGAAATTAAATACATCTCTTCCCCTTCTGCTCTATCCATCACTCATTTTAACTACAACCTCTGGATGATTTCATTTGGAAGACACAAAGAAAGGCAACATAACACTGACTTTGTTCTCTGCACTGTCTCAGTAATGTGGATGTTTTCCAGGGGACAGTTTAAAGTGATTGATCATGCTACACTTTATAAATGCTGCAAAAAAAGAGAATGATTACTTGTGGAAGCCAGCATGGCTCTCCAGAGACATGGCAAGCCAAGCATGTACACTTCTTAGAGGAAACCACAAGTTTTAGTTGATAAAAATAACATCAATGAAAGAGACTTTTCTGAGGTGTTTGCTTTAGTACTGCATGATATATTGCAGAGAGTTAATTTTAAAATCGCGTTCAGGAACTTATACATTAAGTGATTAAAATCTGATAAATTACTGTGATTAAAAAAAATCCTCAAAGTGAAATCACTCATAAACTTGCTGTCCTAGTGGAGCCCCAGCTGGGGTGGTACCAGCTCAGTATCAACATTTTTCTTAACAAACATTTAACCTAAAGATGGCAAAAGCTGCAACTATCAGTGAGGCAAACGCCCCATTTTATAAAGATACTATGCATTAAAGAAAGAGGAACAAAAGGGCTTTATGTATAAACATGGAGATTTCATCCCAAGAGTAGTAACTGTGAAAGGACTTAGTGGCCACAGTGGCCAGGCAATTCTGCATGATCTCCTGTGGCAGAGGAGCTTACAAAACTGCCATGTATATGAACTGAGGAGGGTGGAAGGCTGTTTTAATCACATTTAGGCATTAGAGAGATTGACAAGGGAATACAGGTGAAAAATTGGAGTGTGCAGAGAACAAACAAAAAGCATTCAAGGGCAGTAAAAAAATGACTTAGAGAAAAAGACTTGGAGAACTTATCTTTTTACTTTATCAAAAAGCCAAAGTACTGCACTGAAAAGAGCATATAAGTGCCTCTGTAAAAAATAAATACTGATAACTAAAGGGCTCTTTAATCTAGCAGAGAAGGGCAAAATGAAACCAGATCCAAATTAAAAAAAAAAGCATGCATTACCAGGGAAGGTAATCTGCCATTAGAACAATCCAGCACATTTGCTTCAGGCCCTCAATGCAACACTTTGCATCTTTTTCAAAAAGGTACAGCAGACAGACATGGGCACTGAGCTCAGTTTAGGAATAAGCAAGTGAAATTCATGGCCAGAGGTGTCAGAAAAAAGGGACCTTCTAACCTTTTATCTGAGACCCAGATTTTTCATCTGCCTCTTCTCTAGACAATAGGTGCTCAAATGGGAAGTAACTATTATATCATAATAATTACACTTCTGTGATATGCATTTTGTAGCTCTTATGCTTCTTATTTTTCTTAGGGTACAGCTCTGTGCATTTTAGGAAGAGAATTTCTAAGCAGCATGAAGAATCTTATTATCTTATACTTATCAGGCACAATAAAAAAGGCATTTTAATACATGAGCCAGTTTTGAAAGCTTCACCTAAAATACATACATTATTAAATGGGCAAGGAAAATGTACCAGTCATATAACTTAGACAAACCACAATGTGAATTAATGTATAATCCAAAGGTTCTCCTTATTTCTGGCCTCTATCACCACATATCTAAGTGTCTAACAATCCATAACACATTTATCATCAAATCATCTGTACTGGGTAGAAACCTGCCATTAGTCAAGTTTTGACAAAGCAGAGCTGAGGCAGATAGAGCTCTGCACCTCGTACCATCATTGCACAGCAGAACCAGAAGTGTTCACAATGGTGCTGCCCTCACCTGCTGCATTTACCCAGCCAAGGGCAGAGATCCTGGGTCAGATCTGGACTTAGCTGGAGTAGAGCACTTCATCAGCTGCTTAGACTGAACTTGGTCTTTTTCAGCTGGTGCTGAGTCATTTCTCTGCAGTATAACTAACAATGAATGTATAGGGGACTCAGCTGTGGACACACAGGGTAGTGCAGATACAGACCTGGGAGATCAGTGTTTACTTAGCTACTGCAGAATCCTTCTGCCTCTGTAGTTTCCTGTCTTCTTGTCAGAGTCTTAGTCAACACCTTTGTTTGCCATTAATTGTATGTCAAGGAGTGCCTAACAACCTGCTTGACTACCATTCCTCCAAGCTTCACTCACGATCACTGCATCCACCAAATGATTTCAAACTCTGTGTCACAATCAACATAAACTCAGCAGTTCAGAGCATTATGCTCATGACATTTTTTTGCAAATCCTTTGCAGTGTGAGAAGGCAGCAGTGAAGATACTCAGACTGTTGCTTACTTTTGGCATAACAGTAGCAAAGAGAGATTGAAATTACCCTAGAATTGTTCAGTCACATGTATGGCTTTATCCAGGGGTTGACAAAATATTTCTAGGTTATAAATAGAAATTCTTCATAAACAGCAGGACACAACTGAAATCTCACAGACTTTACAACAGAAGAAATGAGGAAAACCTTTCTTTGCACATCTAAAGTGCAAATACCACAAATTTCAAAATTCTTCATGTCTTGGATTTTGGTGTTTTTCAATTCTGTCCTAATCCTCATTGCTGGCCATGTTTGCCCATCCCAACCCATTTTGCCTCTGTGTTGATTTCCTGCATAATGTAGTTTCTACTTGAAACTCTAACAGATGTTCTAGGATTCCCATTCTCCTGTTCTCCACAGCTATATGAAGCAAATTGTTGCCCATCTGGCAAAACTCAAGCTTTTTTTTTTTTGTGTGTACATACAAGTTTATACAGTAATCACATTAACTTTATTATATAAAAATAAAATTGTCAATGGATCAGGTAATCCTGTGTTTAAAGCAGCAAACTGGAATGTGGCAGATTCCAGCATTTTGGGCCAGCCATACAGTCTCTGCTTGATTGCCTGTATCTAAGCAAAGATTGTGCTTATTCTGTCTTATCTTTTGCCCAGCTCCTCTGGTTTGGACTGAAAGCTCTTTGCAGAGTTGTATTAAAGACAATGGACACCCTCTCAGCTGAGGAGTGAAGATTTTTGAAGTGCATGAGTATCACATTTGAAAAATAAAACAATTTCCTGCTTTTACATAGATGCCTTCATTTTTGCTTCTCAGAAGAAGGGTGGAAAGGCCCTGTGGCTGGATCAGAAATGCCTGCAAAGTCTGAACTTCTGGGACAGCATGTGCAAGTTCAAGCAATTCCTACTTTAAAATGCAGTTTAACAGAGTGCACCTGCCTCCCAAGCAGCTCTGTGATATTCAACCTGAACAGATTGCAGTGTGTGAGCAGATTCAATTCTCACTTTCCAGGGAATTATACAACTACGAACTCCAACTGCAAGCAAACATTGGAATCCCACGTGGCTGAACACCAGTGGCTCGTTGCTGAGGACCTGAGCTAAGCCAGCCTGCCTGGCTTCACACCCCTCCGCAGGATGCTACCCCTGGCTTGCCACCACTCCACTCCCTGATGTGTCACAAATTGTGTCCTCTCCAGCAGTGAAATCACCTTTAAATTTCATGCAGAGCAAGTGTAATAACTGGGACAGGGGGCCTTTGAAGTGGCTTGCTTGGTGGTGCTTTTACCCATGTGGCAATACAGCTAAACTGCTGCAAATTTGCAAGCTCGAACTGGTGTCAGACATCCTCTGTGTGGATTTCACATGTTGCAAATGTATTTACCCATAACATCATTGTAACAAAGCAAAACTTACCTCTGTTTTCCCTTTACTTTGACAGGACCTCCTGGTGTCTTCATCTGAACCCCATGCTGTTGCCTGAAAAACCAAAGTGCACAAGTCACACAAGAATGCCACCAACCACCATGTCTAGAGACTCCCAAAACAAAAGCAAGCATCTCCAGCCAATTTACACAGCCCAATTTAAAAGCAGCATTGTGACAGTAAACATGTATCTAACTCCCACTGTGCTCACAGTGCACACAAATGATAAATAGATGAGAAGTTCAGAGGCGGTGGCAACTGGAATGTTCACAGAGGACAAACTTTAATTTACATGTAAATATAACTTCTGATCATCATTCAGCTGGAAGGTCCAAGGCATAAGCCCCACACACCAAGTCATCACATTCTTTTATCCTCTTTTAAAGAGGATAGCACTGTATAAACCCCCAGCTTCCATTGCCAAAAAGAAAAATTCCCTACAGTGAAGTCCAGCAGTTCTGCACAAATCTGTTGGTCTTCTTAAATTTACCCCCAAGATTATCACCTTCTAAATAACCCTGCAGTGAATCAAGCTGGATCAAAACTGGGAGCTGACAGGTAAAACCCAGAGAGATGGGAAGAAGGGAGAAAGACTGATGGTGATTTGTGATGCCAGACAAGTGGGGTCAGGTCCTGAGGTAGAGTAAAACACATTAGGACTGAGGGCACTATTGACTGGAGGCTGAGAGCATGTGGGGTCCCCAGTGACCTCTGACTGCTTCAGAATGAAGAGGCCCCTTCCTCCACAAGAAAAGTCAAGAAAAGCTGCATTAGAGAGAACTTTTAAATGTAAAATATTTAGCAACATATGCAACTATTCAGTACCCTCCCCAATTTTCCTCCCTTCAGCACTTTTTAAAAATAGTCCTAACAAATTCAAGCAGGTATTGTTAGCTGGAGGTGAAAATACATATAAATATCCATACTATACATAATACATCATTCTGAGTACCAGAAAAACAGCTCTGCTACATAGGGAAAGGTCAGGCTCACAAAGTACAGATAAAGATCCAGAGCTCCCTTAACAGAGCCAAATTTTCTTTATTTTTATTTTCCTCAGTCCATTACCAACATAGGAAATAACTTCAAAGTTCGGTCCGGATCTGAACTCTTCTTGAACTTCTCACTGCAGCCAATATGTTTTTTAAAACCTAGGCTGCCATAGAAATTGTCCTCTTGACACATGATAAATCCATTTTTTTTCAGGAGAAAGTTGGGAAACCACTAAAAAGAGAAGATGAATTTTCCAACTCCCAGCTCAGGTCCATGAAGACACTCATTCACATCTACAAGAAATGCAACCAGCCAGGAAATGCATTTATATACAACATTAGTGGAAGGGATAGTTCTAGCTCATACAAAACCTAAAAAAATCAAAAAACCAACGAACCAACCAACCAAAAAAAACCCCCAAAAAACCTCCCACCCCATCTCTCCATTGGCTGAGCAGTCCATTCAATTTGACTTGAAATAAAAACTTCATGAGCACAGGCAAAGATCTGATGAGAGAAGGGAAGAGCACAGGTGTTTCCTTGGAAGCCACTTGGGAAATATCTCCCATATACTGCAGTCCAATGCAGGGTGGAGGCCAAAACCTTGTGCCTCAGAAGTGTTTTTGTGAGAGCTGGGATAAGTCCTTGCTGAAAAGGATCATTCAGTCATATCCTGAGAGGGAATGACACTGAATGACAGAGCTTACATTGTAAGCCATCACAGGAGAGCAAGGAATTTTGCCTGCTGACTACCAGCAGCCATTGACATCAGCAAAGCAACTGCACAGTAGGATTATGATCTGTAATCCCTCTAGAGCATGGCTCTAGCCCATGCTCATTAAAACACAGTGTCTTTGCACCTTCAAGTTTTGACAATTTTAATTTTAAAAAAAGAAAAAGAAAAAAGATACTCAGAAAAGAGATCACATTTTGTGAGGCCATTCTTCCCATTTTAAAACCAGAGACAGAGAACTTTCCATTATACAGCTCAGTTTACTTTAACAGTGCTTGACAGGAGAAAATGAAAACAAAAATTGTTGGTTGCTTCAGCAATCGATGCTGCTTCTCTGCAAATACTCTGGGTCATCTGGGATTGCAGCAGTGCAACACAGAAGAATTTGGCCTCCCAGGGGTCACCCAACTCTTCCTGCCAAACACCTGCACCACAGAACTTCAAGGCATGTTGCACACATAGCTCTAGTCAGAGCACTGCTCTCCTCCAGCGATGTTCTAATGTGCCAAAATGTTTTCTTTTATTAGGCACATTGCCCTTCAGCCTTCTGAAGCACTACCTTGATGAGTAGTGATAAAAAAGATCTTAGTGATGACCCAAATTATAGCAACATGTTGTTTGTGACTACACCATTAGTCAGGGTGCATCTCATTAGAGCTAAGAGGATAATTAAGCAATATGGCAAGCCAGAGCGTGTTTTACAAGTCCCACACATGTCTTTGGCAGCACAGGGGGGAGCTAGCTTGAGGGCTGAGTAACTCCAATGACCTCTGGTGACTCAAAGAAAATATTCATGACCCTGCAAAACAGAACATCCTGAAAATAATAAAACTATAATTGCAAAGCCAAGCAGCTAATGTGCACTTAAATATTTGTACTGCAAGGTCCACTGACCTGCAGACTAGACCAGGCCTTGTGCTGGACTTCCAGGAGCCCACACACATCTGTGGTCATGGCCTGTGGCTTGGACCTGGCTAGGCTCAGACCTCTGAGTCTGGGGCTTTCACATGAGCTCTCCAGCACTGTTCAGTTTCTTTACTTGACTGATCAGCTGTCTTTTCAAGTCAAAATGTCCCATCCCTGTCACCTTTGTTGCCTTGGGCTACTCTGTACAAACTCCCTGTGGGATGCTGGTGTTCTCTGTCCTCTCACTGGTGTATCCAACCCAAGCCCTTCCTCCACAGATGAACATAAATTCTTCCTCTGCCTTAGATCCATTTTGCCCCAGGTTCAAACTACTGGACATTTGACAGAGCAATTTTCAGAAAGATCTCTCTCTCTGGGGGGCATCTGTGCGTACCCATGTATTTATCCGAGAGGCACAGACCTACTTAACACTTGCATAACACCACAGCACTGTAAGAGATGCTTTGTACTTCAGCTTCCTTACCTGATCATAATGCTTCTCAAAAGCCAGGTTCTTGAACAATGGCTTAGGTGCCTCCCCTCCCTTTCCTCATATCCCTCAATAAAAGAAATTATTATTTTTTGGGGTTTTTTTACTGCTTTAACTTACTCTGCACACTTGGATGAGATACAAACTGTATCCACCAGATGTTTTCGGTCACTCTGTTGGGATATCATCCTGAATTTATGATTAATTTTCTCACTTGTTTGAGACATTTCAGTTTCCCAGCCCCAGAAAACACATCTGGGATTATTTTTATACCTCCTGCTACATGTGTCAGTCAAAAGCAGTACACATCTCTGACCCATATGCAATAAAACAATTTTCATGGCATGGGTTGTGGAAGACAGTCTGGATGAAGACGTGACAAACCTGGGAGCAGGGCTATATGCAAATACAGGACAGTATGTACTAGCCATGAGCTTAAGCAACCAAGCAAACAGCTTTTTAGGCTGTCAGGGTGTCAGCAATTCCTCCCATGACATCCTTATAGAGAGCACTCCAGCTTCTCATGCTACCCCCTTACAAACTTGTATTTCTTCCCTCAAGCATTTCCAGAATAAATGCAATTTCTAACAGGGTTTCCAGCCACTTTGAGGACCTCCTCTATAACCACATGGCCTGTTTGCAGGATGGGGGTACCCAGATCCATGTGCCATGTGAAGGGAACAGCTCAGCGCTGCAGCTGCTCTGCAAGAAGGGCCATGCAGACCATGGGCAGGACTGCCCAGCCACCCGTGCAAACAGACACCAGAGGACAAGCAACTTTGTCCCTGAACTGAAAATGCAAATAAATGTGCCCTGCTTCAGAAGATTTACAAAGACAGCTGGTCCTTCACATCTCTGTTTCTTGAGTTCTATGCAAGCATACTTTCTCAAATTTTTTTTTTTTTAAAATTGCATGTTTGTGTATTATTTCTGTATTTTTAGAAGTCCCATGAAGGAGACAATCACAGAGAAGCATTTGTGTGTACAACCACATGCACCCAGTGTGACATTGCCCAAAAAGAAATTAACAGAAGGGGCCACAATAGCTAAACCTATTCAGTGCATATCTGAATATTCAGAGGTCACATCCGGACACAGAAAGAAAGAGTTAATGTCTCTGCCAATAAATTATAAGCATCCCAGTTTGCTACCAGCTCTGACTGCAGATCAGCAGTGCTCTAGAATTCTAGCTCATCATGTGCTGTCACATCAGTTATTCAGCACGCACTGCTGAGAGAAGCTTTCTAGATACATTTATTTAATTACCTGCACATCCCAGCATTGGCTTCCAAAGTACCTGCCTGTCACTAGCAAGTCCTGTTATCACTAGTTATGTGCATCCTCAACTGTTAATGTTAGACTTCTATGGACCAGCTTTTACACTCAGGTCAGCAATTTATACTTCAACACCACAATATGAATTTATAGATTAAGTATACACTAGTCCCTGCAGTTTACTTGCACAATAGAGGCTGCAGATTTTCATGCAAAACCAAAACACTGCTTTAAAACTGGAAAGTTAAGATTGGAGGAGAATATGTTACATCCATATTTATCACTCAAACACATTGTTAAACACATCTAAGGTGTTCTATTACAAACCTATCCATCTGTTACCAACCTCACTTCCATGAAACAACTGCTGCATGCAAACCACTTACATGCCTGAAGACAGACCCACAACCATGTTGTTCTGCCCTATTAGGGGAAAAATATGTAATACCAGAATGCACATTGTATATGTCTGAAAGGAAACAAAAAATCCCTCAAGTACAAGCTTACTAGAAAAAAATAACAAACTCAACAAACAAAACCACCATGAAACAAACAAGCAAGAGCCCCTCAGATCAGGTATTGATTCTGTGGATGCCAGCTTTTTCTAGAAGGTGCTGTGTTCCTCAGGTTTCTGCTACTGTCAGCAGATGCAGAAGCAAAAGCAGCACCTTGCGTCCCAGGCTCGGGTGTGCAGGGATTGCTGACACAGGAGTTTCCATTTCCATCAACCCTCTGCAGTGCCCACAGGAGATTTCTCCGCCTGCCCACGGAATGTGAGGTGATTTTGGTTCTCTGCTTGTGCTGCGAGGGCACCCCGAGCAGAGCCTGCCAGTCACATCACCTTTTTGCTGAGTTATGCATGAGGAAGGAGGGCAGGAGGTGCTGTGCTGTGACAGCTACTGTGCACCAGAGACCTGAGCTGGCAGACTTATTCCTTTCCCAGTGTATTTATTTACATCTTCTTTTCCAGTAATTGTACAAGGCACTAGTATGTTCAGAAAAATGTACCTCTTGAAAAAAACCCAAAAACTTGCTTCCTAGATTCCATATACAGGCCAAAAATATCTTTATCTCTTATTTACATTGATAAATTGTTTTTGGATCAGCTCATTTTACAGTATGGTATGGAAGATTTTCTTCAAGTCTTTGGAGAGAATAACATGGAGGGACTATGTTTCCACCCTGCATTTAGAATCTGCCAACTTCAGTGTAAATAAAGCACATATTTACACACCCTACTGGGCCAGTTTAGCTTAATCACATTCTTAGGGACTTTGCTAAATTGGGATGCAGAGTCATTCCCTCAGTTGCTCAGAGGCTGGTTCATTCCCTTACAAGATGCCAGCCTCAATATTCCCATCCATACTGATGAACAGATTTCTGACCTCTAAAATATCACCCATAGATTCTTGCTGATAATGAAAAATCAATTTCACAAGTGTTTCCCTCTGTTTGGATATACTTTGTAGTGTCTACATAACATAGCAGCAGTGTAGATCTACTCTTCTCTGGGCAAATGCTGCAGCATTTAAAAGGAATTTATAAATGCTGGGTCTTACAACACTTAGAAGAAAGAAAAATCTTTCAAAGAAGTCCTATAGCCTGAATGCAGAAAATCCATGAAGAGGTTCTTCCATTTCTATGATGTTTACAGTGAAAACATTCATACAACACTTCAGCTATTTCTTCCCTATTTAATCCTCCAGAACTTCTCCATAAATATTTGGTGTTTTAGTCTAAAAGTGGAAAGTTAAATTCCCTTTTTGAAGCACTGCTTTTTGTCTCTTGAGGACAAGGAACATTTACAGTGCTCCATAAATAATAACTTTTTTTAAATCTAACTCACTTATAATAAGCACAGTAGCTTAATGCCCTAGAGGCCGTTTCTGAAGTTTCAACACTGGTAATTTATTAAAACTGTGATAAGCATGTCTGATAAAAGGATAACTAATACCAAAAGAACAGAATGCCAAACTTCAGTAATTAGTTCTGCTCCACACTGCAGTATACGAATTGCAGATCACTGCTGCGTGCAATGACAGGTATGAGGAATGATCATGAAATTCAGTCAATTCATTGCAGGGAGAGGAGGGGGTTTGGATGAAGGGAATTGCATTGTGTGTTATCAGATTATTAATTGATTTCCCTTAAGTGATCTCAGATCCTTCAAGATGTGGTAAATTCAAGCTGTTTGCTCCATTTAAACCCATACTGCCTAACAACAGACCGGCCCAGACACGGCTCTTCTGGAGTGGCTGGACAGTAACTCAATTATAACACTTAGAAGATGGAGGTTCACAAACAAACAAACAAGTGAAAAAATCCATTACTGGGTTTCAGTTCCTGTAACCTTAATCTCTGAATCAGACCCTCTTTCTACAAACAAATGTCAGCATCTCACTGTACAGGGACCACTCTTGGCCTGGCATTTATTGGCTGCTAAACACAACTGCTCACTCTGTTCATGCCAGAGAAGTGGATGCTTCATACTGGCATAGTAAGGATGGAATAATCCATCAAAAGAAGGACATACTCATTTTAAGAATGGATATTTCACTTAGTTCTGAATAATACCATCTTTGGATATTCATGATTCTCATGGACTGTTACCACATCCTTGCAAAGGGAAATGCAACATTCTGAAGTGCATTCCTCTGCCCTGGTTCACCTATTGCACAAATCAGCATTTGATCAGTAAACAGGGAGGAGCATTTTCAGAAGACTGACTTTGGGTTTTTTTTTGTTTAATTCTTAAGCCTTTTTGATTTAGAGAGTCTATCCCCTCACTTTATGTTTCCAGGCACAACTGGACAGACACCTCTCTAACACCTGGCAGAACAGGGCACCAGACTCCAGATAAGGGAGCTCTTGCTTTTTGGATCAAGTTATCTCAGCCCAAATGAGGTCCTGTACCTCAGCTGAGCCATGGTCACTCACCCTGTTCATGTCCTCCTGTATCTCACATGCAAGGTAAAATGCTTCACAGTTTTCCTCCTGTGCACAGCGCTGCAGCAACCGGGTAAGCTCCTGTACCACAGCTGGTGTCTGTGCCTAAAGGCACAATCTGCTCTCAACAGCAAATGTTATTCTTTCAGAGAGTTCTTAGCTGCTGTGAATTCTTCTTTGGTGGTCAATGCTACTGATTTTCTCTCTTTCACAGCTTCAAAATCCCTTGTTATTTACTTATATTATAGAAGCACGTAGAGGAGTGAACTGAGATTGTGACCCCATATTTCTAGGCAATATACAAACATGCTGTGGGAGAGAATTTCTGCCTGAGAGCACTTACAACCTAAACAGAAAACACAGGCACATGGGAGGAAGGGAAAACCAGATGCACAGAGAGGTCAACTGACTAGGAAAAGCCACCGAGCATGTCAGAGGCAGAGATGAGCACTGACCTTTGCTCTCTTGTGGACTAAAAACTTTCCTGTCTAGCACAAATGAGTTCTTAGACAGCCTCTTTTTTTTGTTAGTGTCACAAAATACATCCACTGAATCAGTGGTGTGTGAGGGAGTGGGGTTAGAGATTAGAACAAGACTCCATGCATCCTGTCCTCCTCTTTCTGACATCTTGGGGCTTGGCCACAGTCTCATCTACAAAAAGAAATTTGAGGTTTTGTGCCTTCAACTTCCATTTGTCCTGCAGGAGATTCCATTAAACAACATAAGGCCTGTAAATCTGGTACTCCCCCTTCTCTGCAGTGTCAGGTAGGAATTTACAACTCCAGACTATGCATTCCCTTATCTGAAAGGAGCATTGTGTGAGGCTTAACAGATCATGGTTTCTACAGTGTACCCAAATGGAAGCACTGTACAAATCCAAGGTCTTATTTTTAAAGACGATTGTCTAAAGATTTAGTAAAGAATATCTGATACCAAATACTAAAACTAAAATGGTGTTTTCTAAGATAAACAACAGTCATGTACAGGTTACAGCTTTTTCCAGCTCTTCAGGAATTTTAGTGTACAAAGAACATGTTACAATGAAGCAGCCGGCTCAGTCTTAGGTGCTGTCAAATTAAAATTCATATCTGAAGCAAGCAGATTGTCTTGCCACTGCTTTAAGTGTATTTTCAGTAACTCTTCTGTAGAGCATTTGTAACTTGATGCTGAATCCCATACAGAGGAGAATTTGAGCTTTTTAACATAATGGAATTTTGTCATCCCAATTTGCAGCTTTCAAAGGACCTGTGAGCCTCCACTGCAGTCCAGGACTCCCCGTGCAAGCCTGTGTAGGTACGGCCTTGTCAAAATGCATTATAAGTGCAATAATAAATGGGGCATCAGGTAGCAGTGGACAGCAGAGTGCTGAGAGACAACAGAGCACAACCATACAAAAGGGAAAGGTCACAGCTCACCAGCCACATAACTCATTGTGAGGTTTTCATAACCAGAAGTGTTGTATTATATCAGCAATGGGATTCTTCTGGGACCCAAAGGGGACACGTGGGAAAAAGCAATAGGAGAATGCACATTAACTAAAGGCAAGAGAGGTGCCAGATTAATGGGCTGATTCAGAGTGGGTTAAACTTCTCACTGTCACTGATAAGAAGGTTTGTGGAAGACCCTTACAGTTAACACAAGCACTAACACAGTGCCACAAGGATAGGTCCAAAGAGAGGGGAATCAGTGTAGGGGTACAAAGATGCTGGGATGCAGAGCTGTCCATAATGATAAAGAAAGGAGGGCACACTCTGCTCTCCTGTGTGCTGAGCTTTGACAGTTCCAAAGTTACACAGCAATGTTAGATGAACACATCAACATGAAGCTTTGGAAGGAAGATACAGTTCTGAAGAAGAGAGATAAAGATGGCACTGCATTTCTGTTTCCACTATCTAGTGTTTGTATTTTTATCATTCTATGTAAAGAAAAATGTCAGTCTGTGCCAATTATTTCATTTAGCTGGTGATCTACTTCCTTTTGCTTGAAAGTGCTTAACAGTGCAATGATTTAGTTGCAAGTTCTATATGGGAATGCTTATCTTTTTTTGAAAGCTATTGCTTTTAAGCATGAAAAAGCATGGACGGGGCCAAATATAAATTGACAGACTCAGTAAACTGGGATGATAGTGAAAAAAGACCTTGAAGGTCTCACCTATAGCCAGTTTAGAGTGAATGACAACATCTGGAACTGGAAAATAGCAGAGGGGATGTTGGGGAAAGATGACAATGTTTTTCCTATTAGTGAAGATTGAAAGCATACAGAAACTGAGATGAGACTTTCAGCACGCTGGGTAATTAACTGCCACAGTAGAATTTGGTTTCTTGCCATGTCACATTCAGTTTACAGCTTAGGATAACAAACATTTACAAAATGTACTGGAGATTACAGAGACATAAGATTATATGTTAAATCAATAAAATCACTAAATAAAGAGGTTAAAATATACTGAGGGGAAAATAATTAAAGAAAAAATTCATTGCAGTCAAGCACAGGTCAGAAATATAAGTACAGCTGATGCACAGGCAGGTGCAGCTGTCACTGGCCAGGTGGGTATCACATAGAACTATTTCTCATAGCACCAGCACTGTTTATTCTGTAAAGAGCAGGCTTTGTTTTGGGGTTTCTTTTCTTCAGTTGATACAAACAAGGTACAACAAGCTATTTCTAAGAAGAGAGCCAACAAATGTAGGCACAGCAATGGTTTCCCTTGATATAGTGGAGGCAATTCTTCTTTCAAGGCTCCTCTACCGCCAAAAGATGTCCATCTCCACCCCTTTATGTTCTTTGGCAGAGTCGCCATTCAGAACCAAATCCCTCCTCCTTCTTTGTGGCCTCTGCTGACAGATGTGACAAGACTTCTAAGCAGCCTCCTCTTACTGTTTTGCACAATGATTTCTGGAGTAGGAGGTTCAAAACCCCATCCAATGGACCAGCCCATATTCAGTACAAAATCAATTTACCATGGCTATAGTGTCCTTTGTATTTCTGCTTCAAGCAAAGCGATTTTGTTCTCCTTCACTTTTCTGCTCTGGATTTCCTTGCCATTGTAACTCTTTGAAGCTCACTGCTTATGGAGACATGTTAAGGGTTCTCCACTATACATTTTTTGCATTCCCTCCCCCTCTGCTTATGGGCAAATCCTACACAGTCAACTGAGTGCAATTTTGTGCACCTGCATTAAGGGTTCAGCTATAAAATGCAATCTTTCCATATAAGCTTAAAACCAACAATGTAATCACTGAAGCACATGTGAAATGCCTGTGTATTTCCAGCTTTCTGAAGGGGGGAAGTCTTGCATTCTTTATTCCTCTCCAGGTTGCACCATTGAATATACTTGTTCAGCATTTATTTGTTTGTTTTGAGAAGAAGCTAAAATAAGTTTGAGGAACTGTCCAATTTGGATTTGATTCTTACAACAATTAGGCTAAGATTCAGGAATCAAAATCAGCACTTCCTGCAGTATTAAAGAGACTAATGTAGAACTAAGATGACATTTTCACTGTTCTGTGCCTCCTGTTTTTCTTTAGGGAAATCACATCTATTGCATTTGGGGGGTGCTAATACTCTTTCAGATGACAAACACTGCAATATATTCTCATTAAAATTGTGCAAGAGGTTGAACATGGTTTGAGTCTTGTCTTGAAAAAAATAAAGAGGGCAGTGAACAATTAAATAAATAAATGTGCATGTGATTTATTTTATCCTACCAAAATTCTTTTCTGGTTGTGCACTTATGCTTGGTGTAGTACAACCAAAAGGGGGAAAAAAAGGCACTGGAAATCTTTAATTAAGTGAAAGCTGCATTATTGAGACCAAACGAAAGGTCTGAGACTCCTTTAATGAGCCAAGGCTAGCATTGTGCAAGCCAGAGAGATTGAGAAAGTTTTGCAAGGCAGGCTGAAAACAGAGATCCTTCCTGAACCACAGGAACTTAAGTGAAACCAGACTCTCCCACTTGCTCTTCCCCAATTTAAAGTAATTGTTTTTGAGCTTCAATAATATGGGTAGAAAATTCTAAACCCTAAACTAAAAAGAAGTCTTTGTACTTTCCCCATTCAGTTCAGCAGATGTATGTGAGAATTTCCATTTGTTTTCTAGCACACCTAGGAAAAAGATCCAGACCCTGTTCCTACTATGATTTTGACATGAACTGCAGAAGCACATGGACTACTCAACTGCATACTTCTCGGCATTTCTGTTGGAAATAAAAAGGCAATTCTGCTCAGTGGGCCTAAATCAGAGGTAGAGGTGAAACCCAACATATGGCTGGAAAAACAGGCAGAAAGTAGGAGAAGGACCAGTGAGACAACAGATATTCGCCATCAGAGAGTTCACATGGTGCACAGGCAAGTGTGGTGTAAGCTTCCCAGGATGGTTTGTTGACAATACACATAGATTTTGACCTTTAGACTCTTTGGTTTCTGTGGGGTTTGGTGCTCAGCATCATAAACTGTCAAGAAAATGCAAATTTTTATAAATCACTAGTAACCAAGAATAAGTAGGACCTTCCAGAAATTACCAGGCAGGGCTGGAAGAGAAAGTCAGCAATGAAAAGTCCTCAATGTTTCATTAAAGAGATTTCAGTATTTTTTATTGTTCTATAGCTACATTGTGCATTACATCTCTGCTTTCCTCCACCAGGTGCCTAACGCTCTTGATAAGCTAATTGCAGCCTTCTGCTTATTTCATGTCAAGCTTAACTCCCAGTCTGAGCCTAGCCTGCAGTTCTGGCATGTATTCTCCTTAATCTAAGACCATCTGTGCTCCATCAGAAAGGAACACTTAAATACAGAGAAAGTGAAGAACCAAAAGTGCAGAATTCCCTGTATCCTGCCTCCACCTCCTCTCCCCAGCATTTCCAATGAAGTGTGAAGCCAACATCCATCCAGTCCTAAATACTCTGGAAGGCTCTGATGCAGCAATACTTTTCAGCGGTCAGGGGGGAAATGACAAGCCAAAAAGGACCTGAATCTCTCAGTTTCTTCATATCAAGAGCTTAATAATTCAAATACCACCACGTCCCCAGCAACATATGCAGTGGTTGAGTCCAGCACTTGATTAGTGTAAATCAAATACTTGTCTCGAGAAGAACAAGGAGTTGGTTTGGGGGAAAAAAGCAATGGGGTTGAGTTATCAAGAATCCAACTGATATTTCTCAAGTCTATTTTTTATTGGAAATGCACTATGATTTAAATCAAAACCGAACTGCAGTGTTAGGGACAATGGCTCTCTGCCACTCCTGTCCCACCACCAAAATTTCAAGTGTTTCTAAGCCCTACTGTTCCCTTGCTGCCCAGCCGGACACAGCCCCCGCCTGCTGCTACTGCCAGAACCTGACCAGTGTGCACAGCATTGATCCACCCCTCTTCCTCCCAAGGCTGGGAAACAGATGCCTTCAGACTCCCTGCTTGGTCTGTCACAGTTTGCCTTGCTTCTGCCTCCTCTTTTCCAACACCAGACGTCAGCACCTGATGCTGTAGTAAGCTCTGCCAAGCTTCATCTCAACAAGGAATGTATTTGCTCCTTCTCCTGCAAAGATGGCTCTGGTGCAGTGTCTTTTACTCCTTCCTCCCAGATCCTCCGTTCTGTTCTCCACTCTGCACTCTCCTGCCAACCCAGGATTTATTTTTCAATTTCCTTCAGTTTGAGTCCTGCCCTTACCTTCCCACTTCCACCTGGCTCTTCCCTCACCTCCCTTCCAGCACATTTGCATTTGACCTCTATGAAGGTCAAAGATTCCATAACTGAGTTCTGAGAATATGCCTTATAATTGAGATGAAGGAATACAAAATGATTCTACAACAGGATTAATGCAGCATACTTCTTTGTGTTTCTTCCTAACTCATTTCTGGTGGTTTTCAAAGCTTTCACATTTATCTTCTATCAAAAAAAAAATTTCTTTTTTTGCCTTGTTATTAAATCCTCAATAACTGATCTCACAGCAAAAGCTACTAAATTTGTAACAATTATATTAGCCACATACATTTTTTTTCTCCTGTCACTGTGTTTACCACTATTATATTTATGAACCATTGATCATTCCTTTCTACCCTATGCATCAAAATTCTCTCCTCTTAGGCAATTGCAGTTTGTCTCTTAATATTCCCAGGCTAAGTTAGGATTTTTTTTTTCCCACATTCTTAATAAAGCTTAAATCACTTCTCTCTGGGCAACCTTGCAGCCTATTCAAATGGCTGCAGTCCTGTTAACTCCTTTTCCTTACTTATAAGGAAGTAAAATACTTTTTTCTAAAACCTCAAAACCTTGCTTTGTCTCCTGTCTGAGGTAAATAATCAATAATTAGTGTATAGAATTCTTGACAGAAAAGTGTTTCTGATTAAAACATATTTTTATTAACCCTCCCCCACATTCCTTCCAAGCTGTTCTTTTTTTTACATAAATTTGCAGGTTTATTATATTCTAAGTATTTTTATCTGAAGGGATACATTTGTATAGCATTCTTCCCCTAGCAGACCCCAACTATTCTATTTTTACATTCAAAGGTTTTCATTCAAAATGTTTAGAAAACAAGTAGTGAAAAAGGGGGTCCATTTTAAACACATGGACATGCTGGAATTGCCTAATTGCTTACCTAAAAAGAAGAGGTGAAGATAACAACTGCTTAATACTACATCTACTATGAATCAGAACATGACAATGTTGTAGGCTCACAGTTATGGCAAATTTCCTGTATTTACAAGTGCATGTAATCACATATAACATTTAGATCTTAAACAAAATGCCACATATTTCAGAGCACTTCAAAAGGACAAAGTGTCATTATTTCAGCTTCACATCTGGAGAAAGGAAAGCTCAGACTGGGGATAGCTAGAAACCAACTTACCTCTTCACGGCTGTCTGCAAGTGAAGCAGCCAGCCCATGCTATCCAAACTCTCCTTACAGAGAATTGAGAAAGAATATTCATTTTTCTGCACGTGCCCTTCCCCCAAGTCACCACTCTTGGTCTCTGCAGCCTCAGAATAGTCTCTTACTTGGTCATGTTAGTGATAAAAATGTAATAGCTACAACCATGGTGTGGTATCTTCTAGATGAAAGAAGCATTTCAGTGACAGTAGAATAACTTAAGATTGTTCCTATTAACTGCTCAAGCTGCAGTGGCACCCAGCAACTCATTTATGCCACATTCCCTCACCCTCCTCCAGCAACCTAACCCACCCTTCCTGTCCCATTGCTCACCCAGCAGCAGGCAACCCACAGCAGCTATTGCCTGATCTCCAGCTGAAGGTTTGCTGCTGATCCTCCTCCAGCACTGAAGAAAGGTTTCTGAGGATGCAAACTTCCCATCCTTCTCAAGTCAGGGTGGCTGGAGATGCCACAGGCATAGTCAAGGTTGTGCCTGTTCACCCATCTGTCCTCTCAGAGTGTGGGTTGGGTTCTCCTTGAGCTCAGCCTGGGGAAAACAGGTGAAACCTTGGAGGCCAAAGCTCTTTGAGGTTTTCAAATGATTCAGGGATTCAGCTGCACCTGCCATGCTGAGACAGGATCAATATCCTGTGGGAGTGATGGGCAAACTGTTCCCATCCCAGCTCCCCAGCTCTGGGTGTCTGGTAACAGCTGTGCAGGCCACGTCTGTGGCTGCTCCATAGCTCCAATAATCCCCTCCTATTAGTCATTCCGAACTGCTGCGCTTAAAAGAAGCTGTAAAACACACATCAGCTAAACTGTTACTAACAGAGAAAAGCAGGATTATTTACCTAGGGAAAAAATACACACAGTAATATTAAATGTGTTTACTATAAAATATTTTTTTTCTTTTTTGCAAAGAGCTCAATAGTTGGTTTTAGTGGAAACGTGAGGTCATTTGTGGGCCCTTGAGAGATGCAAATCAATAAATGGTGATTTTTTTAATGCTCTCATTATAAATGACTGGATGCTAACAGGGTTAAACTTAATCCTGTGCAGAGAGCCAGTGCAAGGGACAAGAATCATTTAGATCTTGCTTAAGCTCTGCTTTGATAACAAAATGTAGATACTCCTCTGTATTCTCAGTCTTTAAAAAGCGCCAACCTGCTGCTCCTTTTTTTTTTGCAGTAACTGGCCCACGTAGTCCATTGTTCATCTTGCAAGATGCCCAATGTGCTTCTTTGTGTTTTCAAGGACTCCTCTTGCTCCTGACTTAGCAGCATGCGCGGCGCAGCCCCCGCGCCAGGGATGGGTCCCGGGCAGGAGGAGCCTTGGCCGAGCAGGGCAGCCCCAGCGCCGGCCCAGCAGCGTGCGGACTCCGCCGGGATCCACGGGCAGCTCCCCGCCACAGTCCCGGGCTTGCAGAGCGGGGACACCGCGGAGGCATCCCCTGCTCCGCAGGACAGGGGCAGCAGGAGCTGGCTGTGCTCGCGTGTGGAACTCAGTAGGTCACTGCTCCTACATCGACCGCTCCCAGCCAAGGTGCGCATTAAACCCACCCTGTGCCGAGCCCCCGCCAGCGATCGTGTCACAGAGCCTTAACTGGGGCAGGAGCGGCTGGGAAACGCGTTCTGTGCCTGGCAGAACCCCCGCCTGTACAGCTAGCAAATAAACCACTCCAGTGCCTAAAAAATATCCCACATACCTAAATAATAAGAATTTTAAAAGTACATTTTTGTATAAATCTCATTTTGTGTAAATGTTGGCTTAGGTAAGGTGTTGCCTACAGCAAGAGGCTGATTTGCCTCTCAGAACGACTGCAGGGTTTGCTGACAGCAGCCATAGATGAGTGAGTTTGTCAGAGCAGGGGACAGCCATAAGCACATTGAGATCCCCCAAAGCCTGCTGGAGTGGGAAGCAGCCCTCAGAGAACAAGGACTAAACATGCAAACCAAAATATATTTTGCAATGATAAAGAAGCAACATTGGTGTCAGGAAATGAGAAGTCCAAGGAATTTATTTTTCTTTTGATTTTCATTTTTTTTTCTCTTCCCTTTTTAAAGTATGTCTAATGGTCCTGACTGTAAGTTGCAAGGAATAAGAGCATTAGTCTTCATTCCCTACATATAAAATGCCTGACAGGGTTTTATCAAATAAAGAGTCCAATATGCTGCTGTTATCAGTAAGTGACTTCAGCAGCTAATTAAATTCTCAGTTTCTAAATCCTGCTCATAATGTCTGCTGACAAAGACCAAAACCCCTGTAGTAATTTTGGCTTCCAGGTGAGGTGAGGCTGGGAAGGAGAGAATGCCAACTAACAAATTACCCAGGGAAGCAGGCTGGAAATCCACAGCTGACATCCATCATGTAAACCTCACTTTACTGTGTGGGCAGAACAGGGTAGCTCCCCTCTGGATGCAAATCAGCTCTGTGGCCTTCACTGACTCCAGGAGGGCTGCCCTGCTTAAAGTACAAATCCAAACAGGTGCAGCTCCTGGACCCCCTCTGTAGGGATGCTATACCCTATGTATATGACCCTCTTGTCTATGGGCACAGATATAAAATAGATATGTATATATATATATGTATATGTATAAGAACTTCCTATACTATGCCTAAATACTCACTTTAGAGAGCAATTAAATTGATCATGACTAGACAGTAGACTCTGAGCCAGTTTAGCAGACTTATGAATGTGCATATTGAAACATTTTTACTCACTAGAGCATGCAGTATGTTCTTAACTCAGAGAATTCTCAAAAGAAAACTGGTATTTATTTAAAGCTAAACCTGGGCTTAAAAGCTTTGCTGGTTATAAATGGACTCATGAGCTGGGTTCTCTCAGACAGAGGGGATGTTGTGTTCAGAAATCACTCAACACTATGGACTGTGAGAAGAGATTTCCTTTCTCTGCTCTCTGAATTTCAGCTGATGAGTAACATCAGCAGAACTTTGGTTCCCAAAGCAGATGCTGGAGCCCATCACACAGTACAGTCCCCTGCAGTGAGGAGCTGGAGAATTGTGTCCTTGAAGGACGAGGTGTGGCCTTCAGACACTGTCACCTCCAGCCTGACATGCATTATTTTCATCCCTCATCTCTCATTCCACATAGAAACTTCTCTCTTACATAAATCTTGGGAAGGATGACTTGCACCTGAAAGCTGCAATCGAGCTCCTGACCAGTCATTTTAAGGAAGGGAATATTCAGGGAGTAGATTTTATTTGGGGACCCTGAACCATAAGAATAAATAGCTGAATTTACCAGAAAGTTTTTTCAGCCAATATAAGCTTTATTATGGAATAGATTTAAGCCTCTAGGCTGAGAGTGAGAGGTTTTAGGTGCAGCTTTGGAAGGTGATTTATGAATAGATTTATATGTTAATCTGTTAATAAAAAATGTTTCATACTGATAAAATATGTGACAACCAGGACTCAGCTATGATCCACATATTAAAGACTGCATCTGCTCTAGTAGAGGTCTCTTGATTATGTTTTTAAATGAGGGAACTGCACTGGCCTGAAAATAAAGAAATAAATGTTGTATCTAGAAATATGTGCCGCATAATTCAAACACGCATCTGGGAATCTGCAAGAAACAAATAATAAACTGCTTCTGGAAAGTGAAGCTTATTCCTGAACATTTCAGAATAGAGTTCCTGTCAGACAACTCAATGGTACATAACGATAGGCAAAGTATTCTTACTCTTTCCCAAAATTACTTCCCAAGCTGGATTTTAAATTGGATGATGATCTTCACATTCCAACTAGATTGAAGAAATAAATACCTTCAGCAAAGCTGGGCCAGCCCAGCCCTGGGCTTGCACTGCATTATCAATGCCTAATTTTCTCATGATCTTTGAAAGGATATTTTGAAAAATAGGAACAACTCTGGCTCAAGGATGTTTCTGCAAGGAAATCTGAAATGCAGTACTTTTACCTCTCTTCTACTGGCAAACCTCACTTTATAGAGGAGTGCTGCATCCCTATTTCACATTAAACACTAGGCAGACAAACTGGGCAGATTAACTTTACCTCAGGCATCCATGGGCAGAGCCAGCAGCAAGAATTTGGTCTTCCACGCCTGATCTGGTGCCTATCCAGCAACTCTTGTGGATAGAAGATTTTTTTTTTTTGCAAGTTTTCTGATAAGTGCCAGGCCTTTATGAACATATTGTGGATCCTTAATATTTCTCAGTGAAGTATTTTCATCAGGAAAGATTACTTGAGTGACAATTTGTGCTGTAAACTATATTACTCACTGTTCCCTGTTGATTTTGTTTATCATATTTTATTCAACTATACAGAGAAAAACCAAGCTAAACTCTGCCACCTCTCCTCACACTTCTATAAACTTACAGAACGTGTTTCTCATCAGCAGACATGTGTGGTACTCCTGAGCCCTAAATAAGTAGAAAATAATGCATTTAATGCTTGCATTCAAAGTGCAAAAGACAAAACCTGTTCCATTTGTTGCTATGTGACATACTGAGGACTGATAGGCAAGTTTTATTATTATTAACCAGTTTGTTGATATATGCTTTTGATTTACCAGTGATTATGCCATAAAGATCACTTCAGGGAGTAGCAGGGAGGGAAGTGTGTTTTCAGGAGCAGCTGTGCAGCTTAGGAGCTTCATCTCTGTAGCAGGGATGTTGCTGCATCTTAGACCAAGTGAAGAAAAACTGGAGTAAAACCATCCTTATCAGAAATGCACTGGGTAGGTGGCTGCAGTTTATCTGCCACAGGACACTATGGAAATGTTTTATCTCTATTGCAGCTTTGAAAAAATGCTTATTCTAAAACCCCAACAATATCAACAGAAAGAAATTTATTTCAGTAAGGTTCAGATCATGATTTAAGAGCCGATACTGCCTCAGTATATTGATAAATTACTTTAAGCTTGGTTTTAAGTCTTATGCCTCAGTGGGATTGAGAAGTACATCAGGTTTTGCCTTGGTGACTGGGCATCACTTTCCAAACTATGCCACCATGAATATAGGGGATCTTATTTAGAAATGTAAAGCCAAATTTCAGAAGCAAATGAAATTGTGTGTTCTGTAGCATTTTTGTGTTTTGCAGTGGGGTACAGACCTACAGCAGATCTGTAATTGTAGACCTAGGTGGTACTGGACAGTGTGGAACTCCACAGGCAATCCTTCCTAAGTCAGGTTTATGACTACTGGGGAACTCACACACTCTCTCTCTGCACTTAATCCACACTTCTATTTTTGTCCTTAGGAAAAAAAATATTAAATTGTCAACTAAAGCATATTTTGATCTCAATATTTTTGTTTTTCTCAGGTGAAATAACTTATGTCTTCCAAATAGTTTTGCAATGGAATAGAATATTTATTCTTTCAGAGTCTGTTAAAATACAGTACAAACTCTTGAAGTATTTTAAATACTTGAAACACTACTAGCCTGACATACCAGCACACAAACTTCACAGGCCTGCTTAAAAACTTCTTAATAAGAGATCTTCCATTAAAAGAAACAATTGAAACCAAAATATTTTATGAAATTCTAACATTTTCTATTACACTCACCAGATGAAAGTCCAGAAGGACACCTTAGATCCAGAGAGAAGGGAAAAGGAAAGGAAAAGAAGAAAGAGGAAAGGAAAATGAAAATGAAAAGGAAAGGGAAACAGGAAGAGGAAGGGAAAGGGGAAGAGGAAAAAGGATGCCCCAAACAAACAAGGACAATTGAGACGAAAGAAATGCACATGTAAATGTTCTCTTCTGATGCTTCAGAAAATAACTTGACCCAGAGTATTTGCATGCCAATTAACCAAATTTCTATCTCATTCTCCTTCAGATTTTAGAAAAATGTCAGAGGCTTGTTTTCATCCAAGTGCAAAAAGATTGGAAGTCTTTGTATCTCAAAAAGGTTGAAAAAACAATTTAATACTCAGTTAAATTGAGAACTAAGAATCCAGGTAAAATCACAGTGAGCAGGGGGTAGGCACTGTACTGTGATTTATGAAATGCCAGCCAAATAGCCTGCTTTTAACACACACCCCAGAATAGCATTTCTTGCTAAGAAATCCCAATCAGTACTGCGAATTTTAAAAGTTTTGCTTAAAGGCTTATGTTTTTAAAATGACCCTTCCACCTACTCTATTAATTATCAACTCCAGTATAAAACTGACTTCTCTATGGCCTCACCGTGAAAGCTGCAGATTAGGAGCTAGCCTTATTTCAGATCCATGCATAAATTAACCAGCATGCTCTCCAAGTGCACATGATTTAAAAGAAGTGTTCTATAAAATGTCTAGTAACAAGAGTTTACAATACATATAAGACAATCATTTAAAGACAGATATGCAACAGAGATTTTGTTTAAAAGAGATGCTGAAGATTTAGGGAAGAGTATCCATTTTAAAACTCTGCTTTTTGACTGCTGCAAGAATTTGAATGCCACATGCCAAAGTTTCTAATATTAACAGGTGCTTTTGGATACCCCACCTCAAGATGCTGATTTTCAGTAATTCTTTAACAAGGTTCTTCAATTTTGGCAAGTGAAAGAGGTAGACAAAATCACAAATGATCCCCAAAATACCTGGGCCATAACTTCCTTATGGATATTGAAGTTCAGCCAAAAATGTTTTTCGCTAAAGTATTAACCACCACAAAATTCTCATGCAACTAAAACTCATTTGATGAAAAGCTTCACAGGTTCCAAATGACATTTCTGGAACACATGTCAGAAACAAAGAGAGGAGGAGGAAAAACTTCTGAAAAGTTGGGACATTTGGTTCTGTGGAGCAGGAAATGAGCTTGTTCTGTTTCAGTTTTTTTCCTCCTCTCCACCTCCTAATTCCCATGTAAAAGATTAGTGCCTTGGAGAAACAATCTCAGCAGAACCAAAAGAAAATTCTAAGTGAGGAGGAAACATCAACACATGGTAGAGCAGATGAGAGATAAGAAAGAAAAAGAATTGACCCCTTACTATAAAGGGGCCCAAGAGTTGACACATCCCAAAATCGACCTCTCTTCCTTCACTCCCCTGAAATCAAAATCCTTCTATAAGGAAATGCTGTCTTTTTTACAAAATTTTTAATCAACAACTTCCCAGTTAATACTAAATTTTGTCTTTTGGTTTACTGCAATTCTAAGTAACTTCCTATCTAAAGCACATGGCATGCCTCTTTCCCACAGGAACTGTGCAGCCTCAGGATACAGCACAAGAGCACTTAGGAAAAAACAGCTTTATACTTCATCGAACCATGCTTAGAAGGGTACATTCCTCTCACTGCCAGGCTTTGTCCCACAGCCAACACATCCTGATGTCTCTCTCCATAGACCATGCTCCTCAATGTTTCTGCCCTCACTTTGTGGAAGTACAAATGCAAGGAAGCAGATATCTGTCAGCACAAACCTGCACTGTGAAGCAGTTTTAGCACCACTGGCAGGATGACAATGAGGTTTCATGAGCAGAAATAAATCAGAATACAATCTCGAGATGAAAAATTATCCCAATTCAGGCCTGGAAAGATCCACAATGTATTTTATTTACAAGCAAAGAGGAGATACAAAATGCAAATTGACATTATGATTATTTCTTGAAGTGCACTCTCACCCCTATAGAACTAATTGTAAGTTCCTTGCATTTCTTGTCTCACTTTCAGATCTGACCTTTAAAATGATGCATGGTGAAGGGAAGGTGGTGCCTTTAAAAAGCATCATGAGCTTTATGGAGTCAAGCCAAGCAGCTACTTAGGCAACCATTAGGTTGGGAAACAATCACTTCCATCATTCCCAACACGTGTGTCAACATAATTCCATGCTCTCTTTGTCATGCAAAAAGTATTGGCAAAGTAACCGGATACACCCAGAAAGCAGGAGCAAACTAAGCTCATTATGTTAACCGGAGATCCCACAGCAGCCTCCAGTGCCATAGAAGGAGACTTCCCATGTTTTGCAGTGTAGAAAAGGAAACTCACTGCACTGAAGAGGGCCAAGCCTGGCTTCAGAAGTGTGTGAGGGAGATTCACAATTGGGTTTTGTGGAAGGGGATCCCTGACAAGCAGCAGAGGCTGTGTCAAGCAGTGTGATAACAGGCGCTGCAGAAGGTATGACACCTCTCATGACTACGAACTTCCTTCTCCTGTGTGCTCACTGGAAACCTTCCAGCCATGCTAATACAGCTCTGCAAAAGGGAAGGCACTGCCAAATGGGAGTAGCAGCTTCTCTAACTGTTTATTGTTGTCATTGGTAACTCTGGACTTTGTTTTCCTTTTAAAGGAAGATTCAATGCATTTTACAACCATTAAACAGCTTTTCTTCTCTCCAGCTATACTTGTAACTCTTACTAACAGCAAAAGGCTTGTGCACGTCAGAATGGCTGGCAATACTACTCTAATGGCTTCTTTGTGTGGTCAGGTACAGGAGCAAGGCCTCTCAGCCTGTCTGAAAAAATGCTGAATGCTTTTTGGTGATCCAGCAGCTATAGAAGATGGTAAGTATCCCAGAGCATAAGTGTTAATTTATTTAAAGATAAGCAGCTGGTGTTTTTATTAACAATTTTTGCTGCATCTTTCAATTCCAGATTCAGTGCTGTGAGAGTAAAGTCCTAATAGTGCTGGATATTTCCGAGTGCTTTAAAACTTCAGCTGCTTTACCTTGGTAAAGGCAATGGTAACACACACTTTTCAACCCCTTTTGCCTCTTGAATGCTTGCAAGTCCAATCATGGTCTTAGTAATGCATTCAGCAAAACACAGCTCCTCAACAATCCATGTTCACAAAGGCCTGCAAGGGCTAAAATGAAGATGGATGAGAATAGTAAAACCTTCTCCAGCATGTTACTGACATCTCTAAAGAAAGCCAAAGACTTCTACTGATTGTTGTGTTTAAGTCTGTATCAGTCACACTGTATACATGCTTTCTTCCTTAAGATGCCAGATTTTTGGCAGATGCCATTACCACCTAAATACTTGAGAATCAAAACCAAACAGCACCGTCCAAGTGGGCAAGTGTAGCAAAACCCTTCCCCCAGCATTATCACTGGAGTGGGAATAAGCATTTGGTTCTGACTCTGTCTTCTCCCTGCTCCAACACTTTGGACAAATTTACACTATATAGGCTTCTGAAAATGTACATCAAATATTACAGAACTTTCATTAACAAGTCAAATAAAATAAGAGAGTAAAAAGTGAACATACCTGAATAAGAGAAACGTTGTGTAGACTAAGTCTGAAGAGGTAGTTCCTGCATGAACAAGCAGAAAAATTACAAACTATTAGGCTACCAAGGAAGGAAGGGAAAAGTTATTAAAGCAAGTAATAGTTTTTGGCCATTCATGTCTACAAACAAAAGGTTTTCCCGGACTCCTCTCCACAGAATACAAAAGCAGTTATATGCCTGTTCACTCACTTGTTCATCAGTATCTTAGTGAACCTGGTAATAAAGTTCTGAGCAGGTCCTAGCATTAAATATTCCAGAATCCATACTGAAGAACCACAATGAAATCTCAGCCACAAAGGGCCATTTGCAAACTCTCAGCAGGCTTTCGTTGAGGTCCGTATGGGCTGCAGTCATGTTTTTCACTGAATTCTGAGAAAACTGGGATTGGACAGAAGCCAGCTGGAGCAGAGCTGACTTCCTACTATGCTCCCCCCCAAGCCTGTTCTTGTGGGAATTCCCATTCAGGACTTTGTGGAAGAGAAGAGAGCAGATACTTCTCAGTGGAATCTCTCTGCACAGCAAATCAGCAGGGAAATCAAGGCAGTGACTGCAGATATTCCCAGTCCTCCTGTCATTGTCTCTTCACAGGCAAAGCAAGGGAATTCCTGACAGAAGTCACTGTAGCATGAGATACCACATATCAGCTGAGCTCCTGTCACCCTTCTGATTGTTCATATCCCATCACAAATAGGAAGCAACACATATTTGCATAAACATCTGTAGATAAGGCTTAGTTAACAGGATTTAGCTCACATTTTTGCGTGCTAAGACAATGCAGTTACCAGGAATCAGCTGACATATTAAGCCATACGGACTGGATTGTGTGCTTGAGGCTTTTGGCCACATCTAACCTCATATTTTTGCATACCATCTGTCACAAGGTCTAAAGAGCTGTAATCCTTTTCCAGCATCACTGACACCACAATCTTCCAGAGAACACACATTTATATCACACAAGGTAAATTGAACCATACTTCTGGAAGTGGCTCTGTTTAAATGGTAGAAAATGCAGCTTTGATGATATAGGTTCATCTGCTCTAGAAATGCCAGTATACAGACATTCCCCCACCTAGTGAAAATGCAAGTCCTAGGTCAGTTACCCCAGAAGAAAGATCCTGTAGTGATGAAAAAGTCCTAAAAGGACCTAAGAAGGTCCTAAGGACTCTTCTGAAGAGCCTTCTGTGGTACAGCAGCACACCCTGACCAGGGTAAAAAAAGTAATTCAAATTTCGATAGTGAGAGATTCATATTGGGTCACAATGGCCGCAACAAGGCTTGAGCAATTTTTCCTTCTTCTGTTTTGTATCACTTGTGTACTCTCTAAGTCATAAGCATAGAATTGCCTGTGTACTTGTCCCAGTTCTATAAATAAATCAAAAGCTCTCAAACACTGCTGACTGTTAATAAAGAAGGATGGGGATAAGGATGATGGGGAGCTTGGGAAGTTGAACTCCTGATACCAAATCTTCAGCTGATATAGCTCTGACTTGCTCTTCACTTGCACCATTGTATTCTGTACTGGGACTGGTTACCCAGAGAAGAATGAGACCCAATAGCAATATCTGAAGAAAATGTATCATTGATTATCATACCTCCTGTAAGTACACAGAGAAGTATACAGACACAGAGACAAAGGAAATCTCCATCCTTCCTCCTAGTTCTGTCACTGAAGATCCAGCAGTTCTTTTGTACAGTCAGAAACCCTATTCTGTCTCAAAGGGCTGCATACTTTCCCCCAAAAAAATTGTTAACTCTTTAGCATCAGCATCAGACTTAGATGACGGTGCATGCAGAAGACCAGAAGGACTAAGCTACACACAGCTAAAATTTCAAAATGAAGCTAAATTCTCATCCAGTGACAGACATGACCGCTCCCTTGGAACACCACATACCTACTCACACCAAAATATTAAAGCAACTCCAGGACATGAGACATCATGGAATAAGCCTTCTGCTGGGAAAGGCCTCCAATCTCACAATACCCTCAGGAAAAAAAGTTCTCATAACTAGGGACTTGAAGTTTCTCTCCTGTTGTTAAGCATGCTATTTAAATGCATTGATTTTGGAAGTCTTATAATGCAGATTTCAGCTTCTTGTTCTAGGCTTGCAAAAAGCTGGACAGTTTGACTAGGTAATAAGTTTTAATATTAGGGGTTTTTTTTTTCTTCCCTGAAAGCACTGCAGAGCAAATTCAACCAAAATATCTTTAATGAAAGAGACATATCCAAAGGACACAATTTTCATTCCACTCAGCCAAAACAGATGCAGACAGGGATAGTGTCCATTTCAATAAAGCCAGTCTGTTCTCTCAGTGACTGCTGTGCAGCACCTGGACAAAGCCACTTGGGTGGCTGAGACCTGAACCAGGCAGGAGCACAGTGCTAATGTGAATAGCACAATGATCTTCCAAAAGCTTTATACTAACCTTAGCTCTCTAAGTCTGACCTTGGGGCTTTCTTACAGAAAGGAGGGCTTCCCCATGTTTTTTATCAGCTTGCCTCACCTGGTGTCTGTACAGGCACTGGCAGTTTCTTTTTGTTTGTTTGATCCTTCTCACATCTTACCAGCAGCAATACAAACATCTGTAGGCAAACCAGGCTATCAGACACCTCCTGACTCCAGCTGACCTGCCCAGCTAAAACTGACTAATCCTTAATTAATAACATGCTCTTTTAACTATACTTGCTCTGTAAAGCAGTACCAGGAGCAAAATGCCAAAGGAAAACATCTGCTGAATCAGGCAGTGCCATTTTTATGAATTGCATTTTAACTGCAATTTCAGTCCAAGAATGAGCAAGATCTCTGAATGACAGGCATGGTTTAGTGTAGCTAGAATTGCCCCACTAGTGTCCTTTTTTTCTTCTTGTGTTTGAAGTTATGTCTGTTTAATACTTTGCTGAACTATAATTTAGAGCAGCTGAAGGAGTATGATTAAGCAGTATATAAGAACACTGAGATCTCCACATGAATGTGTGAGGTACCTTCTTGGTCTTTTTTTCTGTCTTTTTTTTTCCCTCCTATCTTCTCTTGTAAGTGAATGCTGGTTAATTCCTTTCTCTCCTAAATTAAACCCACTGGACTAGGCCAGAAGAGCAATTGCCTGGTGCAGCCAGGATATTCTAATATCCTCCTGCTTCTGTAAGAAAAGCTGGTGCACAAATTTGGAGGGATAGGACAACCTTCTTAATTGCTGTCCTAAAAGGTCACACAACTTCAAAGTATTAAACCCAAGCTTTGTTTTATCCCAAATTTGGCTGCATTTTAGCCATCTCCAGAGCAAGTGACTACACTCCTCTGAGTACTCTGCTACAAATGCATTATGCCTCAAACTACTAATTATTATTACAACTAACCTTATTTTTCATAAACATCAGTGCCTTTCTGAAAATGCCCATGTTAAACAGTAATGCCCTGAAGTTTCAGGCAAGGCTGTGTTTTTGTTGCAGTAAGACACAGAATGGGTTGATGATGGATCCTCTGGAGATTGATTCCCAGCCAATGCCAATTCAAACAACCTGAGGGCAGATCCTCTCTGTCATCTCTGATTGCTGTAGGTTATTATTCCCCAGCTCAGATATACAGAGTCAGCTTCTGTAAAGACTGTCCTGCTCTATAAAACCTAGGCTTAAAGAATTTGCCATCTGGATCTATAGAGAAGATAGAAAAAGATACATCACTCTCATTTAAATTCAAAGCACAGATTGAGCAATTTAGCCAACATCACAGAACATATCTGCAGCACAACCAGGAGAAGATCTCCTGGACTATTAGTTTATGCCCTAGTTAGGAGAATAACTTGCACCCAAAGTTGGGGCACAGCATGTAAACCTGTGCTGTAGTGCCATTTACACTCATGAGTAGAGGTTGAATTACTGTCTTAACTGGGAGCTCTAGCCTGTGTGCATATGAACAGAGTCAAGCTGCAGCAGAAATCCTTTAAATGAAAGTATTTGTTAATTGGCTTAGTAATTTGTATTTGGCTGCTTGTAAAATGATTAAGTGCTCACTGTGCCTGGTACCACAAAACACACTTAGCAGAGCAGCAAGAGAGCAGCTGAGATGTGATTCAGGAAAGGGTGTGGAAGAATATACCCACTTAAATTTGTTTGCAATGACATTTCCAAGTCAAATCTGCTTATTAAGTATTTATTTCATGTAGCCAATAGCACCTTGGGTGAACTTTGTAACATGGTGCCCATGCACTTGTTCAAACATTGCCTGGCCTTGAAACAATTTACTTTGAAGGCAGAGCACTTTGGCTATAATGCCACTGAGCAATAGAGATGGAAGACACATTTAAGCCTTTCTATTGGGAAGCCACATAATAACAGTGCCTGAACAATAACAGACACCCTTCCTCTTAGGAGCTCTGAAACCATCAGCATTGCAGCATGCTTCAGTCACTCATTCAGGCCTCCTTCTCAGTGCCTCTCTTCAGGCACCACATCTGTCAGAACTGTACTGGCTGATTAAAAGGTGCTTCCTCCTAATTAAAAGAGAGCAGCTTTTCAGTTCTGCTGTGGTAGATCAAGAGGAACATCCCTGCAGTTGATGGACTGATAATTTATAAATAAAAGGCTATCCTAACTTCAGATTTTTTTGCTATTTAAATGAGTGAGGCTTGTTCACATTTTCTAATTCCTCACACACCAAGTAGGTAAGAAAACCTCTCTATATTTCAGAATAACCCCTGCTATCAAATTTGGAGCCATGACAGCCCACATGTTGACCACCACCTCTCAAGACTTGGACATGCACACAGAAACCAACAATATGCTGCCTTAATTCAGCTGGTCTCTATCACTACATGTAAGCTCATTTGTTGCTACTTCCTGCACCTTATAGTATGTGTGAGAAGTTCCCCTCTTCTTCCTTAGAGGGTAGGCTGTCTTAAGCTCCCTCTCTTTCTAGGCAATTACTCTGCAAGTAGAAACAAAGCCAACAGAAGCTGATAATAATGTTTGATCAGGCATAAAAAATACACGTTGAGAGAATGTTGTGGTTTAACCCCAGCCAGCAACTAAGTACCATGCAACCACTCACTCACTCCCACCCTCCTCAGTGGGACTGGGAGGAGAATTGGGAAAAGGTAAAACCCACAGGCTGAGATAAGAACTATTTAGTAATTGAAAAAAAGTCAATTGTTGTTGTTGTTGTTCTTGTTGCTACAATAATAATAATGAGAAAGAGCAATAAAGCCCAAGAAACACAGGTGCTGCACAACAAAATTGCTCACTCTGCCCTGCCCGATGCCCAGCCCATCCCCCAGCAGCAATTGGCCCCTCCTGGCCAGCTGCCCCCAGTTAATATACTCAAGCATGATGTTCCAGGGTATGGGATATCCTTCTGGCTAGTTCAGGCCAGCTATCCTGGCCACCCTCCTGGCTTCTTGTGCATCTGCTCCCTGGCAGAGCATGGAAACTGGAAAGTCCTTGACCTAGCATAAGCACTGCTTAGCAAAAACTAAAACATCATTGTCTTACCAAAGTTATTCTTATACAGAATCCAAACCACAGCCCTGTATCAGCTATAAAAAAGAAAACCAACTCTATTCCACCCAAAACCAGGACAGGGAAAGTTGAAGAGAACCGAGTGAAGAGTTACTGTCCCTTTTGCGAACTAATATTGCACTGCTCCTGTCATACAACACAGCCTGGATAAGGAACTGGAGCCTCAGATAGGCTCATGGTGCTCTGGGAAGAGATTCCTTGTGTAAATAAAATAAAACAAAATAAAATAGACTATTTCAGTAGAGAAATACTTCCTAATGTGCTAACCTTCTCTGTCACACTTTTGAACCATCCCAGTGCATCCTATCACTGGATGCCAGGAAGAAGAGATCTGCATTTCCCTCTCACTTCCCCTCCTTAGGGTGGGATTGTGCTGCAGTCAGGATTCAGGTCTGCAAGAGGGTCTCACAACTGTCACAAAGTAGATAATAAGAAAAATAATTAACAGAGCAGGGTCCTTTGGGTGATATGAAACAAGACACAGAATTATGCATATGACAGCTAATGCTCCCTTCTGGCGCTCCTGGAAGCCACGTGCTGGGGCTGAGCCTCAGGCTAGGAGCCAGCAGCTCCTGTCAGCTCTTCCTATCTTTGCTCCTGGAGGCCTTAGATATACTTTGTACTTCCACACTACATGACAAACACAGTTCAGTCATGCTTCACGACTCCCAAGGAGCTGGTTAGTATCATTCCCCCCCTTATACTAATGGAGAAAATGAGCCAGAGAAAGGTTAAATGACCTTCTCCAAAGCACACAGCAAGCCGGTGATGGAATTGAGATCAGACCCCAGGGCTCTTGGCTACCAAATCTCATGCTAGATTAACGCACAGTGCCTGTATGCAGGTCCAGCTGCGGCTGAACTTTTCAGATGGTTATCCACATTTTGGAACTAGCCAACCATACCAAGAAACCCAGCTCCTGAAGGATGATTCTGGCCTTTGCTTTCAGAAGGAGGTCATTACATGCCTGGTTCAGAGTGTGATGTGACAATCTGTTTGCAAATGTTACTCCAGTGGTTCATTTGAAGCTCCTGGCAAACACTTGCTGGAGAAAAGGTGGAGGACCAGCAGCTACCCTGCAAGCTGGATCCTTATTCACCAGTAATTTTGTTTCTATTGAAGAAAAACTTGTCCAATACATCATTCCTCCTCAAAAATCAATAGATGTACAACAGAGAACCATACTAAATGGCAGAGAGTAATATGATGCAGTTGCTGTATGAAACATTGCTTTTCCCAATGCAACTTTTCTCGGTTATAAATTCAGCTGGAGCTACAGAAACAACCTCTTAGAAGAGGATCCTTATGCAGGCAGCATATCATTTGTATTAAACAGCTTCCAAATCAAGCCAGTGTCTCAGCTACTGTTTCTGTGTTGCACTGAAGCCCAGTTAGTACTTCTCTGTGGAAACAAGGATGAAATCCCTCTATATTGCATTCAGTGGAGAACTACCATCAGCTTTAATGGCACAGGGCACATGGCACAGCTATGCTCCCCTAGATGCTGTATATTCAGGGCCAACTCTAGAAAGAGTCAAGAGGCAGACACAGCTGCAAAGCAGGCAGGACAACATCAAAGCTGAGGCGCACTTGGGCTATGCCAATATGCAGAAATCCACATGGATGGATGCTGCTGGGGAAGGGAGAAGCAGAAAGGGGATTGGCCTTTGGATTTACAGCCTTGACCCCTCTTCCATCAGCTTGCAAAGGGAACAGCAACCTGATGTCTCTGGCCTTCTCTTTCCCCAGAGCAGGAGAGGCAAAGCCCCCCTGCAAAGTGATTCCACATCCTTGGGGGTTATAGTATTTGCTATGCTCCTTGAGACACTTCAAAGAATGGGGAATGGGATTTTTTTTTGTACTATTGTTTGAATATATTTATCAAATGAGGATCAATTTCCTTTTTTTGTTTTGTTTTGCTATATTTTCTTACCTCTTTTTCACTACATGAGTTTCTTTAAAAGCTCAGAGAACTGAGAGAAATTTTCAAAGCTCTTGTGTGGGTTTGTTCTTATTTTCCTGGAAGAGTGACTCTATCTCTCAGACCATCACATACTATCCCATATGCCACCTCAAGCCTTTTCTGACATGTGGCTGACAGCTCCTCTCTTTCTCTCTCATCCAGCTGCAGTCAGAGAGCACTTACAGCACCTTGATATGGTCCCAAGACACATAGAAACCTTTGCTCTCCTATTTGCCCATCATTTCAGTAAACCACAACATAAAATTCCTCTTCTTCTGATGCACTGATTATTGTTCAAATCTCCCCTGGCAGCCTCCCCTCCTGGCTATTTAGGCTGATAAATATCCTCAGTTATCTGGATGTATTCAACATGACTTGTATGTAAATACTGATAGACTTGGCTGGTGAGATTAAGTTATTGCCCAACAATCTCTTCTCTTTGCTGGGTTTTATACCTTTGCAATGGCACAGAACAGTAGGCTTAGCACCTAAACATCTGGATGTAAAGTGGTATGCAAACCACTGCAGTGAGCCATGCCGTATAAAACTGACATATTTCTACCTTAACCAGAGAAAGAGAAAGTATTCTCAGCAATGCAGAGGAAAATTGCTCTGCAGCCCCATTCTGTGATGCTGTAAAACACATTCTGTCCAAGTCTCCAAGGCTTTTGCCAAAGCATCCTGACCTTGTGTTTGCACCCATCCCACTCTCAGAAATACAATCTTCAAACTTAATTATTCTCAGTGCTTTACTAAAGCAAGTGAGCCTCTCATGGGTGGCTGCTTTCATGATAGGGTATCACCAATTTTCATTTTATCTGGAATATGAGACATTTTTCTAGTGAGGCCTGCAATTTGCTGTGTAAAGATGCTTCCTATCAGTCTGTGCTGCATGAAGATTGCCTTTCACACAGAACTGGCTGTGCAGGCACTGGCTGTGAAAGTGCTCAGCCTCACAGCAGTGCTGAGGTCACTTGCAGAGGGGTGGGTGATGCTGCCTTGCAGGCAATTTGAAGGATCAGATGTTTTCCCTGCTGACAAAGATGACAGACCAGAGACTGCCACTGCCTCACCCTCCTCTGCACATACAACATTAATGTGCAAAACTGCCCCTTTGCCCTGCTACAGCTGCAGCTTCTTCTGCACATTGATCCCTTCCAACAACCTGACAGTGCTGCAGTATAGCATTTTATTTGATTCATTTACTCTGAGTTAACTAAAATTCATATTCTTTGCTTGAAAAAATTGCACAAATTTAAACTAAGAAAAAAACAAAAAACACTTAGAAAAAAAAAATTGGGCCAGGCTTTAAACCTCCCAGAATCCCATAATTACAAAAACTGTCCTTCATCCTTTCCACACCTTTTCCCCTCCTCCCCAAGGGGTATAAGTCAGGGACAGCATAGATTTAGGGTATGTCAAATTCACACTGGTTGCAGACCAGCAGAGAAAAGCAAACCCTATAGGTAAAAAAAAGACACCCCAGTGAGGCTTCTCCCTCCACACTTTATACAAGGGCTGAGCTGACCTCACCTGGCAGAGTATCAGAGAGGAAAATCTCCCTTTGAACTATCTCAGGCTCAACCAGAGAGGTTAAAACCTGCACTTTAAATCACATTTTTGTTCCCTTTGTAAAGAAACTGTGCACCCCAATTATGGATTTAACTAGCTGCAGTGTCTAATCATAGCTTTCTCACCTTCACCACATTCTTTACCTCACAGGTCAAGCAATGTCTTCAAAAAAAAGTGGTCCTTTGAAAGTTTCTGTTAATTTCAGAGACTGATTTGGGTTTTTTTTTCCCTCACATCACCATGTTGTCTGCTCCTCTCCAGTCTATGATACAAGGATGCAACTTTAATTAGAGCATTCTTTTGTCTGATAGGAAAAATCATAGTGAGAAGGAAGGCATTTGTTTCTCTCCATTTCTGTGCACTCCATTTCAGCTGCCCACCTATGATCTGGATATAATCAAAAACATTATCATGCTCTTTGCTTTCTCATATCCTCATTAATACCTCTACTGGCAAGGTAATTTCTCAGCCCAATGTGACTTAGCAGGGGGTAAAGCTGACGTAAGACTATGCAAAAATAGCGCAAAGCCACCAGAAATGGTTCAGTCCATTTGTTTCAGAAAAGTATTGAGAAAAATCCTGTAGTCAGATCCTAACAGGGACAAATGGCACACCACTCCTGGCTGTTTCAGGGCAAGCCTGTGGACTACATAGCCTGTTGGCTATGCCCTCGTGGTTGTGCCCAATGCTGACTTGTTTGCATGTTAGTCTCTCTGTGCTATATGAGACTTGACTTTTCTGGCCCTGCTGAAGCCACACTTTCCCAGTGTAAGTGCATGGGACTCACAGGCTTCCATGAACATTTTGCATCTTCTTTGGAGAAGCAAGGCTGAGAGCAAGTAGAAATACAGGAGTAAAGGATCCAAATTACACCTCTGCCATGGATTTTCTAAGCCCAGAGAACATTACTCCACATTAGTCAAGTGCAGACTGAGGTTGTGCAGTAGTTGACCTTGACTGGTACCTTCCGAAAGTGCAGGAGTAGCCGTGTTAGGCGCTGTACTGCGCTACTTTTCAGATATGCTACATATTCACGTGCCACAACATCACAGCCTTTTCACAGGGCTGGGTGGCTCTTAATCCCTCTTGGCTTCGGATTCCCATCTATAGTGTGAAATTATTAGTGCTTTTTTGCCTCACTGAAGCCCTGTGAGAATAAATGTTGGTTAGGGGCCCTGATCATTTAGCAATAGAAAGTATTGCTGACAGATTTTATACTCTGTGGATCTGTGGTACTGCTCTGACCCAACTGCTGCCACTGAATTTCCTGGTTTGCAAAATATTTTTTGCCCAGACATTATCTATGAAGACTTAAGGGTTTTGTGGCAGCCCAGATGTGGGCAGGATTGATTGTGCCCAAGGGTAAGAAGAGTGATATTTTCTGACAAGCACAGGTTTTGAGCATTTTACTGCAGTGCTCTGGAGCATTCTGCCAAACAGGCAGGAAAGGGCCTATGTTCAGCCACAAATCTGCATGTAACCTGGTGCCAATCACACACCAGAGACTTTCAATAAACTCAGGGTGCCAAACCTTCTGGCTGAGGGTCCTAGAATATATTTACAATTTGCCATATTTCTGCAAGCTGCGACTTGAAGGAACTCTTTTGGGACATCAGTCATTCCACACAGCCTTCAGCTCCTAAGCCTGCATGATCCAGACCTTTTTTAATGCTTTTATACAGCCAGAAGCGTAATAGTCAGAAAAGGGTGTGTCTAGGCTGCTTCCCCTAAAACAACACTTGAAAATTCATACAGCACCTTCCCTGCTCCCCAAACTAACCATATTGATGCTCCATCCCTGGAAGTGTTCAAGGCCAGGTTTAGTGGGGCCCTGAGAAACCTGATCTAGTGGGTGCCATATTTGTGCATGGTGGGAAGGCTGGAACTAGATGATCTTTAAGGCCCCTACCAACCCAAGGCTTTCTATGACTCTGTGATATCTCCTCCCTTGCACCTATCTACTTGGCAGTAACAGGCACATTCAGATCAGCTCTAAATCAAGTGTGAAAATTACCTCTGTCCAGCATCAAGACTTGCATCACCTGCAGCTAAGTAGTTTTACATGTATTGCTGAGAAGTCTGGCAGTCCATAATGATGTGCACTTTACATGCCAGTTCTGAGTCCCTGATGCAGCTTTTGCTCCCTACTCTCTACCTCTGGGGTCTTGTTGGTAACAGCCAGTTGTGACAAGGGCTCCTGAGCTGCATTTCCCTGTGTGACAGCCATGGGGAATGATCCTTTCCCATCTCCTGATGGAGCTGACAGCCCTCTTGGCAGGCAGAACAGTGAGGGCTTCTGGCCATGATGCTTTCTGGCTGGTTTTCCTCAGTAACCTCCACTCACTGTGAATGGCTGACCCTTGTAGCCATGCCTCTCACAACCACAGCCTCATCAGGCTACGGCCCTGAGCTCACACCCCTGTAGTTTCCTTCTGGGAAAAGTCAAATGTTTCCCTTAGGACTTCCCAGCCACTCTCTGTACAGTCATTTGTTTGGGTGCCGTCCTCCTGTTCAAGCTGTTTCCCTTCAGCTTACTGTTGTGCCAGATTGTCACATGGTGTCCCAACCACCTTCCTTCACACCTTTTATGTTGTCCTCACCAGGGAGCTCTTGTGAAGTATGATTTTTGGCCTGCTTCCAAGCAGGGTCTTTCACTTCTTTATTGGCTTCTGTCTGTGCCCAGCCAGCAATGAGACAGTCTCAAGGAGTAATGCTCCTTGAGGAGGTGGAATGTCACAGCTATACCATGTCCCTCCTCCACAGAACTCACACTCCCTGGGGCCTGAGAACCCTGCCTATGGCACAGGGGACACAGCAGAGCACTGCTTCTCCAACAGACAGGTGAAATCATTGTGACCATATTTTCAAATTTTTTTCTCACTAATAAAAAGGTCTAGATTATAGTTTTTCCTCCCATTAAAGTAAGCTCAAATGGCGATCACTTTTGCTCAGGAGCTGAAAAAAGCAGCAAATATTTCAAAACAATCACTCATTCACAGCAGAAAAACAGCACATTAAAACACTAGCACTATATCCAAAACAAAAACAAAACATGCAAACTGTGAGTCAAAATGAAGGTTATGAATTTTTGAAATGTGTGTTTTTATACTTAATGAAATGTGACTCATAATATGGGTAGTGTAGATTTACAATGTTCTAAACTATTCATATCCTTTCTCTCAAGCGTTTGGATTTTACAAATGATGTGACAAGTAAATACGTTGCTTAGAAACCATGGTGGGCTTTTGAAACTAATTCTTTTGTTTCTGGGTTTTTAACTTGGCAGGTGTTTGGTGCAGTGGAGTTATCAAACTCCTCTGGTTTACTCTCAGACAGCACCAGTCATTTAAGGAGGGCTCTTAGATAAGGATAAAGCTTAGAAATCCAAGTCTCATGTTATTCCAGCTCCCTGTCTGCATGGCATGCCCTCAATACCTCTTACAGTTTCAGTCACACTGTGTCCAATTCCTGAAACCAAAAACTCTTGTGAACCCACGGGTTTTCTAGGAAGTATTTTCTATGAAGCTTTGAAACCCAGGACAAACTAAGCCAAAGAGATGCTGTGGTGAGGTCATACTGCTTTTAAATAGAGACAGACAGAAGCAGTCTGAAATAATTTATAACTCTTTCATCTAAGAGAATTATGTTAACCAGGAAATTGAGAAGTGGGAGTACTTATAAACGCCACCCTGATCCCAAACTCCTTCCACAACCCCAGAATAGCTGGCATTACTACTAATATGATCTACAGCAGCACATTTAAACATGGTTAACATTTAAATTTAGGTTTCATAAATTACATCCTGCAAAGATGGATAAAGACAGCTCCTATCTCTTTGAGGTATTGTTTAATTTGCAAATTCAAGCAGATGGTGTACGAGCAACTAATGACTCAAAAAATCACCCCTAAAAATAGTCCAGAACAAGGTGTAGATTTATCAGTGAAGGAGGGAATAGAAAAGGCTTTACTTCCCCTTCCCATTTCTCAGGCACAGCTCCAGCAGGAGCTCAGTGCACCCAGAGCCATACAGCAGCAAGGACCCCATCCACACCCCATTTTCAAGAATCTCTCCCCATCACCTTCCACAGGGTGGAGTTGAGATGAGGAAATGGGTTCAGCACTCCCCACTTTCTCCACACCAAGCATGTGTATCCAACAAAAAAAAAAAAAAAAAAAAACCACACTGGAAAATGACATCTTCATTAAATGTACCCTGCACTGCTCAGCACAACCGTGCAGCACCACTGAAACTTTCAGTCTCCCAGTCAGGTGGGTAGTGCTTCATGAAAACTGACATTTCCAAGCAAATTCTATAAATACTTGTCACAGCTTCCTCATGAGGCCGTACCCTGCAATATAGTGTGCCTCCGCCGGGAAGCCAGCTTTGCTGTCACTCCCCTGTTTGTGATGATGTTGTACCCCTGTCTAACCACACTCGTACAGACTCTCAGGGAAGCAGAGAGTCCCTTCAGGATGTGCTGTGGGGTTTGAGGAGGGGTGAGGGACTGTGTGGGGGAAACTTGCCGTGCAGCCCAATTATATAAACCACAAATTCCTCAGAGCACCGTGCCTGAGCAATGCCTGGCAGAAGGCACTGTTCACAGCCATCCCCAAAGCAATGCTGTTCTGAAGTAATAAATATTAATAATTTCTGGTTAAAGATCCCAGCACAAGTAAAGCCTCAGCTTGAAAAGTAAAATGTTTCTGTATGAAAAGCAGGAGGGCCTCTGGCAATTTGAACAGCTACAGGTAAGTGTTATTATTTACTGCACATATACAGGCAGAAAATGTATATTAAATCACACTTCACTTGTTTCTGTGAAGCATAAAACTCTCCTTCTGCTACATATTTTGCTCTTTTCTCTTGCTCTTACCATGAGTTCTTCCACCTCTGTTCCTCACATCTCTGTCCTCTACTGCTGAATACATTGGGAAGGAAGCACTCTCCCTCCATTTTTGTTAAAAGCAGCGACTGATACCAAAATGTTCTAAGTGTTATACTTCAACTGATTTTTTAGCCCATGCTTAGTATTTTTTTTTTTTTTTTTTTTTTTTTTTTTTTTTTTTTTTTTTTTTTTTTTTTTTGGCTTGTCTTATCTTTTTACTGTGCAACAAAAATTAGTTGCTGTTAGGACTCATGACTGAACCACTTCTGACATATATTATTTCACTGGAGCATAGCTCTTTTCCCCATTACAAATGCAGCTCTAAATTTGTAAGACCTTGCCTGTGCTTATCTTATGTGTTTCCCCCCTCCTCTTGTGACATCCTAAATAAAAATAATATTTAAAAATAAAGGAAAATATATGCTAATTATATACATCAGGCCAGAAGAAAGAGTTGCACCAGAACACATTGGGTGAGGATTTGACTGCATCAGCCAGATGAAGCTAAGAGATTCTGAAATGGATTCTAAGAGAGAAGAAAGCAACCACTCGCCTTGGCTCTATCACTTACTCAAAGGTGTGTAGATGAGCCTGGTTCTGAGTGAAAGTCTTGCCATGGCAAATAAACCATAAAGTCAAATTCTGTGCTGGCAGAGGCACGATGCAGAATGATTTACTGTAGCTGTTCTAACATTCACAATAGTGAGTGAGATGCCAGCATTCTGCTTCATTAACCAGTCATTTTGATAGCATCTTTTTTTTTTTCTTTTTAATTCTAGTAATTTTCTCTTCTTTGCAATTATACTGGATGTCTAAATCCCTCTACATAAATTATAGCTTTCTTTTTGAGGGGGAAACTGGCCACATAAGCTGGAAACACACTCTCCTCTGAAGCCAGAACCTGAAGGGAAGGAGCTTGAGCAGCAACCCTAGACTCATCAAAAGATTATCTTTACCTTGCTCCCACAATGAGCTGGTTCCTGTTGGCATCCAGTGCAAGCTGAGAAAAGTCATGCACACCTGGATAGGTGAAATTCGACACCCAGGGCTTCAGATCTGCAATGGAAACGAGAAAGCAGAAAACAGTAAAGCTGCTCCAGAAGCAGTGAGTTCACCTAGACATTTACTAATGGATTTCCTACTGAGTTATCTGTCAGGGGAAGGCTAATTAATAACCTCTTTAAAGGGTTTCTATTTTTTCTGATTCTCGGCAGAATGTGCAAAAAACCCACACATAAACACAAGGCCGTCTCAGCAGTTATTTTCACATCCATGATGGAGTGTCAGTATTGGTTTCAGAGACAAACAGCAGCTCAATTTTACTAAGTTAAAACTGAGGAAACATCTTCAGTGTCAGGATTAAGTGGTGTAAAGGGATGAGGCTGCCTGCCATAACACTTCCCCAGCCTTGCCTTCTGTGCTAATCAAAGGGAAACTGCTGCCTGCCAGAAAGAGAAGGCTGTACCACCTGATGAAGAGCCAAGTTAGAGATACTAGTGATCTGCACTTAAGACCTACCTGCTTGAATGACAGATTTTGCCTTCTCTTTCAGGTCTTAGGTTGTCTTCTACGTTTCATTTTACCTAGCATTTCACAGCCTATCAGCTAAAGCCTTCCTTCATTTTTAAATGGTGGGATGTTGGGTGTCATCACAGCATCTTTGTGGCTGAGCAATTGCAAGGGCTTGAGACTGGCATTATCAGCTGCCTTGGACTTGCCCATCTAGGCAACTGTCCAAAATGCAATCATATAGGTTAAATGCAAAGCAATAGATTTGGCTGTGCTTTGCTCAAAGAGACAAAGCTCTTCCAGAAGTTACATCTGTTAACATTAACTGAGCAATCTAGGGCAGAAAGTTCTGCTGTAAAAAAACCAAAACAAAAGAAAAGAAAAAAGGTAAATTACTATTTTTAAAAGAAAAAAGGCAAATTACTATTTTTAGGGTACCCTCAGGCATGAGGCTAGGGCATTCACAGCATCCCATCATTCAATACCACCATCAACTTTGTGTATATTTACAGATCACAGAATTTCAGTCTCTCACCTTACACCTTAATTGCACAAAATAACTGGGAATAGATTTAAATATGTTTTCAGAAAGTCATCCAGCTTTCCTGTGAGGACTTCTCTTGAGAGTTTATTTTGTTAACTACTCTGGCTGTAAAATACATGGAGAATACCAAATACCTCAGGGGGCAAGGCACAGACGAGACCGAATCAGTATGACTGTAATCCCTTTGTGACTTGTTGACAAGTAGCCCTGCCTCATTCAAGGACTGGTTGTTGAAGATCCAGGAGGCTAAGCATGGAAGGTAACATCTTCTGGTCTCACGCCAACAGGATACCACTACACAGGCCAATGACCTGATGACTCATAACAATAATGATGCAGTTCAGACCAGTTCAAAAGAGGTCTGAAAAAACATGTTCCACTGTCATTTCATATCCTCAAAGATGAATTGAGAAGCCTTGCTGAAGGCAGTCAGGTTCGAACACTTTGTTGCATGCATTAGTTTCCCTTTCCACAGGGGCAAGAGAACAATGCTGATGAGGAATAATCTCACCGAGGCCTGTGGTGTCTTGGCATGCTTCACAGGATTACAGATGTGCAATGGTTTGAAACCTTTGACGTAGGGATATTTGTTGAGCAATTTCAAGTCCTTTCTCCCTCCAGGGATGGATGAACCTTAATCAAGCCCTTAAGTTTTTGAAACCTTAAGAAAACACATATAAAAAGTCCCTGAAGTCTACATGGCCTGCCTCTCTTTCCACAGCAGGACCTTGTCATGGAGCTTCTGCCCCAGCCCTGAACACCACCATGTCTCAAAAGAGCACCTATAGTCCCTCACCACAGAGCTGGACACCATCTGGCCTGGCCCCATGCCCTGCCTAACTGGACACTGCCAGGGTCCCTCCAACAGTGAGACCTCCATCCTCACAATAATAAAATGCTGCTGGGGCTGGAGGCTTTCAGCCCTTCTCAGCATTCCTGTCACACTGTGTAACCACACACAACACATGTACCTCCTCTGCTCTTCAATGAAAAGGCATGAGTTAAGGAATAACTCCTCTAACCTTCAAGCATCCTCCTACACTCCTCTGGGACCCTTAATGATGTACTAGCACCAGGGAGGCACTGCAGTTTCACCTCTGGCATTCTCCTAATGGGACTCTGACTTCTTTTTCTGTAGCTCTTTAGCTGCAGAGACATTTCTGAGCCAAGCAGCAGAACCAGCAACAATAACACCTTTCAGGCAGGTTAGCTGGCTGACATGCTGCAGATCTTCTGGCATTTCTCTTGGTGATGGGGGTAGGATTAGAGAATTGCTATATAATGATGATACCTTTTAAGGATCCTGCTTTTAGGCCATAATTTCTCTTGTCATTTTACCTCCTCTTTTACTGACTCTTTCCTACTAACTAACCCACTATTAGAGTGCAGCAGCAGGAAGAATATTTCTTCATCTGCTGCTCTAAGCAAAAGCTCATCACTTCAGAGAGGCACACTCATCAGTGCTTCCTTTTAATGGCAAGCTTTGACAAACTACAGGTAAAAATAATTTTTTAAAAATTAAAGGCAGTAGTTTGCTTGAATCTTTCCAAGTTGGCTCAAATGTCAATCAAGCCCAAGAAATAACAGGCAGTGTCTTGATTTCTGTTAGTACTGCAGGTGGTACAACGTATAAAGAAACCCTTCCCAGTTATTAAATTAAATGCTGAAAGGCATGCATCCTCATAGCAAAATTAAGCTTTTATAGGCATGTAGTTGGAGATTATTAAACCCAGCATGGTCCCACATAACAATGTATAAATGCAAGTCATCAGAATTAATGCCAAATGGCACATATTCCTTCCCAAACTTTTTTCTTCCTGTTAAGAGGGAATGCAACTGCAACCAAGAATCAGGACATGGGTCTTTTTTCATTCAACACATTCAAACCTACTGCTCAGACCACAGGCATCCCTAGAAACATTTTCAGCTTCACTCTGAAACTAACTCAGTGCTTCAAGGTAAATGCTGCCCTAGGTCCACCCCATATTAGCTGAAGTTTACACATATGGACCCAATGAGCTCCAGAGATTGCTTGTATTTGACCTTCTTCTGAAGGTTGATTTTTCCAGTGCTGACTCTTTAATTTGGCTGGAAACCTTCAGTGCTGGGGTATGTTTACATTTGCAAAAGTATCTGTTTAAAAACAGTATGAAAAATTAAAAACCAAGGCTCTGGCTTTGCATGTCAGCAGCAGGAGATTGAAAACTTGGAACCACATGGCTTAGGGGCAAAATGTTCATCAAGGCCTCCTTTGTGCTTCTCGTCTCTAATCATTTCCAGGGGGTTAAAGATCCGTGCTCTCACTTCCTCCACATGAAAACCAATGAAAAAGTTTAATAGTTTCCAACACCATCCCTCTCCAGATATCTGATTCAGAACCTCTAGAGCTCTGCGAGTCCCTCTACAGCTCAAGGTGGCTCAGGTATCCAGCTGCAAAGACAAAGTTTTGAAGGAAATGTAAGTCTGCAGGCACAGCAGTGCTCAGCTATTGTGCAAGCCAAAGGCAAGGTGAAAAGAGGCCCTCTGCCATTTCAGAGGGTGGTCCCCACAGCCTCCAGCACACTGCTCTGCTCTGACTTCCTGAGAGCACAGGGCTGGGACCAGGATTCCTCAGCTGCACAAATGACAGCAAGCCAATTTGCAGGAGCTGAGTTTAAGAGCATGATCCAAAAGCTTTGCAAATCATTGACAGTTTTCCCCTGAGTTTGATAGTTTTTGGATCACCTCCTAAAGATATGGTAAACCTGGTAATACTTGAGTCTTCATCTCCTCAAAAGCAACTGCTCCCCACCTCACCCTTACTCTGCATGTTTTGGAGGAATGAAATATGCGAAGACTGAGCTGAGGCTTCCCTGTTTGAAGGACAGCATTCACTGCTTCATCTCACTTAAGCCCTTTGTCACTCCCATCCCCAGCAGGCTGTAACAGCTTTGAGTGTCCAGCACACATCACACAAGAGCAGACAGGTTAAATGCCCATGCCTTGAAATTGCAAAGCCATTGTAGGTGCATGGAGCATGGCTACCCACAGTGCTATTCAACAACAGCTCTTGCAAAATAATTCTCAGCAAGGATTGCCTACTTGAAGCAAAAGAAATGAAACTGAACAGGACCAAGGATTCTTTGTGTAAAATGAGGGTATACCCATGAGCACAGACTAACCATGCTCCTATCCTAGGACTGCACAGAAAAGCTTCAAAGAGATCATAAAAAGACCTTATGAGAGATAAATTCAGAGGGTCCCCATTCCAGAAAAGATAACCCGAATCCCATACCTTATGTAAGGCTCTGTAAAACAGGCTGATTCAGTAGTAAAAGTTTTGCAATGAAGTAGAGCATACACAGCACTTTGGACCTGTCAGACTCAATGGCAATAAAGAAGTACCTGTTCTGCAGATACTCAGACCTACTTTTGTGCAGTGCTAACTTGATCACACATCGAATGCTTCCCTTACTGCCTCAGCATGGTCTCTTCTAAGTTCTCTTAACTCAGCTTACTAGTTCAGGACATGCTGAATTACTGTGTGTGAGTATTGGAGCACTCCTGGCAAGGCTCAGATGACAGCCATGACTCCTGTAACTTGTACAATATCCCCTCTTGGTTTGCTTCAGCCTTGGCACAGGGCAGATGATGTATAGTGATTAAACCACTCAGTTTTATTTCAGACCACCCACTAGGCTGGAGGACTCTCAGTATTGGATTTGAACCATGACCAAAAGATGCAAATCATATTGTAAAACAAGGAAAGACCTCAGGCTCTCTTCTTGGTACAGACTGATGAAATGTCCCCTTTTCAGAATCAGACCTACCATCTCAGACCATCCTCTCCTTCAATTATCCTCAGTATTCAGAGCTTTTCCATGAAGTAGACAGTTGCCTGCTAAGACTGAGGCCACAGTTTCCATTGTGTGTGGGCCCCTGATCAGACCCATCAGAGACAAGGAAAACAAGGCTGTAACCAAAGCTGAGAAAACTAATGATTACCTAGCTATCACCTGTCTTCTCAAATGCTGCAAGTGTGGACATTTCCAAGAATGCATAGACGTTACAATGAAATTACAGCATTATCTTTATTGGGCTGACCATGAATCATATTTTAATATCAGCTTCATTTTAATTTTTAGCTCTCAGTCGTAGGTCACACCACAGGTTAGTGCAATAGACTTTGGACATTAACTTTTACTCCAACTCCATGCTGAGTTTTAAGAGTAGCCTTCACAATGCAAAACCACTCCACAATTTAGCAAGTTTATCAGGGGAGGGAGAAATCTTTTACTGCACGGGCAGAGTTGAGCAAACAAATGTGTCAGCACTCAGAGCTCAACTTTACTTATGAGGCCAAAAACTCAATCTGGCTTTACCCCAGAAGGCCTCCTACACATACATGTCACCCTGCTGTCTTGTCTTCCCATCACCACCTCCACCTCATTGCTGGTATTCTTTCTTTCTTTCTTTCTTTAAAAACCTGATCCATCAAAATCTTTAATTGTACATTAAATATGTCCTCATCCCAACTGCTGCAATTTCCAGTGTCATTGTCTTCTCAAATCTCTGATCTCCACTCAGAGCTCTGAGGATTTAGAAGGTGGTTGACAGAATACATGCCCTCCTACAAAATGGGCCAAACCTTCTCTCTCTCCTCAATACCTAAACCCAACTCACATGTTCTTCCAGCTGTCTCAGTTTCATGGTTTCATTCAGTTTACCCTTCTGACCCCATATTCACCTCGCCTCCCATTCCTGCTTTCTTTCCTAGCAGTCTTCACCTTCTAGATATTTTTCTACCTAATTTCCTGCCCACTCAAACAATTTTTCCTGTCTTGACCAACTACAAAGCCCCTTCTCAAATGAAAGAGCAATGATCTAACCCATGAGTGGCCTGTGAGTCACTGTGATAACAGCTTGCAGTGAGCTATTCCTTTTCCATGAGATCCGAGAAGCAAGAGTTGCTAATGTCCCTCTACAAACTGTGCCAGAATATGTGGATAGGAGACAATGGGAAAAATAAAGAATAAGATTTTTTCTCTTGGTCTTGTAAAAGAAGGAATGGTCCTATCCCTCAGCTACCAAGGAATAGAACAGCACTGAAGAAAAGGCTCTTTTTATCATCCTGAAGGGAAAAAAATCTCCAAACCAAAGATTTGCCTCCACAAAGCCATAGGAATCACAATAAACATAGTAACATTTAAAGACCTGGATGATTTTATTCCTCTTCCCTTAATGTCTACAGCTTCTCTCTGAACTGATCTTGCTGAGCTCCTTCCACCCCAAGAGAGAAATGACAGCTAGAGATGTAGGCATGGTCCCAAGAGCCCAACAGCACTGACACAGGAGTTCTCTGTCTTGAGCAAATCATGAAACTATTTAATGTCTCAGTGGTTCCAATTGTTAAGTGGGTTTAGGGATACTGGCTGGTGCATCAAGGCACAATTATCAGTAATGCATGTGATGTACAGGAGACACTAAGTATTGCATATTGCATACCAAGCATTTTGAGTTTGTTTCCTAAATTTTAATAGTGTCTTCAAAACAAATGTTGCTAAACTGTTTCAATATGAAGAATAAAGAACTTAGTCAAAACCCAATTTTTTCAAAAGTACAATTACAACTGCTTGTTTATTTACTTTTTTTATTATTAATATGGAACAGCTGGCAAAACACACCAATATATGAGGAAGAACCCAGGGATTCAATCCCAGACAAAGCAAACACTAAATAATAAGCATGAAGTAGTGCTCAGTTCCAGTATGGGACAGTATGCTGGTAAGTTATCCTGGGGCCACCTCAAGGAAGGATTTTGAAGGACTGCAATTCTTTATGGAAAGAATAGATTTGGCTTTTCTCACCTGGCTGTCAGCTGGGACAAACACCATCCTGACACTTCCTCCCCTCCTCAAGAACTTTGCCTGCAGCCCCACAGAGCACTGCACAGTGTAATGTGGACACGGCCCTGTGCCCCACCACCAGCTGGTGAAACTTGGCTGAGCAGTGCCACACACAGCCCCACTGTGAGCAAACCCAAAGACTTCTTGTTCTCCTGAGGATGTTGCAGAGTGTTTCAGCATTGTGATCTGTTGTTTACTGAGACAAGCTCTGCAGCTGTCACACAATCTCCCTCACTGAGAAAGACAAAGTGAGTGCTCATGCACCACTTGCAGCTTCCTATGACATTCTGATCAGTATAATCCCTCTCTTCAGTCAAGAAAGTAAGCTGCATGCTGGCCTCTACAACCACTGCAATTTGATTGGGGGAAAAAAAAACCAACACCCCTTTGTCATCATTCAAGGATCCTTCAGTCTGTCTCCTCCACACTTGGAGGCAAATTTTTTTCACCATCCTTACAGTTACATGCCTAAATCAGCCACTTGTGCCAGCAGAGGCCGTGCTCAGGACAACCATTTTCACTAGTGAGAAGGTAGGAGAAGGCAGAGAAAGCAGGGCTAAACTCTCCTTGAATTTTTCCTGCAGGTAACCAGATCTGCCACAGAAGCAGAAGCGTCTGATTGTGGTGAACATCTGAAGCAGAAGGTGATCCTCTTTGCTGGCTAACCAAAGACTGAACTGAAGATGCCCAGTTTAATGCACAGTTCGAGGACTCCTGTCTTCTGCAGACAAAATTCCCACCATGAGGCAGTTAGAGCAAGGAAGGAGAGCACAGGCTGTAAATTCCTGAAAGAGTTTTGAAATTAGGCTGTTCTTATAAGGATCAGTGTTTTAAATTAGAAACTGGTTTATAATAAACAACGCCACTGACTTCAAGAAAAGTACATATTCAGAACCTGACTGAGCTGAGACTATCTGTGGGCTTTTCAGGGTGAACCCTGTATGATAAAACAAGAATATTTCTTATGAGATTGCTAGTACTAAAGTGAACTTCATCAAAGCATAATGCCATCCTTGAATGAAAGGTTTTAGGAGAATGTGCTACATTAACACTCACCAGAAGCAGATGTGCTAAATAAATGAGGTCTGCTCTACCACTGCTGCATCACAAACTTGTTCAGTTAGGGAACTATATTAAGTAAGATTTGAAATTGAAAACGAGGACTCTCCAAGGGATGTCTTTGTTTGCACTGAACCACAGAAAAAGAAGATAAGCACTTCACTTTAGATTTCCACCCTGTTCCCTTTCTCTGATGTATGCCCGAGATCAAAAAAAAAGGCTGCCCATCTCTATGTCCTAGATCCAGCCCCTGTGCCAAAGACAGGACCATGTACATGCTGCTGTTAGCCCCAGTTACACCAGTGGTACCTCTGGAAAATATCAATCAGCTACTCTGGTGCTCACATGAGTTTTTCATGGCCTTGGTCCATGCAGAATGGTGATCTGAGAGCCTGTTCCTCCACACTGTGAGTCTGCCTCACTCAGTCCTGCTGCTGAGGATGCCTCCCTCTCATCAACACCACCATTCATGGTCACAGGCTGCTCCTTCACTTGAGCTGTTGTACCTCTTTAAAGTTTTACCTTCCCTCACTCCCATAAGTTACTTGATCACTTCACTTCCCGAATCTTCACTGCAAAGTCTTCCTTTTCTCTCCTGCTTCTCAGGATTCATTCTATCCAAAGCATTTTGTGAATGAAGAGCATTTTTCCAACCCTCCCTTCCTCCTGAGGTCCTAAGAAACAACACACTGAGTAAGTTTTTCAATCAATCTCATTGCTATTATTTGTGAAGTGCTTTGGACATCATTAATGAGGAAGTCTTAAAGAACTAGCATAATTACTATTACAATTATTATTTTGGAAATAAAAATATATTGAGAGCGGTTGGGTGTAATTTTCTTAAGTTTTGCCTGAGAGCAGTTATTTCCTAAACTACTGTATGTTTATGGCTTTATCAGTCATAATTTTCAACCAAATTCTAAATCTAATCTAAAGAAGAAAAATCTAGTTTTCATTTGCCACAGTTCTGTTTTTCAAGATTAAAAGGAAAATTGCCACAAGCCTTGCTTAATGGAAACAAAATCCATGCTGAAATGCACTGAAGGTCAAATATTCTGAAGCACCCACAGGATGCCACCAGTTTCCAGTCGAAACTCCATCATTAGTTAATGTTTGGACTCCCTGCATGGAGAACCAAGAGCAGCAAGGCTATGAGCTAGAAGACAATTCTCTCATAATGTATTGTGCCTTGCCTTAATGCTTACATGCAGCTCTAATACTTCATCTCACGATCTTCATCCTTCTTTAACTAAAATTTTGTTTTGGATTGTCAAAATCTCACTTGCTCAAGAAAAGTGTATATCTTGACCAGAATTTCCTATGGGGCTTTCCCAGCTGGCCTTTGGAGTTGATGAATGCTAATGTGCTTTTTTCCCTTCAGTATACAGTAAAGGGAATAATGTACTAGTGACCAATTCAACAATAGTGGGAGTGTATGGTGAAATGTCAAGAACTTTCAACACAAATAAATCATACCTTATTATCCTTCAGCCCACAAAGTTAAAATAGCTTTTGCTTTCAATACAAGAAAATATTTAGCTGCTCCCCATAGGTTTCAGTGTTTGAAGCTGGGCACATTTCAAGAAAATGTTGTTTAAAGAAACAAAATATTGAGAAAATGCGTAGCAAGCTACATTCAAGTCACCTGAATCACATTTATCTGGTAGGAGGTAATAATTACAGACAGTCTGAAGTAAACCCCCACATTTAAACACTCCCAAACTAAATCACTTTGAAAACCTGAGGCAACAGACAGAGCAACTTGTCTGCATCTAGGAGAGATTGAGGATTAGACAATGGATCACACGCCATACATTGAGAACTCACACTGGCCATGATGATACAGTCTGCAAAGTTGAGATTTGCAGTCCTGAGGAGATCTAAGCTATTTAACCAAGTCCCCCTCTCTCCTGTGCCTCAATATGGGATATCAGCTGAAGTGTTTTATGGATGAAGACAAGCTGCAATTATTACAGCAGGGAGAAAGGATGTTTCCAGCTTATCCTAACTGCCATGACCCAGGGGAAAAAGTCCTGAGAGACAGACCAGAGAAAAATCTATGAAGTTATGATACTTTTTCCTGAGCATACTGATTTAATGGATTAAATTAATGAGAAATAAATAATGGAAGGAACTGCAAGTGGAAACCTGTCTACAACTCATTTCCAGTGAAGTTGTGAACATCCAAATGATTCACATAACACAGATGAGTTTGCAAAGTTTTAAGCACTTGGTAAACAAGATGAAGCCAAACACTCTGCAGCCATTACAAACATGAGTGCACGTCCCTCATTGGCTCTGGCTCTTGAAATAACAAACCTTATATAGTATTGACATGAAAGATGTTTCTGGTTTTTCCAAAAGGCATGTTACAAAGGAGCTCCAAATGTCTTTAAGGAATAGCAAAGGTATTTTATATCCAAGAAAGGGCTGTACAATAATGAAGTATGCTGCTGGCAACCAGGACAGTAGGACACAGGCACAGCCCAATTGCAAATGCAGGCACTGATCTATCAGCAGTAAAACCCATACAGAAAAAATGAGAAATATGAATATGATTGACAAGAAGTAGAAACAAATTCTCTGGTGTTTGGCTTACCAGGGTGGACCACAGGGGAGCTGTGCTGGGATGACAAACTGTTTTGTGAAATGGAACTTGGAAGCATGCGTACATGCATGTATAAATAAAAAGGGACGCACTAAGAATACACTTGACTTGTTTCACTAAATTCTCAACTCGCTGAAAAACAAACAAGCATGCAACATCCCTAATGTAGCTACCCACTAACAGTCAAATAGATAGTAAGACAGCAGAAACAGCCTCCTGGGAAGTAGAAGATAATTTTCTTATTGATCTAACAAGGGAAATCAAACTTTAACTGTATTTCCTATAAGCACAGAGTAGAACAATCTAATTATGAAAAGCCCAAAATGGGTATGTTATTATTGCTGGTGAACTGTACAATGAGCACCATTTATAAGCCCCAGGGAAACTGGGGCGCCGTTGTGATAGTTTGGTACTGTGCAAACACACAGGACAATGCTTGCAGCACAAAATTCCTGTTGTGTCCCTCAGGAACTCCACGCAGGCTGTAAGGATAAACCATTCAGCTCATGGCCCCTCCCCAGCTCAAATCTCTCCTGGCAGAGCAAATGTTATCTTTAGCATTTAATATATATCTAGAACCAGAATGTATGCCCCTTGACTTGTCTAGGCCATTTTCTCTATGTCGTATGTAATGGCACAAATAATTTTGGGAATGGAGTCTGTAAACAGGCATTTCTTCAGGTCTGAATACAGCTAAAGTAAAAGCATTTTAGACACATAATCTCCTTTCTGCTTAAATGAGTAGGACATGGGTTATATCTTTCTTACCCACTCTCATAGCAAGACAAAGAGATACAAAGCCAATCAAACAGATGATTGGCTAGTGTGGATGAGATACAATAAGAACATAAAAATAAAAAATTTCTCAGGAAATAAGGGGAAAATAGACAGAAAGAAATTTTACTTGGATTTTTCTACAACAAGGACATTATCCAGTCAACTGGATGTTAAGAATATAATCTAGGGGTAAAGTATAATAACAAGAGACTGAGCACAAGTGAAGTGGGAACTGAAGACTAGAGAACACAAAACACGGTATGGCATCCCATTTGTCTGGTGATGGGGAAGCCTGGTTAGCAAGGCTGTGAAAAATAAGTTATTGAACCCCTTTGTAACATAAACTGTTTTGTTAGCCTATTCATTCTGGCAGTAAATTAATGTACCCTGTATGACTGAATGGTCAGAGGCCTTATTATTATTGTGGCCCATCCACAGAAAATTGCTGGTGTAACATAATCCTTTCCCCTGGCAGCAGGAGCATCAGAAGGGCTCTGCTGGGGTCACTCTTTCAATCATTACACTCTCCCATTGTGTACCAGCTTGTGATTCATGAGTCGATGCATCTGGAGAGCCACAGAAAGCCCCTGAGGCACACTGTTAAGCACAGACATCCTCAGAGCAATCTGGGAACACCACATAAAATTTAGATTCCCCTACTTGTCTACCACTGTAGCCTAAACCTGCCTGTGCTGGCATCAGATCAGGGTATAGCTTTAAGAGAAATCAGATTATGAACTGAGATGTGGTTTTGGACATGTGAGCCCTCTTCACCAGACCATATGTGCAGTGGACAAAAGGTGCCGTTAATTTAATTCCTACAGTGTATTTTCCAGCTGAGCTTTGCAGCAGAAAATACAAGATTAAACTGTGTCATGAACAATCACAAGGAAACAGGTGCTGTGAAAAAACATAACTCTGAATCTAACTCAGGTTTAAGAATCTGAAATTGTAATCTGGGTTATTTTCTTGATGCATCTCCAATTTCAATCTTTCTTTCTTCTGCACAATTGTCAGGTTCTAATTGCCCTCTATCATTGAAAAAAGGAAGGGAACAAGAACAGTGAAAGGAGAAGACAGATTTTTTTTTTCTGTGAAATATTCATGCCTTATTAAAACAAAGCAAACTGGCAGATTATGAGTGTGTTTACACAGCCATCAATTCTGCAGAGTAGCGCTCATATTGAGTGCCAAGAAATGCCCACCAATTCCTCAACTTCAGGAATTGGGGCTTTTAATATTCCCTGCAGAATGATTTACCTCAGTGCAGGATTGCACAGACACATCCTCTGTAAACTCAAAGTTTGGTGCTCCTGGTTAATAGAGAGAGCAACACTCTTTCTCTTTTCTGTACCTATAATATTCTCATTATTTTTTTATTTAATGAATTGAATTTCACTGTTTTTTAACAGCAAGGGCTTCTCCTTTTGGCCCTCCCCAGTTAAAACAGATGGTTAGATTTATTTAGCAAATTAAAATAAAAGTTTATTTACCAGTCCAAGGTTAGAGCCAGTACTGTATCATGTAGGCTTAAAGATTCTGCTAATTTATTTTAATCCACTTAAACCTTAAGGCATGGATAATGGAAAACATTAAACTTTCCAAATTAAGAGACAAGAGTTTCCTCCTCTGTGAAGACTAGTAAAGCTCTCTAGAAGAACCCTGAAAGGTCAGCAAGGAAGCCTTTGACTACTTTCTTCCTGGAAACCCTATCTCAAAGGTCACAAAACCACAACTGAATTGCCTTTAGCAAAGAACCTAACTAGAGACACATTGCAAGGTACTCAATTGCCTTTAGCAAAGACTGTAACTGGAGATGCATTGCAAAGTCTTAAATGGGAACCAAAATCGATATTCCAACATTTCGGAGGAAACCATTTTTAGCTGCTGATGCTGGCACACTGAGTTGAACACACTAGTCTGGAGTGAATTTTCAAATAATAGTGGTACCAATATAAAGACCTAGCTGTTGTGTGGATAAGTGGACAGATTATCCAGGCAACAATTGAGGAGTACATGACATATAATTTCATGGAAAATCTGAGCAGATAAGGACAAGAGAAATCCCAGGCTTTGAAAGAAGGCAAAAGAATTGGCCATTGCAACACAAAGGCCCCCTCTCACATTCAAGTTAAATGCCCACATGAAGGACAGAAAAACTACTAGCCCAGGTGACAAAAACATAACAAAACCAAACCAAACCAGGAATGCTACAAACAAAAGCAAAGCCACTCCCTGCAATTTTAAATCAACTCATTTCTCTTGCATTCAAGCGTGTCCAAATTCTCTATCACATTTCACTTATTAAGTGTCTGGCTCCAGCAAGCCAGGTGAGGCATTACTGAAACCAGTTAGAGAAAAGGAAACTGAAACACAGTCTCAGCACAGCACAAGATTACAGGGAGCCTGTAACAGAGTAGAAAATTGAGATTCTTAGACCTGTAGTCCCAAAACGGCCTGGATTAAGTGACTGCTGTGAAACCTCAGAATTAAAACACTGTAAAGCATCAAAGGGAAAATGATTCCTCAGGCCACTTCCCTAGGCCTGTGGATCAGAGTTGTAAGGAAAAACAGCACAGACTAAACCTAAATGGATCATCCAATTGGAACTGGAACAGGAATAGAAGCTCTTACCTTCAAAAGCAATTGTGGGGTGTTCTTTCCTAACACATTGCTGATGTTCAGCTTCAGTGTATTCAGGTACATTCTGTGATGCTGAGAGATGAAAAGCAAGAAGAAAAAGGCTTGGCACTGACAGGGAAATGGCCTTTAATCTTGAAACAATCATGACTGAAGGGCAGCTGCAGATCTAGCTTCCAAGATAGGCCCACGGAGGATACCTGAAATACAAATAATTCTACTTTCAGAAAGGTTCCACTTTCACAAAGGCAAATGCTTATCCAGAGCATGTAACATGGAGAAGGGTGGAGTTCCCCTTTCCTACCAACCCCATTTGTGCTTAAGTACGTAAGGTAATATTCCACAAACAGCACAAAAAAGCCAAACCAAACAAAAATAACAAAAACAACAAAAATAACAACCCAAACAAACAAACAAACAAACACAAAAATCAAAAAGACCACCACAATTTGCAGCCATAAAGCAGGGAAGTGCACAGTTCCCTAGCACGTATCTCTGTGTACCCTTGGGGTGTGTGTCTTATAAAGCACCTGGTGTGCAATGGCTGGCACTGACAACATGAAATTTCAAATATCCCAGGTGTAAATGTTTCCCCCAGTGTAGACACCTGCCTCCTCAATTTCAAAATGTGTCCATAGTAAATTTCATGTGTCCATAAATTCAAGAGATTGCTAAGGAAAGGCAAACATCAGTCACCATGAAAACTCTGTTTTAACATGTGATTCATACATCTGACCACCGATGCTTTAAATGTCTTGAAACAAAACAAGCCAGTATAAAGGTCTTGCCAGGAAAGTGCTAATTGAGGTAACATAAAAGTTAGAATAATCTAAAGGGGAAAATGGTGAGAAGTGAGTCGATTGCCTTCATTATTATGGGATGCTATAGCTTCCAGTCACAAGAGCTGAGGCACAGCTAAATAGGAGGAGCATTCACTCAGGCGAGGAGAGAGGAAAGTCATGTCTTTTCTACGTGAGCATTTTTAACAACAGTAGCAGTAAAGGCACAGCTCTAAAAATTCCCAGGCCTACCAGGCCTGAGGCAGAGGATGGAGGATTAATTAGCCTATGCCACAAGCTCCCCAAGATGATGCTGCAGCTTAAGAAAATCTGTATTGCCAAATTTAATCTTATTGATGTGCATAGTATATTTTCCTATGTAACTTTGTTCAATTACTGCAAGCACATGTTTTCAAACAAATAGAGTCTCCTACCTTTAAATCTTATCTAGTGATAAAGCTAATTCTGATCAAATTCACACATTATGAGATTTTCAAATCCTACAGATGTCATTCATAAAGTTAGTGCAACAGTCAACACCTGCAGTGTCTGATACCTCTATATTTTTGTTTGGAGTCTCTAAAACACTTTCAGTGACCTGAAATGAGCAGGCTGATGGCAGGTAACATGAGGCACTGATGCACAATGACAGGATTGTGGCAGGGAGCAAACTCCAATATAGAGGACAATATTGTGACATCAAGGAGTTGGAAGAAACTTTTAAAGGTCTTCAGGCATCACAAGAGCAATAAGGAACTGCTTACACCAGAAATGGGAGACAGTTGGTTTGAAAAATGGATCCTGTGTTTTATTCTTAACTGTCTTTCTCTGTGATTTTAAACATGCATAACGATGAGTTGTCAGTGCATCCATTCTGCACGTCCTCAGCAGCAGCTCCATACCTCTGACTGAAAATAGCATTGGCATTCAGGGCTCAGGGTAATTCTAGGGACTTGGTTTCCCAACCAGTGTGAGTGAGACATTACAACATTTCACATTTTTTCCATCCCCATATACATGCAGATTTTATGCAGCGATATATAAAATCCCTTTCCAGCTCTCCAAAAAAGGTTCTACAGCACTTTATTATGGGGGGTGACTGTTTTGAAAAGCACAGCAAATATAATGTTAAATTAAGAAATGGGACTGGCAGAAGGAAGAGATGTGAAATCATTTAAAGCTAAGGCCAGCACAGCATTAAGCACAAGCATACTGCAGGGTGTACACCACTGAGTACTGTGGCACCTCACAAGATGGACATATTGTATGAGCCACACTGTAATAAAAATTATTGATGATGAAGGTTCACATTATATTTTCAGCCACTGGATTAAATGATCCTTTTTTTCCAGTAAAGATCCAGAAATTAAACACAGCACAGAGATGTGAAGGCCAGGGTGATGCATTTTGTATAGCTTTCGGATACACTTAAAGTCAAAGCCAAACTTTCCTTAGATAGGAGGTGGTTGTTGTGGGAAAAGCACAAAAGGCAAAAAGGACTTTTTCACTGTCAGATATCCTTGCTGGAAACTGGAAAAGACAGTCATAGAAATCTCACTTTATGCACACTCTACTACTCCCAGTGCAGCCATCACTGGCCAATCCTAGAAAGAAGGTCCTAAACTAGACAGACTTCTAGTCTGAGCCATTATGACCATTTTCATGTACTAATCATCCAAACAATGATCTCAAGCTAGGTGAAAAAAAAACTTAAAACAAAGACACATTATAGGGTCCTGTGCTCCTCTACCCTGTGTGGTGTGCAATGAGCAGATGAGTAAATTCAAGTTTCACACTCATTATGGTCATGAAATGATAAAAAGTTGCATACAGAGAAGATTCATAACATCCCACAGCCTATTCTGTGCCAAAGCAGAGTACATTTACTAGTGTTTTGTCTGGACTAGTTGTAATATGTGCCAAGTATCTGGATTTCTGCCACTTTCCCTGGGAGATTTTACCACAGTCCAAGAGACTTCAGTGTTCCTTAGAAAGCTGTAACCAGTATTTGGGGTAAATTTCCATCTTCTTTTCCTTATTGTCATAGGGAAATCCAAAGTGTGCATGAAAATAATGGTTTCAAACTTGAAGTGGAAAATAATAAATGACCAAACTCGAGGTTTCAAATGAGGTGAAAAAGGAACATTATAAAAAACTTGTATCCTTCACTGTGTTCTCTACCTCCTACATCCAATTGCATTCATCAAATGTGTAGAGCATTTGTGTGCTGGAAAGTTGAGGAAAATCAGTGTCATGTGCAGTTCAGAGCTGGTGTCTTATTGGAGTCAGAGTCAGTGGGTAAATGCCAGCTTGATCAAGGGCAAGAGAAGTCAGAGCCCTAGAGCTGAACAATATTGAGACAGTGGATAACACTGAAAAATCTTAGTCCTTCAACCTGTCCTTTCCCAGGCTTCCTTGTTTACTTTTTCTCAGTATTTTAAGACTCTAACTTAGTAATTCCCAGCTGCTGCAAGTTAATTTCCAAAGAGAACCCCACACTCCTAATATGAAGCAGTGCCATGTGCAAGCGCAGGTCAGCTGCATTGCCAAGAGCAAGCTCGTAACTGCCTGGGAGAGTCCAGAAGTTATTAAGTGTTTTAATGAAATGAAATGTTTTAATTTTACTGGAGGTGGCCAAATCCAAGCCTCCCATTTTGCCCAAGCTGCAGGTTTTCACTGTGAAGCCTGGAGTATGATCAGTGCTTAGGGCCAGTCCCCACCCAGACTGCTAAAACACTGCACGTCCCAAGCACAGTCCAGAGTAGTGGTGCTTTGCAGTATTGGAACTTGCCCTGGCCTGAAGCCATTTAGATACAGTTAAATGCTATAAAAAGAGCTGTTCTTATTAGACTGTCTGCTCAGAATGGCTTAGGGCTCAAGAAATCAGTTGTCAAGGTTTCAGTGCAGATGAGAGACAAGAGCTCAAATCCCTGGTTAAACTGAAATCTCAGACAGGACACATCATTTCAACTCTTTATTTGCTCATCCTGATGCATCTTTACCACCTTAGCTATTCTTCTCCCTGGCCCAATGCAGACACATTAAAAAGAGATTAAAATGTCCAAAAATATTATCTGTCCAAGTTTATCTGTCTTGTCCCTCATGAAAGCCTGTCCTCTGAGCCTCTGCGAAGCCCCAAGGGCCAGTGATGGGGCATCTTTCTCCCCTTTTCTACTCAACCCAGTGAATCCCTACAGCCCTCTGACAGAAAAGGTCAATAAATTAAGGCTACACTGGATTTGGTGACATTTGCTCCACAGTCAGGTATTTTATAGGCACCACTTCTGCCACCATCCTCTTGTCTCTTAAATCAGGCTTTCTCAGCTCATAGCCCTCCCTGCCTGTAGTGGCAGCAGCAGGGGATGTGCAAAGCGCTGCTCCATCTGGGAAAGGCAGGAGGTCTGCACACTCAGAGCATCTCCAAAGCTGAGATTTGCAACCTCAGTGCCCGGGTCAGCACAAACCCACTCTGCCTGCCCAACTCCCAGCCAGGACATTCCATGGCAGCCCGAGAGGGACAGGGTGTAATTCTGCTTTGCCTCGTGGCTTCACCCCGGCGCAAGGGCAGCGCTCAGGGGATCGCCCACAGTCCCTCCCTTATTTATTGTCAAGCCATGAGTCTTTTCCAACTCACCCCATATTGTATCATTGCAACTCCATTGATTTCACAGGAACTAATCCTGATTTACAGAGGGTAACTCAGATCAGGCCCCTTTTGACTAAAGCTTTGTGTCTAAAAGAAAAATACCTTCAATCAATCTTCAGGGCTTTAAAACAAAGCGCACTTTAAAAATGGCTGTACCAGGAATTCATATCCTGCTTTCCTCTGACTGTAACTATCATTTTGACTTAATAAAATGTGACAGTAAAGTTAAAGGATAAAAGAAAATGCTTCATCTTTCATTTTAAAGGAAAGACATGCCTTTAAAAAAGACTAAAAAAGGAACCTTCTGCAAAAGCTTTATTTCTTCTGTTCAGGATCTTTTGTGATTGCCACAGTTATGGTTTTATTAGAGGATAGCAGAGGGAAGAGGTGCAATGGAAAGATGTGGACATTAAAGTATTCAAAAAGTACTGGAAGAATAAGGGAAATAAATATAAACATTGTAAAGAAAGACAGCTCAGAAATGTGGCTATGACAGGCTGGCACAGGCAGCTCTGCCCTAGAAAACAGAGCTCCAAGACCAACAAAACTATGGTCCTTTATTCATCTGATGTTCCTCTCGCTTCCCTCCCTCTCCAGCTGGAATCCATCCCACCCAACTGGCTCCAAGGGCCATTCCACACTATCGAAGAAAAAGCACAGCTTTTCCCTCTGCCTCTGGCCACATGCACACACTCAGCCCTCAGCTGTGCCCATGGATCTCTCTTACAGACAGAACATGCCATGCTGCACTTGCATGTCCAGAGGTCAAATCTCACATGCACTATTAGACTGGGCTTGTGGATACTGAGCTTCTCTCACTTACTTTGTAAGGCAAATCTATGGAAATGGTCAAACTCTGGCTGAGATGAGAATGTGTGAAGAGACCTTGTTTTGCTTTAATTTAATCATCCTACAGTCTTCAGAAGATTTGGTGAGCTCACTTTGGATTTCATGGCAGTTTATATGCCAAAGGTCTTGCTCTGGCTGTCACCAGGCTTGTGTGTACCCACATTGTTCAGGGCTTCCCATGGCCTCAACTGCAACATCATTGATGAGTCTCACACTGAACTCACTCTCACAACACCCCAGGAAGACAAACCCACATTTTCATATATAAATCCAAGGGTTATCTTCAAACCCCCATGCAATTCAGCAGCAGGGTGCATCTCTGTGCAGACAACATGCTGTCTTGTGGCAGAGCAGAAGCTTGAGCTCCATGCTGACCCCTCACAGAGTCTGCAGGATACCACTGGCAGTATTGTAGTAGGTTTTGTATCAGGAACAAAACAATCAAGATTTTGCAACCCAGGTCAATTCATTGAAACCCTTCTGTTATCTAGATCTGTATAAATAATTCAGGTAACTCTTTGCAAGGGAGAAATCAGCTTTTCCTAATATACTCTTTGGTTCATGGCTTGTGAAATCTGTAGTGGAGCTGAACAGTAATAGTCTATACTTTGATGTTCTTAGGACTACATCCCACAAAAAACTGACAGTGTGCTTGGGGGTACTTTATCTCTAGGGCTCTTCCTGATTGCTGATCAAAGCCACCCAGGACTGGTCAAGGTCCGAAACCACGCCCGCACAATGCAATGGGATATTTTCATTTAGAACAGGTAACAGACACAAAACTCTTAATAATGGTTTAGCACAAAATGAATTGGTTGTTGTCAGGCCACTTCTCTATGGACTGGTGTGGGCCCTCAGTAAACCATCAGCCAACACTTGGTTACTGGGCCTTAGTAGGGCAGTCCGCTGCCACAACATCCTGGAAACAGAACTGTTTCCACACCTGTAGAGGAAGCCCTCCAAAACAGGACCCTATTATAGAGAGCTTCCATTAAATAAAGCTGATTCAACAATAAAAGTCTGTGTAACAACACAAAATATACTGTACCTCTGGGCTCCTGCCAAATCCAGTGGGCATAAATAAATACCTGCTCTGCTGACACTCAGACTTGCTTCTGAGTAGTGCTAACCTGACCACACATTGAGTATGTCCCCAAGTGCTTCAAGAGGCTCCCCAGAGAGCTCTAGATCTTTTTTTTTTTACTGGCTACATTTAATATAAAGACACGAGAAGCTTTGTTAGCATTTGTTTGGGGTATGAATTTAGCACTTGAGAAAAGGTGCCTTGGAGTCTGAAGTCTTCTGTTTATTCAAAGATTGTATTTGGCAATGAAGGCTCACACTCATTTATCTCCCTGGTGGTATGCTGCCACTGTTTTCTAGGAAAATGCCTCTACAGGGGGGATAGAAATATCTGCTATTTACTGTTCACAGAATGGCCTCTCTGAGAGATGTCAAAGTTTTGTCAAAGAATTACTAAATTCTTGGTAATTCCCGGAGCTGAACTGGCTATGGAATTATTTTTATGTGTTCCATCTGTGAAACACAGAGATGAAGGTAAAGCCTAACACAACACCAGAATGTAACGATACTTAGCACAACTGCAGCTCAGACTCGACATGGGAGTGTCTGGAGTTTAGCTTTAGAATCAGGAGGTCCTCACTCCCAGTCAGTCTCCGGATGCTCAGCCAACAAGAGTAAGAGTGTACACAGCCCAAGGGAGGAGCCATCCCAAGGCTCATGGAACAGCAGCAACAACAGGAATCACTATTCCAGAGGTCCTGCCTGCAGCAGGGGAGCGTGCACAGGGCTCAGCACCCCTTGCAGTGCAGTCACCTTTCTCACTGAACATGTGGGGGCTATAAATCCAAGGCACCAGACATGCTGTTTACATAGTGCAAGTATCACACTTACTGCAAATCGTCACCTGGCTGCAAGAGTTCTTTCTGGCTTGAGGTTTGGTACCCAACCCATAGCCTGATGTCTTAAGCCTGTAGCTGTTACAGAAACACCAACACAGCAGCTTTTCTTTAAGTTGCTCCCCTGCACAATGCAGTTGGTTTGTAAATGTGCAAATTAGCAGAACCACAGTCCCCAGGACCACACTGCACAGCCACTGTCATTCCAAAACACTCTTGTGCTTGACAGTCTGGAGACAATCCTCTATTTGCAGTGACTTCCAGACATGTGGTGCTCCTGCTCACAGACCTCCCCACTGCAGCTGTGATGCTACAATGCTGGAAACTGAGGCAGGACACAGATTTGTCACTCCATCACTAGTATCTGCAGATGGTTTTAGACAGAGACAGAAAGAGGAATTAATTCCTCCTGACTTTTCAAAATGCCTTTTGTATGGGCTTATCTTTTGTCTCACAGTTTAATATGAAAACCTCATTATTGATTTTTTTTGCTTACTAAAGTATTAACAATTGTTTTACTGACACTATTTTTTTATTCAGCTCTAATTATAGGGTCTATTGCAGACATCCCTTGGGATGTTTAGTAAGGAAGTTGATGACAATAGTTCCAAATTATATTAGACCTAATACAGGTTGGTAACTCACAAAGTTTCTCTCTTCAACACTGTGACAGCGATCTGGGGACAAGTGCAGTCCCCAGATTGTGCCATGCAGATAAGCAATGCTAATAAACTATGTAGCAGTCACTGTGGTGCCCCTGTGTCCACAGAGCTGGGAAAACAACAGAAAGCAGAAATTTAAAAAAAAAAAAAAAAAAAAAAAAAAAAACACCAAAAAAACAAAACCCAAACCATTTAATTTTCCTCTGACCTAAAGCAATCCCACAATTTAAGTGTCCAGAAGACAAACACCAATCCAGGAAATCATCACACCAATGAACCTCCTGCCTGAGAGTCAGCTATAACATATGGGCTGCCCTTTTCCAGAGTCTTGTTTTTCCTGTTAAAACCTCTGACACTACCTCCAGCTTCTGCTACCCACTTCCTTCTACTCCATCCAACAAATCCCCTTGCATCACTGACACAGCCCCACATGCCAGAGTCAAAGGCAGTTGTTGCACACTGCAAACCCAACTCATCCCTCCCTGCAGCTCCTTCCTCCACTGCTATGTTGGAAAAACAGGATAAGAAGAACTTTTCTCTTTTAATCCTTGCCCATGCAGGAGAGAGAAACCAGAGCTTGTTTGTTTTGTCAAAGATTTGTGATTACCCGGTGCCACATAACACATACTCATGGTTTAATTTTAACTCCAGGAGAAGAAGTATAAAGCATCCCTGTAGCACAACTCCAAGTTTCAGCCTGTTTGGAAACAAGAATATATTTTTCTGCATTGTCTTCTTGGCACAGCACAGCATCATTTATCATACAGAAACCTGTGTCTAGAAAGCATTCAGCCAGCCTCTATATGCCCCAAATGTGAACAGACAAAACAATAATTGTCAGCTGGACTCTTTTTTTTCTCCTGCTGTGCTCAGCTTTTCTCATACTTCTTGTAACAGCAGATACCAGTTGAGCTCTGTTAACTGTTCCCCTCATTGGAGCAGCAGGACTTTGGTCTGCCCCAACTCTTGCACTGTACTTGGGACTTTGAAAAGCAGGGCTGCTCTTCCCAGACCCTCAGAGAAGCACTGAAGAACATACACAGCTCACAAATGACAGGTTATTACTGACTGCTGTGTATACACAAAATGGGACTGACTCCTCGTCTGCTGAAAACAACAGTTACATCAATTTTCCCACGCAAAATACATGGTGATCAACAGTTTCTGAAAAGACAGAGCTGAATTTCCCCCTCCTTCCACACATGTCATGCAACTTCTCTGATACCAGGAGCATTGTACTGCTAACTGAAACTCACCAGCCTCAGAACCCAGGCATTACTGTGCTGGGTCACAGAGACATCCTTTCAGAGCTTTTCTCAAAAAGAGTATTTAGGCAAAGGCAAAGTCAAGCAGGACAGCTGACCTTCAAAAAGGCCTTGGCTGCTTTCCTTTAATGAACTGAACAGTTGTAATTTTCTCTGTCTGTAGATTTACTTTAACTAAACAGTACAGAGTCCCCATCCTGCAGCGGAACTCCCTAAATTCCCAAAGACATCACAGTGATCCAGGATTTAATACAAATCCAATGATCTACAACTTAGCTAAGAAATTCCATTCTGGAATTGAAGGGAAGAATACCGAAGACTGAAAGCTGGGATCCTCCTCTGCACTTATGTTTTTGACCATCAGATGTCCAGCCAAGATTGAGTATCTGAATATTTTCTCACCAGGCAGGAGAGGCAGCCTTCCACAGGACACCCCAGCCCTGGGGTGTCAGCTCTTTGCCTCAGAAATGATTTAAAATACCCAAACAATCCCTCAGACAGAAACTTCATCATCATCTTCCAGAGGCAGGGTCTGAGCAAGCATTTGGGAGCTGATATAATTTTAATACACTCTGAGCCCAGCCTTCCTAGAGAAGATGAATTATTTGTAATGAATTCCAATCACATGGTGCTCCAGCCCCCACACCTTCATCCTGCATATATAACCAAATTAGTTTAGGAGATGTAAGTTATTCAGGGACTTAGCTGTTCAGTCTGGCCTTGGAGGAGTTGCTCTCATTATGGCTTTTATGCAAATTCTGTCCTCCAAATCTCTTCTGAATCAATTATTACTAGATTAATTTAAACATGTCCACCTGGGGTGCCTGTATATCATGTGCCTCATGTTAAAAAGTAAAAAGGATGATAATGAATTCAGGAGGTGACTGAAACAGATTCCTGCTTTGTGGAAATGTGACCTTTTTGCATAATGTCATAAAAGAAAGAAGTTCCTTCAAGAAACATGGCAGATAGGGTCGTTCGTTGGATCAGCTGGGCTTTCAATCACTCTTTGTAAATTAGCATGATACAATAAAAAATTAATAAGAAATTTAAAAAAATATCACTTTAATGCTCCAGACTATTAAAGTCTTTGATGGACTACTAATTGAAATGTAATGCTTAATTTTAAGCAATGCCATTTTATTAATGGTAAAAACTTGAATTAATGTCATTAACCAATGTTAATATTACAAATCCCCTGAGGGATAACAAAGCAATTATGTTATTCACAGAACTGAAAGGGGGAAAAAGATGTAATCTGTACATGACTGCACTAAGGCAGGAGAGACTACTTCCATCTGCATTTCCTCTGCTGAGAAAGGGGGTTTGTTTATTTTTTTGAGCAAAGAGGAGGGAGAGGAAGAGAAGAACTTAAGAAGAACTTAACTGCTAAATTAATTACTGCTGATTTTCAGGCACTTAATAGCAAGGAAATTATTCTGTTACTCAAACACCATACTGTGGAGACCCTGGAAAAATAATTTGGGAATGAGAAATTGATTACAAACCCTCCTTCTTGGAGGTCTCCCCTGTGTGTGCTTGGCTCCTAACACATGAACTAACAGCCTTCACCTGATGGAAAAGCTTGATGCAAATATGCAGCCCCACACCTGGCAGCAAATGGCTTTATGAAGCTGTGCTGGATTGTATCTGCCAGGGATCACCAAGGAGAACACCTCCTGCACTACTGAGTGCCCTCAATTTCATGTGAGGGCAGGTGCTTTTATTTCATATAGTTTAGCAAGTTCAGCATCTTGTCAGATCCACTGCTCATACAGCAGGGGAGATGGGGTTAGACTTAATTAAAGAATCAAAACCAATGCTCTTGCTAACTGGCAGAAGTCACATTGCCCAGAGGGAGTAAGAACTTTGTATGGTGCTACTATAATACTGCATTTACTCCAGAATAACCATGTTTGACATAAACCCTGGATTAACGATTTTTTTATTGTCTGTCTGATAATTCAGAGACAACGGGGAGATTCAGCAAGCCAGACCATGAAGAATTCCCCAACGAGCTACAAACCTCTTTATTACTAAGAATCCCAAAGGCATTTGTTTTTTTATTTACAAAAAGTGAAAGTACTGCAATGCACCCAACACACCATTGTCAAAATCCAAATGCCTCTTTCAGTGTGCACTTTTCAATGCAACTAGTCAAATGTGTCACAAATTCACAAACAGCATTAACCCATGGGAAGAGATACAATAATTAATTTCCTCTGTTGCATGTAACATGACAATGCTCTGGTGTAAACCAGCACTGAGGATGCTTAGGAGATTCTTCTGAGACTGTCCTGCCAAGCACTTTTTAAAAATTAGGTTTCTTCGCAAAAAAAACAAAAGCATGGACACTAATTACTACCAGACTTTCTATTTATGTTGCACAGGATGTAAAACCTCAATACCAACTCAAAATAAATCAACTGAAAAAAAATAAACTAAGGCTATCAAGGGACTGAGAATCTATGTCTAAACCTGGCTGGATGTAATAACAGGGATTCATAGTTGGTAGTTGGGACCAGGGTGTCTTTCTTTGTAGCCCAAGCACAGAACACCCAGCTGCCTCTTTATGTTTCTGTTCAGGATATAAATACAGCTGTAAAACACAAGGAGATTTGAGGATTTTACTTAAATTGATATATCACTTAGCAATCATATTATAAATGGCAGAACAAACAGGGGAAGAATTACTGCAAGGTTTCCACTCTGCTTACCAATGAGGTCTTGCATGTGGCAGGCTTCAGTCTGTGGAGCAGGTTATGCTCGACAGCATGATAGCTTTTCTCCTGCAAATTTGCAAATCATTGCATTTTCGTCTCCCAGCAATGCTTCCTCCTACCTCTTGTCTCCCCCATCTTCTCAAAGAACATCAAACCTCCTTTGTAGTATCTTGACTCTGTCACTCTTCCATTTTCTCTTCCAACTCCCCACTCCCAATTTGAAAACAAGAGAGGGGAAGCCACTGAAGACACCAAGGTCAAGGCGGAGCGAGACAAAGTCAAATTCATGCAATCATTTAACACCACACGCCATCAGACCATTACAGAGACATGAGACGTTATGGATTGCAGCTTAATAGATCTCAATAGAGGATGATGGGGGAGAGGAGAAGAGAAAAATGTTCCTTCTGGGCTGAGACTTGCTGATTAAAGTGCACGAGTGGGCAGGGGACAGCATTTGTGTTCATAAAGCTGAGTCTTACCTCTCGATATTAATGGACACACCATTGTCGCCAGACGCAATGTTTTGTTATTGCGTGATTAATTGAGAGTCACACGCAATGACATATTACAGGCAGGATAAAGCTGTCACTGGAAAGCAATTCTTCACAGTAATTCCTGCCAGTCTCTACAGTCTGAAATTGCATACCTCGTTACAGACGACCCCTCAAGCACAAATGCATTACATATCTTTATATAAATAACAGTGACTAACAACGGCAGCCTGAGGTAATCTCTGTGGGATGTGAAATAGGGAAAAAGGTAAGGCAGAGAAATTGCCTTCAAATATTAGTAAGCTTGTCTGTGCTAATCCCCATCAAATGAACCATTTCTCTTTTCCTTTAAAATAAAAACTGCTCCTGCTGGAGACACAGAAAGTATGATAAAAGGACATGTTGTGACATAAATGACAACTAGAAGCCTTACTTTTTCAAAAGGGCACTAGTTCTAAATCTTAAAAACCTATCTTGATCAAGACTAATTAAACTTCGACACAGTCACTTTATCACTGACTTAGGTCAGTAAGTACCAGTAACTGGTCCAGCTCACTTTTTTAAAGCCACCAGATCAAAGACTCTTTTACATTTCTTTTGGCAGCAGCAAGAAGATATCAAATCATTAATTTTCTCCATGCATTTTATTTCAGTCAGAATCACTGCATTCAAAATACAATGCAGGAAAAAAAATCTACATTGGTCAAGGGAAAGGACACAGCCCAGGGGAATACAGGTGCCCAGGAAAACCAGTTCGTGTCACTTATGCTCTGTGTATGACAAATTCCTGGCTGTACTGCCAGGAGTGGCACACAGTTGCCTAATTTCCATCTGGCATTCAGCATTTCCCATACCATTGTCTAATGGTCAGATCTGCTACAGTGCTCTTTTCTTCCTGTCTGATTGGAGCCAATACCCCACAACTCGAGTGAGCAATATTTTAAAGACTCACCATCAGATAGGGTGGCATCAACCAAAACCAACAGAACCTTCTCTTTGACAAGCTCTCCATTGAAGAGTTCCATTTCACACCACCACTGAGACACTGTTCTAAGCCATTTCAAGCTCAATCACTTGGACTTTCTGTTGCCAATCACTTGTAAACTAAGGAAAAGTCATGCAAAGGTCTTTACCTGCTGAGAAGATGTTCTCTACCTCCTCAGAAGACAGGCTCTTGCAGTCTCTCTTAAATCTGCCACTGACAGGAGCAAAGAGAAATGGGGACAGGAAAGCACAAAGCCTGGGCTGTCCTGTGGCCTGGAGGCAAATAGCAATCTGTCTTCACCTAACCCAACCAGAGCCCTGCAAGAGAGTAAATCTGTGTCCACTGGCCTTTTTAACAGCCCCTTAATGACCGTTAACTTTTTTCAGCCAGCCATTGATTCTAATGGCATGTGCATTCACACACAATAATACCTCAGACGGCCTTCATTAATTTACCATGCATAATTTCTCTGAAAGCTTTTGCCAATAGAATACCCCTAAACTGACTCACTAACTCATGAAGATAAAGCACTTTCTGTGTGAAACCATTATGCAGATGCACAGCATTCTACTCAAATAAGTTAAAAAGTAGGTATTGTTCGGTGTCTACCCATTTTTTGGACACAGCAAAGTACCAGGGCTTGAAAATGTAAAGCTGCTGCTGGAGTATCCGGTGTGACAATGAATATGTAAGATACTCCAGGCTGAAGAAAGAACAACAAGAAAAAAGGCAAATTATATGAAAAAGCCTTTCTGCTGTGAAGTTCCTGAAATCTTTTACAAATTTCAACAATGGGAAGTCCAAAAAGTGAAAGGCTGTTAAAATACTAAAGGAAAATGCAGCAATATAGATATTCACAGGCCCAGGTCCATTCATCCAGAGAGAGGGTGGGGGAAGATCCAGCAAAGGGAGTGTATTAGAAACAAACCATCCCACAGAACAAGGGTTTAGAGCTGTCAGGAGCTACAGTGCTGCCATTAGCCTTGCAGTAAATTATGGAGCTGTCAGCATTTTCCCATTATAAATCTCTCAAGCCTTCTCTTATGTACACTGATGTAAGATTCAGACCTCAGTCCCATGGTGGCAATGATATTGCAGACAAAAGCATCACAGACCCCCTTTGGAAATATAAGACCCATAAATATAACCTGTGGTCTTATAAACTCTAGAATATATTGGTTGTAGGGAATAAAAAAAGGCCATTGTTTCTTTATTTTTTTAATTACAATTAGTTTGTCTTTAAACAAAGTCAGAGGATGAGAAGTGAAGAGCTGATTGAAAAGGTGATCAGGAATTGGATCCTCTTTTGCATTACATGCAAGTCTTTTACCAACTTGCAAGTTTTTCATCCCTTTCTGGAGGATTGATCACAGAGCCCATGAACACTGAGACTCCACTTCCAAGGTTATAGGTGCTGTCCTGACTCATGTAAAAAAACCACCTTCCATAGACAGTCACTTGTGAGGCCCTGTAATATTAAATTTCGAGGTAAAATAAAGATTAAAATAAAATTAGATCTGAAAATTTAATCTGTCTCAAATTCATGAGTTGTGGGACTCAGGGTTTTGGGTTCTCATCAGTGAGCAGTGAACCACTTACAGGGAATTCAGAAACCACAGAGCAGGTGGATTAGGAACAGAGCTCTTTAAAAATTCTACATTAAGAGCAAACCTCATTTTTAAGAAATTGGATTTTTTTGTTGTTATTTCAGGATATAGACTGCAAAAGAGGCTCCATGTACTTCCGTGGGAAAAAAAAAAAAAAAAAGGAAAGGAAAAAAAACTAATGAAGACTGACAGTGTATGTGGAAGGAATATGCTCACATAGAGATACTTTTTTAAGTGACAACCACCAGGAGGATTTTGGCAACATTGATTTAGTACAAAGGATATAAGCCATTATCAGCATAAAGATAATGAAAACCAAGGGAAAACACCTCTGCCTGGAGTTAGTATCATTAAATACCATTAATATTGCCACTAATTACACACCCTTAACTACAGCTCTGCTTGGAACTGTAACACCACAACATGCCAATAAACTGTCTAGGGAGTAACAGACTGCTTCAAAAGTCCCTAAATATGTGTTTACAGATGATAAGGGGAAAAGTGATTTATCACACTTAAAGAGGAGCATCTTCCCTCTTCCCTCTTTATTTTTTTCTGTATTTACCTTGCTCCAAACAGCAAGCTCTTCCTCCATGCTCCTGAGGCCAGCCTGGGATGCTGAGCCTGGCCTGTCAAACTGGGCAGACTTGGGCAGGGGCTAACAGCTCTCCACTTGCTCAGGAGCCAGCAGTAAATCTCAGCAGCACATACATGCCTGTAGCAGGCATCAAGCAGTGCATGTGCTGGAGGATTTGGGACTGCAAGCAGTCTGTCTGCTCCAGATAAAGTAATGACTCAAGCACAAGGCAGGAGACACTCGAGGCTCCCAGTGCGTGCGACAGCCCAGAGTTACAGCCGCCCCCAGCCCTCCATTCAGCAGGAATAGCAAATCACTCCTCACGTTTTGCTAACCCTTTAGCAGGGTTTCCATACGGTACCATCCTTTGCTCCTGGCTTGTGTATTATAGGGGAAAAAAGTAGGACAATGATTCCCTTCTTAATTCCTGATTTTTACTTTTTTTTTTAACTGTATAGTGTTTCTTACTGAAATCTTGCAGTGTATCTGCTTATGAAGTAACCGGCATAGCACTCTGTTTCAGAGAGAATATATAACAGCAGAATAAAATTCTATCCATATGTCCAAAATACAAGGGGTTCACAGTAGAGCTGGCAAATGGTGTAATTAATCCTGACTGCATTTCAGCAAAGACAAATCTAGAAATAATGTACAATTTCTCTCTTTGTGAATTACCACTTGAGAAAACTCCCTGCCTGTATCATATGTACCCAAAGCAATTTTTGCGGATTGTTTGCAATAAATCAAATTTGGGACAGTATTTGACTGATAAAATTTCAAACACCATCTCTTTATTCTTTGGGTGCTCCTTTTATAATGTCAAGTTAACAGAAAAAACACAGCGGATACACAGACGCCAGACACATTCAAAGGTTTCCATCTGGGCTTTAATTACTATCACAGTTGCCTCACTAAATTGAATACGTTCCTCCTCCTCCTAAGGGCTTTGCCTTGTATCTGATTCAGCTTACTTTGCCTTGATGAACAAAATCTGGTATAATCATTTTCTATGATGCCCCAGAGGAGCATCATCCCATGTATAAACTTGTTGCCCTGTAAGTCAGTTTTTTACATTTCTCTCTTCAGACATTATCCTGAACTGTACTGATATTTTTTTTTTTCCTTCAGGAAATTATTTAAGATAAGTTCTAAAGCAGATTTTCTCCAAAAGCCACATTTAGATTACATTAAGTCACTGTTGTTATTGTAAAATTAAAAAAGAGGCAACATGTCCAAACCACTTCTTCCAAATGCAGAAGACAAACAAACCCCCCTTTCTCCCTCCCCACACAGCATCACCTGTTCCTGACCCCACTGACCAGTTCATTATTGCTTTCAGATGGTAATTAGTGAGGCCAGACAGCCTGAGTTTTGCCATTTCTCCTGACTTGTTAGGCTTGGCCCCCCTCAGTTATTATCAGTGTCTTACTCTAGGTGTTCTCAGAGAGCAGGAGAGTGTGTGCCATCTGTTTAAGCTCTCCTGATTTGAACGGTTAAATAAAAACACATAACATCATCCACAAAAATGCCATTGTTAGGGTTCTGCAGCAGGCTCTGAACCCTTTATAATTAACTGCAGACCTACTTGTTGGTTTCCAATAAGGTCATTCTTTCAGTAATCAGAGGTGGTCCCAGGAGGTAGTACATAAATAGCCTATACTGAAGCCTAAATTAGGCTAACTCAGAACTTCCTGTACTCTTCACTGCAAATAAAGCAAATATTTATAGACTTTACAATCTTTGAGGTTCCTACCTAAGAATCATCATCAGAGCAGCTCTTCTTGCTCATGGTAAATCAGAATCCTAGCAAACGTCCCAAAGCTCAGATTCCTCACTGTATTATTTTTATTTGAAACTCCCCTCACTACCCTCTAGATATAGCAATAAAATAAAATAAAATAAAATAAAATAAAATAAAATAAATTAAAATAAAATAAAATAAAATATTCAAAAGGAAGATGAAAACAGGCTTTGAAGGAAGCCTGTTAAAATCTGGCTAAGTCATATTATTACAGGCTTGGAACATCTGGCTTCTATTCTGGGTTCTGCCACTGACTCTCTCTGTAGCCCCAGGCAAGTCCTTTCAGCTCTAAGTCTCCATTTTTCTTTCTTTTCAAGCAAGTAGGAGTTTTCCTTAATTCTCTCCTTTACTTTCTGTCTTGACCATCCAGACCCATGCACAATTTTAAAGAAGGCAAGTAACACTTCTCACTGGATGCACCAAATAAGTAGACACTTCTGTGAAGGATGGAGGCTCTGGACTGTAAACACCTCGGGGTAAAGACCATCTCTTAACATTTGTGAACTCCTCTGTTTTTTAGAGTATTAGAGAAGGCTAATGTTATTCTGTAAGAGTTTCTGGAAGCAGCTGGCTGAGTTTCTGCTGGAATCATCACTTTAAACATTGTTGGGATGTCATTGTTTTATTCAGAGGTGTCAGAACGCCTAGAGCTTTGGCCAGCCATCTTCTCTCATTAGTAATTTTCACACAAGTCTAAATAAATGTGTTTGTACTGTGCCCAACGTAATGCAGCTCCTGTGTGCCACATTAACACAGCTAATAAATAAAAAATCCTATTCATGTTATTCTTACACCAAGCCAGCAGTAGAAAATGGCCACTCATCAGGGAAGTGGGAAGCATTAGTGCCTGGGGTGGATGGTGTCAGCAAACAGGCTCCAGCTGGAACAGCAAGCAACTTTATCAATTATTTTCAATAGCAAACTGCATTTCCTTGCCCCTCCACTCCCTCACAGAGAAGGTCTGGTGAAAAGCATGGTCCCATTTATCCTTAGCAAGCTCTTGAGCCAGCAAGGCCCTTTGTTACATTCTGGCCTGGAAACTGAGACCTGAATGATCAATGCTGTTCGGCTGCTGCCTCTGCACAGTGCAGGAAGAATGATACCAATGGGCAGTGAAGAATACTCCTTCCTCAGTAGCTGCCACCAACATGCTAGATGCTTTCCAAATACACAACATCCAGCCTAAAAGTGCTGTCAAAGAGCTCCCAGGCACCACTGGAGCACAAAACTAGCACACAGGAGGACCTCTCTGTGAATACATCAATGGAAGTCCATGCCTCATGTCTGGACTGCACCCAGCTGGGGTGCAGCTTCCTTACATCTCCTTATCACTATCAATCCATCTTACCTAGAATGATAAAATGATCTAATTTCACAAGAAAGTGTTTTAAGAACAGAGACTTGACTTTAGAGACAAACATAGTTAATTATCATAGCATATATATACACTTTCCCCCAGAAAAATAGAATTTAAGACTAATCAGATTATGTATTTCTTCCAGGTAGCATGATTAATGGTTTTCCCATTTTACAGAATAAACATATTTGAACAAGCATTCCAGAACCACGGTATCATACTGAACTCCCCCCAGCCTGTGGGTTTTCAGAGCAAAGGCTCCCATCTCTTTCAGCCAGGAAATGAGCTCCTGTCCTTTTAGGACTGGGTACTACCAATACAAATAACCCCATATCATCTTACTCAGCTGCACTGAGTCTTTGATAGAAGCAATTTCACTAACAGTCTGCAGAAACTCCCCCTCTCTGCAGCCCCAGTTCAGAGCTCTGTATTTCTCTGCCTTTTTCTTCACCTCTCTTTTTCCTCAGATGAGCCCAGCTCCCAGGCTCAGACAGTTACATTTTTTTTCCAGAGCAATGGAGCTAATGTTATTCCCAACAAAGTTCAAGAGAGTTACAACAATATTCATGGCCAACAATATTTATAGGCCCCTGGCCTATGAAGACACTTGACAGAGGAGAAAGATGGTGCCTTCCTAACCACCAGGCTTGCAAAAATCCAAAACAAGAAATCATTTGCCTGTGTCATAGAAAACAATACTTTACTGGGATTTTGAAAAGAGAGCTACTAAAATCTAGGAATGCTAAAGGCAAAGCAGACTTCTATGAGTCCTGGGTGGTTCACTATGAATATGACAGTTGCCCTAGAAACCTCATAAACTGGAGTGGCAGATAACTGAAGTAGATGAGATCTGTCAGAAAAAGTTTGGCACCATCAAACCAATGCTTTGAAAGCATAAAAATGACTAATTGTCTGTGTTTTCTTTGCCACATCAGACAAAAGGCTTTCCTGGCAGTGAGGGACAGATTTCTGAGCTGTGTTTTGCTATTCACTCATCTGCTTAAATTTTGAGTGTAGAATTGAAAGCTTGTTTTAAAAAAATTAAAAGCTTCTTTTATTCAAATGAAAGCTAAGTAAGTAATGGGTTTGTGTTCTTTTCCCTTCTCTTCCAAAGGCCTGAATTCAGTTAACTTTCTGAAAAAAACTGGTGTCCTGCTGTTTCTAGACCTTACTCAACCCCCCCATAAAGACACCACCTAACTCAGCCCAGGTCTTATTTTATGAACAGGAGATTATCAAGAGAAAAAAAAAAAAATTGGAGGTCTGATCTGTGATGCATTGATGCACCAATCTTACTTTGAACAGATTCTGAGTTGTCATATCAAATTTACAGAATCATAGAATCATCTGGGTTGGAAAGGACCTCAAAGATCATCAAGTCCAACCATTAACCCAGCACTGTCAAGGCCACCACTAAACCATGTCCCCAGGTGCCACATCTACACGTCTTTTAGACACCTCTAGGGATAATGACTCAACTACTTTCCTGGGCAGCATGTTCCAGTGCTTCCAGAGAAGCAGACAACCCTTCCAGAGAAGAAATGTTTCCCAATACCCAATCTAAACCTCCCCTGGCACAAATTCAGGCTCTTGCCTCTTGTCCTATCTCTTACAGCTCGGAAGAAGACATCCACTCTCACCTTACCACAGCTTTCTTTCAGGTTGTATATAGAGAGCAACAAGGTCCCCCCCGAAGCCTCCTTTTATCCAGCCTAAAGAACCTGAGTTTGCTCAACCACTCCTGATAAAGACTTGTTCTCTAGATTAACTACTCAAGGTAGTGACTTTTGTCAAGAACACTAATCCTGATTTCTCCTTTACAGCAAATACACAACAAAACTGAAAAAGAGAATGTTGAGTTCAAAAAGAAAAAACCCTAAAGTATTTAGACTTGTGTTTCCTTATTTGGCCTCTTTGTTTCTCTTTCCTTTACTCTCCCTTTAACTGGCCAGTTGCCAATAGAGAAGAAGAGATAAGCAACAAAAATTGATTATAAGCAATAAAAGGAATTTTAAACTTTCTTAAGGATTGAGCCAGAGCAGGATGGAAAACTGAGGAACTCTGGACTTGCTACACTCCTTCATGGATCCCGAGCGATGCCAGTGTATCTGTGCAAGCAGCACACAAGCAAACAGCACAGCTGTTGGCATTCTCTCCGAGCACAGGGAAGCAATTTTCCCCTTTCATTTATTATTCAAAACTTGCTGCATCCATTCTGCAAATTCAGTGTATCTCCTTTAATGCAACAATGAGATTGAGATGCAGATTCTTTCCCTTGTGTTGTTTGTGGTTTTGGTTTTTTTCCTTGAATACTGAGAGTGCTGGATATGGGTTTTCTTTCTACTTAAATTTCTCTTTTCAATTTGGAGATGATTTGAACTATGCAGAATACAGATAGGCAACAAGTAAGAATTTCTTGCTCTGATCCATGCCTTCTCCTCCAGTCAAGCCTGCAAAAATAACCCTTGAATGCTCAACATGAACACATCACTTAGAATTTAAAGAAGAGGTAGTCCAAACTCTCCCAAAAATGGTTTGGGAATTGAATGGCTTCAGAGGAAATGCTGTCTCCTTTTCCTCTCTAAACTAATTAGTACAAACCACAGTCAACTCCTTTGCAAAAAAGCAAACATTTAACACTAATAGCCATTATCATTAGTAACTCCCTGCTTATGAAAAAAGCCCTTGACTGCAACCCCCAATATTTATTCTCACTTGATGTTAAGATGACAGATTTGCCAGCCAGCTTGGGAGGTGAAATAGCATCAGTGGGCCACCTGCTCCCTTTTGAAGTTCAGCTTTAATAATGCAATGCAATATCATAAGATGAAATCATCTGATGCAATTGATGCAGGAGGAAAATCTAGATTTTCTCACCCTCTGAAAGTTTTGATTTAGGCACCAAAATAATCTGTATTGTTGTGCTCCTACAGATCCAAACTAAACAGAACAAAGTTAGAGCCATCCCTGGCGTGAGCCTTGGCTTGGCATGGGGCCAAAATAAAAGAGCATAGATTTCTTCCCACAGTGCAGGGTTGGCAGCCACCCTGCATTTCTTCTCCAGATAAAGTGGAATATCTTTGTTTTGCTTTGAGAAGTTAATAATTTTATCACTGAGGCTTCATAACACTGCATAGGAGTGTCTCTGGACAACATCCATCCTGTGGCTCAGCATGGTTGGTTACCTGTTCACTCACTACAGCATCACTGCAGTTTCTGCACTGTCAGGGCTGTGTGACACAAATCGGATTTCATTTCAATATTGCATTGATGCCATACCCTGAACACGAAACACCAATTTGCACACAACATGCTAGGAGCCAGATTGCACAGATGTCACTCACTCCAAGAACACTGATAAGAGCAGAAATGCATCATCCACATCAGCAGATCACCTGGTCTAGGTCTGATGTTCAGGGGCAGGACTGCCCAGCAAAAACTCTGGATTTGAATCAAACACAATCTGAGCAGTTCTTCTGACCTTTGTGAACACTAACTTGCTTTTTGATGATGTGGTGCTTAGACTGCCTGCTCATCTTATCAAAATATCTTAGTTACTTAAATTTGTGAAATGCATTGAGATTTTAGGACAAAACAGGCTGTGGGGAGTCAGAACATTGCTGCAGATGTGATCAAATGTGCTGTACATTGTGAGGAATGTTACAGTTCTGCCAAAATAGGAATGCTAGCTTCTGTCCTTTGTACCTTGATATGATTGGCATGATATGAAGGACTAAGTTTCAGAGGAAAATTTAGTAGTATAAGCCCTATCATCCCAACCTGGCTATCTGCATTACTTCTGTGGGTTATTGCACCCACCTCCAACATTCACTCACAGTTCTAGTGAAGATTATCACTCCTGTTTAAGAGATACCAAGTCCCTTGTTCCCATGGGTGGGAAATCCTTCAGCAAAAATGTGAAGCTTTAGACTGTCTGCATTCTAATCTAGAAAACAGGGGACCCTGCTAAATAAATGTGTAAGCCTGGGTTCTTCACCATCAGTTAGGCTGGGATGGAAGCCCTGCTTTTCATACACAGACTGATATATTAAATGTGAGGGTCTTAACAGTGAAATCAGCTCCAGGTTTAAATCAGAAAGCAGAAAATCCCTGTGTAATTTCAGCAGTGCTACTTCACTGAATAAATGCTTACACCAAATTCAGCTCAACTCAATGCTACCTGCATTGGCTGGTATGACATGCGATGGGTAAGGATTTCTCTGCCAGGAGCAGGTACCTGCAGAGCTTCTTTTCTGCCTTTGCAGGGGAACAGGAACTGATCATTTACAGAGTTGCAAATACACCTGAGTGTCATCTAAGGCAGAGCCCCCATCAGAACAGAGCATTACCAGTTACAGGGGCTTGTGTTGTTCTTCCTTCCCCGCTGAATAGGCTGCTAAATGAACAAAATCAATTTGAAATCACACATCTAACTAGCATATTAGAAAAAATTTCAAGAGCAGCTGCTGCCTACCTACAACTCTCTAATTCCAGCCCAAACAATCTGTTTCCCAGTTGTGGGAGAGCAATCCACAAAAGGACCCAACAATCAGAGTCAACAGAGAGGCGACGTTGTGCCTCCATCTCTGGCATGCAGCTAATTACAAAGGACAATTATTATAATTAATGCCAGTGGATGTGGCCAAGTCTCCCTGCAACTGCTGTGGGGAATTTCTACCCCTACTTCAACCAAAAACCATCTGTCAGACAGGAAAAGCACAAAATAAAACCCCTCCTTGCCAAAGATTCTCAGTAAAATGTTTTATTGCTACTAACCTGGCAGTAACAGGGAGATCACAGAAGTTTCAAATAGGAACCATACTGAGAAGTGAAAATCCCTGACTTCATATTCCCTGCCCCATCATGTAAACAGTCCATTGATTTATGCAGCAAGAGGCTGTTGCTGGAGAGGTTCAAGGATGGATAAGTTACACACTCCTGTTTGTTGTGAGATGGTTTGTTTTGTACAGAAGCAGAGATCAGCTAGAGAAAATGGACTGGAAATGCTGCTGCTGCAGAGCTCTGTGAAGGTAGTGGCTTACGCAAATGCCACTCGATACTGACCATTCACACATTTAAATTTTCTCATCCTTGTACCTCAGTGACCACTTGAAAGGCAATACGAAGAAGGACTAATTATGAAAGTAGATATATCATGCTCCTGACTGATCCATGAACATACTGTTCAGAGGAAAATTTGGCTCTGCAGGAAATTTGTTGACTATGTCAGGCTTCTTTCTGTGCAACACATGAAGTCTGTCACGGTGATATGATTTTCTCTGAGCAGATCTCTTCTTGCTGCAGTGCTGCCAGTAAGCTCTCATCAAAAAATACCCCACCCAGTGATCTCTTTATCACTTGCTTCAGGCAAGGTATTGGCACTCAGGCCACTGTAAGAAATCCAGTGATGGTACTCAGGCATACCTGACCATATGAGACTGTCACAGACTCAAGCACTTGTTCTCCACTAGAGAAAAAAGAAAATGGCCACGACAAAAGTGTTGCAAACCAGGAGTGTTTTCAAAATAGTTACATAGTGAATAATATTGGGGCTTTTTTCTTCCCAAAGGGCAATTCTTACTAGCATACAAAACTAATAGCTTATAAAGTTTCAATACTACCTTCTTCTGGACAGTGCAATCATGTTCTACAGTCTCACCAGCTCAAGTGAGAAGCCCCTCACATTTTAGGGCTGATCTACCCTGGGATCCCTAAGCCAGGTGCAGATGCATTCACACCATCTTCCAAACGTGTACTACAGGTATCATCAGCAATTTAGGCACAGCAGGATGGAGCACAGCTACACGTCTTGCCTGGGAATATCTGAGCCATAATACTGCTGGAAAGACTCAAACTCACAGCACACAGCTGCACATTAACACTGCTTGGTAGGCAGCTCCAAGGAGTTGAAAAGGCAGAACTAGAGTCTGCTGAAGAAAGAGATACCTGCAGATGAATCCACAGCCATTCACTCTCACCAAGTTATTACAAGATCAAAGAGGATGGGAACTGGGGCTACCATGGCGGGAACACCTGGTTCAGCTCCTAGCTCTGCAAGAGGTAACTTACCCAATTTAATGTAGGCAGATGGATATGGACTTACTAGTATGTGCAAAAGCATCTGAGGATGTATTTCTATTCATCCCTGTTACTGAAATAATTATTGAAATAGACTTCTGCTGTCTGCAGCACCTCATGGGTCAGAGTTAAGGTGTCTTTGCAGGATATTTCCGTACAGGTGCGCTGAATTACATACATGTATTGATCTGAGCTGAATGAAGATTTGTTCTTCTAAGTTCTTGTTGATGTACCACTATGCAACATTCGACATAAGTTAATTAAAAACTGCTTAGCAGTCTTCACACATAGGCTAATGGTGAATACATCTGTAAAACCAAAACCATTACACAGGACAGTTGTTTTGAGCTGGAATGTACACGTGTAAGTTTGTGAAATACTAAAGAAAGATGAAATATTACTATTTAATTTAAATACTTTCAGAGTCATGGCAATTATGTATTTTTCAGCCCCTTTAAAATATTTGCCTTATCAATCAATATTTAATTCTTCTCTTATTACTGGTTAGCTCTAAAAGAGAATAAAAGGCTCCAAAGGAATAAGGAAAGCAATTCATAACTTTCAAGAAAAATCATCTACGGCTTCCAGCTAAGTAAACCAAGCTCTTTTATTATATAATGTGGGTAAGACAATGTTTATTTTAAGGATTTAAAGGTAAAAGTGTTCCCAAAAATCTAACTTGTCCTTTTACATTTGAAATAACTCTTGCTCAGACTAGTCAGAGAAAATAATCTTCTTAGCTTTTAAAAGAAAACATCTGAAGCAGTTTTCTCACCATGCTAGGGGTTCAAATGTTGGTATATGCTTTTTTAATATCTAAAATTACTTCTGTTTTCATATCGATTTCTGGAACATCAATGAGGAAACAATCTTTGCATCAGTGGTGGGAATCCCCTGAATTACCTGAGCCTGGTGAGAGGAGAAAAATAGAGATGTACAAGTCAAAGAAAGTAGTTTAATGTAATAACTAAGCATGTGGTGCAGCAACTGTTTTTAAACCCACCTTCTTGTCAGATAACGTACTCATAAATCCATCAGCAACAGGTCAGCTGCATCCCTCTGGGGTGCAAATGTAATTGGAACCTCACAGCCACTTAAGAGCTGTTGTTTTTCTGTGTTTAAGAGGCTACAGAGGTTAGACTCAACTGCACTAATAGATCATATCAGGCTGGCATTTATACCACCACTGTTTAACTGAAGCTCCTTGTAACTGAAAAGCTCCTTGTAAGTCTGTGGACAAATGTTTTGCTTTTGATTTGCACCAACTTGCTGTACACACACCCCAACCGCTCGGCTGTGAGAGTCAGGGAAGATGAGCCTTTGGAAGAATATATAAAGAATCAGTTAAAGGTGCCTGATATCTCTTACTTTACTACATTATGTCTCATCAGTCAGATTTGATTCTACTTCCCATTGGTGTTTTCTTCATCCCTCTATCCTCTTTCCATTGTTTTTGTTCAAAGGAGTAAAGACAGTAGATGAAATGTTAAAAATATTTAGGATTTTCAGCTGTAAGAAGAGTGCATAAGCAACACTAAGAGTCTGATTTCCATGTAAGATAGGATATTTGGATAAATCAAATATCCCAGAGCAATTCAGCAGCTTGGAATTCCTGAGTAAAGAAAGATCTGCTATACTCTCCCTAGAATGGTGAAATACTGTTCATGCAGCTGACCTAGGTATGTTCTTTTAATTTTTTTCTCTGTTTTTTTTTTTTCATGTAATTTTTTATCCCTAGAATGGTGAAATGGTTCATGCAGCTGACCTAGGTATGTTCTTTTAATTTTTTCTCTGTTATTTTTTTTCATATAATTTTTTGAAAGTTCCCTTTTTAATTTTTTAAGCATAGTTTTGTACCAGGTGCTGCAGACTCTAATGGAACTGCAATTCTGCAGCACAGTGTAGACAAACGTGCACCAGGTCTCATTTAGCTACATCTGGAAGGGAAGGCAGCTGAGCTGGGACATACAAACATCAGCACATGTTAGCCACCAAATTCAGGCCCTTCAGCACAGGCTGACTTTTGCATTACTGCTGCCATATTGATGCGGATTCTCTGAACGGCAAAGTTCTCAGAAGACCAGAATAAAAGAGTTCAGTGTTGAGGGCAGCAGGCATTGTATTGTCCCTGTGCTGATGGAGTTTTCTACAGGGTACTATTTTATATTCAGAAACTGGAGATGTGCTGAAGCTTTAAAACACGAGAAAAACCCAAACCCACAAAGTCAAGTTGATTTCTACCTGAGAAGACAAGAGGAGGAAGGTGGTGCCTGTGAGCCTGCCTTCTCTGTTTTTTTTTTTTCATGTAATTTTTTGAAAGTTCCCTTTTTAATTTTTTAAGCATAGTTTTGTACCAGGTGCTGCAGACTCTAATGGAACTGCAATTCTGCAGCACAGTGTAGACAAACGTGGGCCAGGTCTCATTTAGCTACATCTGGAAGGGAAGGCAGCTGAGCTGGGACATACAAACATCAGCACATGTTAGCCACCAAATTCAGGCCCTTCAGCACAGGCTGACTTTTGCATTACTGCTGCCATATTGATGCGGATTCTCTGAACGGCAAAGTTCTCAGAAGACCAGAATAAAAGAGTTCAGTGTTGAGGGCAGCAGGCATTGTATTGTCCCTGTGCTGATGGAGTTTTCTACAGGGTACTATTTTATATTCAGAAACTGGAGATGTGCTGAAGCTTTAAAACACGAGAAAAACCCAAGCCCACAAAGTCAAGTTGATTTCTACCTGAGAAGACAAGAGGAGGAAGGTGGTGCCTGTGAGCCTGCCTGGGCAGCAAGGTCTGCCTGTCCCTGAGGACAGAAGTGGGAAATTGCTGTTACACCATGGGCCAATGTACTCCACAATTTGCTGTCCTACTCAGTTTCACTCTGCTGATAGAGTTGGATGAAAATGGATTTGCCCACCTAACAACGGCTAAATCTGCTGCAATTCTGCAGATTGTGTGGGCATTTCTCCAACAAATGCCTCCTTAAAATTGCAGGAGTTCAGTCTCATCACCACACTGTGTTTGTGCCTCCCACACCTACAGAATCAGCCAGCAGTGCCTGGCACCCTGACGTTGCACAGCCAGAGAGCAAGAAACACACTAACCTTATTTAGATGTTCTTTTTAATAATGTTTTACACAGCTGAGTAGAATTTTTGGGATATTTAATCTCCCTTTGTTACCAGGAACCACCTGCTAGAATGATATGGCACAGAGTCCCAAGGCAAGTTGATGTCAGGGTTGGCAATGCTCAGGTCTGAGTTGCAGGAAGGATATTTCAGGCTGATGTTGACATCCTATACATTGAGATGTTATAGCCAAGTTGTCTGTATCAATTCTGTCTTAATTCTCTCTTCGATAAGTGGGAATTAAGAAATTACAGGAAATGGCCCCGATCTCCTACATAGTTATTATATCAAAACTGAGTGATCGATCTGCTGACTCAAACACATGAGGAAAGAGCAAAATCACAGTCACTCAAATATAAAAAAGCACCTAAAAGTGAAAGCAGACTGTGGTTAATTAAGTATTGAGGAAAAAAGCACACCTATTTTTCATTTGAGTTCTATGTAATTCAGATGCTCGCAAGTCTTCACTGCTTCATGACAGACCTTAAGAACTCATTAACAAAGCTTATTTTAATTCTGAGAAAAATTATTGTAATATTTGCCTATAGACTTGCATAAGTGATTTACCTAAGTTATCCAGTTGAAATAAAGGACTAAACTGTATGGACTGTAAGTGATAAATGTAATGAAAATTGAGCATTTCCACTGCACTATTTAAATTTACCATGACCCTCCCTGGCTGCAGACTTGGCCAAGCCATACTAGTCCAGTTACCTTTGCTTCCATTACTGCTCCCCTCTGTAACATCAGCATCTCCCTCCTAACATCCCTGTATGCACAACATCAACATGCTTCAGGACTCCAGCCAGTTCTGATGGCTGTGAGTCAGAGGAAACTCCTTTATGACACTGTGTACTTCTCACATCTTCCCTAAAGCATGTGACATTGGATACTGCCACTGGCAGCACACTAGTGAGGGAATGACTGCCAGTTTTATCTGCATCTGTCAAAAAGCACTGCTTGAAATATGCACCCTTAATTGTTGTGCCAGTAGACTTCTGGAGTCCTGTAGGAACGTACCACCCACAAGAACAATATGGTATGTCAAATAACCAACATCCTGCTGAATGAAAGTTATCTTCAGGAAGGTATTAAAAAATAATGCTCAATAGCAGACACAGCAACATTCACTTTTTCATCTGCACAGTATTTGCATCATTCACAAGCAAGGGCCTGGTGCTACACAACCAAAGTAACTCCAAAGACTTTGTCTTATTCTGCCCTGTGTATAATATGCAAAATTACCAGCCAGCTTCCTAACCCAGCCTTCTCAGTGCTATGGCATCCCTTTAAAAAGCAGGAGGAAAAATTGTTTTCTCCTCTACATAAAAGGAATAGTTTGCAATGGTCAGAAACAAAGAAAAAAAAATGTTCTAACCTGGAAAATGGCTGGGTTTAGTGTGAACATTAATCACAAATAAATAAGAAGTATCAAGGTATGTATTGCACTGTTGGCCTGGACCATGCTCCAATGTTCATTAATGCCAAACCTACTCACTGAAGTAGGAAATACCCCAAAGAGGAGGATCTCAGTGCCAAAAAAGAAGTTAAGGCAACAAGGGTAAAAACAAGAATAAAGAGAATTCAAGAGTTTGAAAAAATTAGTTATTTACTCCTGGGAATATGGGGAGAATGAAGCAGAGCATGTTCAGGGTCTGTGAAGAAAGAGCTTCCCCTTCCTTTCCAGTCATTCAGTCCTGACAGGCAGGGACAAATTGAATAAAAATCAAAACCACCGAAGTATAAGGGGAAACAACACTTTTCATCAGCTTTCATATCTGACACTGTGGTGGGAATCCCTGGAGAAGTGCTGCAGCCTGCGATAGCCTGGACACAAAGCTGCAGCCCGTGCCCACAGGCTGGGTGAAAGTCACTTGGAGGCGGGACAGAGCAGGTAACCAGCCAAAACCCACAGATCAAACAAATAGCAAGTCCTAGAATCTTAAAAATCAACCAGCTGCTTTATTGGGAATCAATCTTGCTTCCTTAGGAAAGAAATAAGATAATGGAAAGACTTAGATTCAGTATAGAGCCCTTCCTACAGAAGGGCAGCAGTGACTTAGAAAAAAAGTGGCCAAATCCAGGCTAGAATAAAACCCAGACAGAATAAAAGCAGACAGCACATTTCTCTGCTACCACTGAAATGAATAGTATTAATTCATGTGATCAATTTGTCTGCCTCTCAGACACAGAATTTCTCTTTAATATCATCCTCTGTTTCAAATCAGATAAATTTCCTCCTTTCTTTCCAAAAATCCAGGTTCTACCTTTCTACTGCTTTGATCAAGCCTTGTGCCATCACTTTTCTAGGTCAATTCCTCCATATCACCACTCATCCTGATTTTCTCACAGCTTTCCATCCAACAGCAATATTGAACCAATGCTCCTTTGGAATTCAGCATTAAACAACACAGCAAGCAAAACGGTGACTTCCAGGTATCTGAAGATGCATCCTTCCTCTTTCCTTGCCTGCTTCCACACTCTCTCCTATCTGCTGGATCTCTACCACATGTCCACTTGGTCCATCTCTTTTTCAGGTTGGAAGGTTCTGGTCTGTTTTACTCATTTACAGACAGACCTGGTGATAAACTTCATTTGTTTTCTTACAATTGAGGTCAGTAATTTCCCTCCTCAAGATCAAGTCTGAAATGCAACTGAAGGCTGAAAAAATACTCCCGAGCCTCCCTGATTAGGGTTTGTGCATGAGTAGGCAAGACTTCACTGTACCTGATGACCTACAAACACCCCCAGCCCAGCTCAGCTCCAGGAGCAACAGCATCCACCAGAAATACATCAAAACTACTGGAATGTCCTGAAAGGGTCAAAGCAAAGATGATAAAGGGTTTATATGCTCAAGATTCTCACGTATTATTCTGGCTCTCCTCGCAGCAGGCACAAGTCAGGAGAGATCTCCTTCCAAGGCCTGATCTCATTAAACTGCAACAGAATTTCACTGAACATTCACTCAGTTTTCTGTGCTTTTTGCCCTTTTTGGCAGGAAAAGGTGCTTTTGATAGCTCGTCTGTTTAACAAGGAAATTCCTCAGAGGGCCTTTGCTGAGAGCATACAAAAATCCACTGACAGCTGCTGTGATGGTTGCTCGTTTCTGGGTTAACACACAGTATTTAGACAGGAAGCAGTTGAGGAAAGGTACAATTTATTAAAAACAGGCTTGGTTCCAAAATTCACATTATGGTACAACACATGGCACAGAGACAACACACTCCCACTACAGCTACCTGCATGGACAGGCAACCCCAGATTCCCATGTTTGTGTGAGCCTGGTAGGGGAGCTGCAGTTACACCCAGGGAGAAGAGGACCCACACCACTTGCAGTCCTTCAGAACCAGAACACTGCCATAAATTCCTTTCTTGAAAGACACGTCCTGCTTTTCCACATGGTGCAAAGTAAAGCCAAATTTTTGCATTTCGTTTTACATCTTTAAAGCAGCTGTCAGATAGAAAGCTCCCTCTCTGAAGGACTCACATGGTCCCTCACACCACAGCATCACTGTAATCCTAATTATCTTTGCCGCATCTTTGGGAAATATCTACTCCAACGTACAGGAGGGGAAACTGAGTCAGAAAGCCACTCAGTGATTTTGCTTGGTGCTCCCCACTGCAGAGCAGGATGATGGTCACTCTGGCTCTTACAGAATCACCCCAGCACTCATCTCTCTGAAAAGGAGTGAGATAAGTCCACAATATCTCATCCCCTCCAGCATTGAGGCAGAGGTGGGGTTTTGCCCCCCTCCTCCAGCAGCCTCTCCCCTTCATCTCTTCTTCTACCCCCAGAGGCTGCATGGCTTTGGTGGGATAATTTCTGCATGTTCCAATCGATGAACCCCATGGGAACTCACGCTATGTTGAGTATTTACAACACGCTGAGAGTGTTGTAAATACTCATCTCCCTTCCGGCAGCAGAAAGACCTGGTGTGCCCTGCCAGGCACCAGCTCAGACCAGCACAAGGTTTGTGCTCCTTTGTGCTCCAGACACAGACTCCCATTCTCCTCAAGTACCCAGCAAAGAAAACCTCTGAAGAGGGTTCACAAAGCACCTGATGTCAGCCTACACAATGCAGCAACAAAATGGTCAATTCCAAAAAATGGTTGCTATAAAAAAAATATGAGATTTTGCCATCCACTTCAGAAATGCCCACTACCAGGTGGTGACTATTTTACTCTCTTTGCAAAAGCACGGAAACTCCCACCTCCCCCTCTCCCTGCCCGTGTCAGCAGGCTCGCTGGGATGTTTTCATGAACACCCACATTTGTCTTTCCTCACATGCTATTACAGAAACATTTCAGTTTGCTCTTTTCATATGCTACATTCCAAAGTATTTCTGTCAACAGGGAGCTGCATCCCCACCATAAACTCATGTGTGTAGTCAGCTGGTAGGTAGCCATCAAATCCCACATACAGCCGGAGCCTGTTGGTAAAGACAAGGATCAGCACAAAGCAATGACACGCTGCAAGGGCACAGACACACATGTGCCTCTCCTGCCCTCACTGCAAAGGCTTTTTGCAGTCCCACATAAGTACCTAATATGTAAAATAAAGTATCAATGAAATTTCATTAAGGTTTATGCACAGGTGTCTCCCCCAGCAGCTCAGTGGTGCAGATATTGGAGTAGCTGGCTGCTGTACCAGGAGTGCCATGGGCACTGGTAATTACCATTAACGTCTAGATGGAGGATCTGGGCATGGCTGACATGATAGTCAGAGTTTCTGAGCATTTAGGAACTGAGTCCTGGCTTTTGCACAAGAACTTCAGCAGGGGCTCTGAACCATGCATAGGGGGAAGAGAAGCAGTGCCTGCCTGGAAGTGGTGGTACTTTGCATTTTTTCACAATTAGAAAATTCAGCAGTGGCTGGAGGGATTTATATCTGAAGTAACAAAAAGAATATTTTTTCTGCCTCTAGAGAAAATAGCATCCCAAGCTCTAATTTTTATTAAAGCAACTGTAGAGAGCAGTCTAGAATGAAATTGCCATCTGAATCTTAATTACACCTTCACATTGAAACACTGTAGCGAATTACATGTAAGATTAAAAAAAAGGAGTGATATTAACATATAATGAGCCTCATCAATTACTATGGATCAGGAAAAGTAGCCCTCATATTATTGAAATGGTTTAATTTGCATGACTGGATGATTCAGATTCCTCTTGGCCATTCATTCAAATCTCCCCAGAAGACATAGCCACAGAGAAATGTCCCCTCGCAGTCTTGGCCTCAAATAACTAAATTAAATACACTGTTACCCTCTCATTTTGCAGCAGGGAAATTGAAGAGCTCTCCTATAGTAAGTCCAGGGAGGAACACAGATCTTTAGCCATTACTGTGCTAACTGTATATGTATATAAAATTAGTATGATTTTTATAGCGGAGCAGTATGCAAAAAGGTCTTGCATATTTGAGTTTCACTTCTCATGGACAGAGGCTCAGTCTCATGCTGGAAACAGGAAATATATTTTAACAGTAAAGCAAGGAATGGACTTAAGGATAAAGATCAGTGTTCCCATTTGAAGAGAAGCCCAAAAATTAATAAAACACCCAGACAACAAACAAACTATACTCAGAACTAAGGTTGTGTGTGCACTTGGGTTTAGTCACAATGTAGCCACTGGAGACAAGTAGTTGAGAGATATGGGAATACAATAGCCCATACAGGGGAGCCACATTGAGATGTTTCCTTCAATTTTGTCAGTCTTGGATTTTCTTGGCCATCCTTGGGAGTTTTCCACAGTTATAACTGCATTGGTTTATGACAATAAACAGCTGGATGATGGGCACAAAGACACAAGTCAGGAGCTGCTTGACAATATTTTGGACAACACATTTATCCTCTCTACTTTAATATTCCTGCTCAAGAGTTAACATTATTTCCCTGCTTTGCAAGGACATTGGGACAATCCATTTAATACTGTTGAGCAGATAGATATGTTGAATGAATATTGATCACTAAGCTTATTCTGACTTTAGCACCATATACATACACAGACCAATCTTCAAGACACTTCTGATGATCAGCACTGACCATATATATTTAATGAAATCTAGTTTAGAAACACATTCGAGGTATCATTCATTCATTTCCAGATTCAATCAGCAAAGGAAAGGGGAAAAGTTTGTTTCCCTTTCTACAGGTTAAAGGCTGTGTCTGCTTTGAAAATTAATCACTTTCTGCTGTCATAAAGTCCTCCAAGAAGCAAACTGATGGATTGGCATCAGGTTACTCACAATAAACAGATATCCACATGCCTGCAAGCTTGTAAAGATTAAGGATGGAAAAGGATTTTTTGAGGTACACAGAGATACCATCATGAGTAATGACTTGAGGAAAACAAAGGCAAAATCTTAATTTGAAAATGCACTGTGGAGTGTTTATTACAGAATGGAGCAGAGATAAACTTCCAAAGGAAGTTCTGAAAATTTCATCACTTGCAACTGGATAGAAATGAACCAGACGAAGTACCTGAGAACGTACTATCAGGAGCACTCATGTTTTGGCAGGCAGATCATTTAGGTAACTTAAAAGGCTCCTTTCCCATCTAATATTTCAGGAACATCCATGGATTTTATTATAAACCCCTGGTCCATCGAGGCCCTCAGTGAGCCTGGGCTGTTAGCAGGGAAGAGAAGAGGGGAGGAAGGACCAACATGTCCTTGGGACACCGACATTTTTCAGGAGCACAACCCAGTCATGCACCCTGCCCCCCTCTTCTCCCAAACCCCCCCTCTCCTCAGTCACCAAGTACAGAAAAGAGCCTGCAGGCATTTATTGCCTTTAGAAACTATCTATCTGACGAGTGGCTACCTGGCCGTGTCCTGACTTTAAATCAGAGGATAGCACATTCAAAACATCCCTTGTGGTCCACAGGCATCCTTGTGCCCCCACCAAGTCACTGGTGTCCCAGCCATGCCCTTGTTGTGGGCAGCACGATAACAAAGAATGGATAATTACTCCAATTAGGAGGTGTGAATGTCATTCCACTGCCCCTGCTCTCTTCCAGGTCACCATGAATGTGTTTGAAAACTACTGGCACAGCAATTTAACGATAATTCAGATTTAATTTGCACTCTGTCATCTCTGTTTTTTCGATAGGCTTTAATAGTTCAATTTAACAGTCTTAAACACTGTCTATATTACTGAGACATAATGTGTATTTGAGATTTGAGCAGCTGATGGCACAAAATAATATTTCACATTTATATTGTGCCTTTCATGCCAAAGATGCTGAAAAATGCCTTGATTACTATATCCACAGAAGAATCAACTCATCCATCACTGAAATGTAGTCACTTCGAGGTTGGAAACCTCATCAGTCTTTAATAATTTAGGCAAAATAGAGCAGCATATTCCACTCCATGAGGAGGCAAGTTGAGCAGATAAAATTAAGTTATCCAAAACTGCAGTTGGGCAGGGCTGTCTCATGTGCTCACCCTCATGACAGGAAGTTTTTTATGACTATCAGATCTCTAATCAAAGGGCTGTACCTGCAGGAGCAGTTTCCCTTACACCAGCATGGTTTATTATCGGCCAAGGGAAGGAAGGCTCTATTGTCTGCTGCCTGCCTCCGGCTCTGCCTCTCCCTCTGCCACCTCCCCTCTGGGTGATTAAATCCCAATCTAATGCCAGTCAGAACAGACCCTTGAAAACAAAAAGAAACAGTGACATGATTGCTAAAGTTCCTCACTCAGGCACTGCTGAGGCCAGACCCTTCAAGCCAGTGAGAAAGCACCCACTGATGTTACTGTGCTCTGAATCAGGCCCTAATGAAGCCCAGCCCTGCTCTGCCCTTCAGCCCCATGCCTGCTCCCATCACCAGCTGCCAAATTCCCAACTGAACAGGAACCCAGGGAGAGCGACTTTCATGTCTCAGTGAGTGCTCTAATCAATCTTTCAAAATTGGCAGAGGAGAGCTCTCTTACACAAGTGGATGGAAACCATCTGGTGATTAATTTGGCTTCCACCTCCTTTAGCTGCACCACAACCCCTCCTCTGACCATAGCAAATCCATGGTGTTGCAGCCTCCTCCCAAGATGTCACGTTCTCCAGGCCCTGGCCACCAAGGAAGGTGGTGCTTTCCCATGTAGAGGTGCTTTCCCAACTCAAGCTTTGTCCCACTTGTGATTTTTGTGACAGTGATCCAGGGACAAAGTAAAGCAACAGTGAAGTGGGTGGGTGGAGAACAAATGTGTCAAGCTTAAAAAAGATTCTGTCTATTTCCAAGAGCATTATTGTCCATGTTCCTAATTTATTAAAAGGCTTTCATTTATGAAGCATTTAAAGCCCAGTTTAATAACCTGCAATCATTACTTGAATCACAAAATTTGATTTTTATTATATTGTGTAAATTAAACACTGTAGCATTTAATGTAAATTATGTTTTCCTCTTCCTCTTTTATCAATGTTTTTAAAACCATTATGATCAGGTGTTCTTCTCAACATCCCCTAAAATTGCACTGCAGAATACCTGTGGACCCAAAGTAACACTGTTCCTGGAATTTGAGTACAGCAATGAAAGAACAAGGATAATAAACCAGCCTTTCCTGTGTGCTTGCTGCCTCTGTGATTTTTAACTGGATTGCTCAGACCACTCTCTCTCCCTAGGGAGAGGCTTGAGGTCCCCTTATATCCAGGAGACATAAAAAAGAATCTGTTCATTATTAATATATTCTCTCCAGGAGGCTTTTTTTTTTTTTAATCAGAGTTTAAGTTCATAATGGAATTTATATATGTGCAGACTGAGAACACGGCACTGTCAATGGGGTGGTCAGGAGTTATGGGTGAAGGCATGGCAACAAGCCAGCAGTAAGATTCTGCAGCTGGGGACTTCTCACGAGCCATGGCCATTTCAGGCCAGTGTAGAAAGACATTTGCCATTTAGGACTTCCCAGGAGCTGTGCCTTACTGAGCTACCAGGACAGCAGCAGGGGCAGCCACCTGCCTGCCGCAATGACACAGAACGCTTCTCAACCCCAAATCTAGTGTGAGCCCTCCCAGCATGTACAGGCACATCCTGAAACCAAATTATTTCTCTGCACCCCAGTGGGACTTACAGCAGCACGTCTCGTGTCCTTCATGAGGCCAGTCTTTCATGGAGACAAAATGAAAACATTAAAAAACCTGGAGTAAAACCAGAAGGAAAAATAGAACAGGAAGAAAATGAAACACTGGAAACTGGTCAAAACTGCAAAGCTGAGAGATGTGGATCCAAAATTTGGAGCAATTCTAATCAGGGGTTGGTTGTGGCTCATCTGTAATTGAAATGAAGTGAAAATCTGCCTGAGACAGTCAACAATCTCAGCTGTTTCCGAGATCTGGCTTTCATTAATTTCATTAACATCTAAAATGCATTCTTATTGCTTGTTCTTATGCTGAAGAGTAAGCGAAAGAACAACACACCAGGAACCAGTTTATCTTTGTCTTCGCAGAGGAGCAGATGCAGTATCAGTCTCAGGGGCACGCAGACCCCTTGCACAGAAAATGACAGCAAAGAGCTGTGCAAGTGTGGAAATCTTTAGCCTGAAAAATAAATAAATTGGAACTAGTACTTCAATCAGTCCCTCATGCACTTTGGGGAGCTGCACCAATATTATTAGTATTAATCAGTGTGACAATCTCAAGCTACACTTCGCCAACCTTGTTCCAGAGAAACAGTCAAAAATTCAGAACTCACACGGAGCCCTCCCAAGAACCTGTGCTTTGTGAAGCCTGATCTGGGGATCCTGCAGAAGGCTCACACCCTTCCTGATTCTCATGGAAGGATAAATATCACACACCAAGGTCCTGGGCAGAGGGATGGATTAAACATGCTCTAGTTGCGTGTGTGTAAATGACATTTCCAGGGTAAAATGGCATTTCCACCCTTCCCTTCAAAATAGATATTTAAGAACAGGGTGAAAATGGGAACTGGGAGGCTGGCTCCTCGTGCCTCTGAAACAAAGCTGCAGCAGCTGATGAGATGGATTTCCCGTGTGCTCCCCACTGCTGTGCAGGTGTCAATACCCCAGCCCGTGTGGCGTTAGGGGCAGGGTGTGTCCGCAGCCCAGGCGATCGCAGGGAGGGCTGTGCCCACCCAGGGAGGGCTGTGCCCACTCAGTGAGGGCTGTGCCCAGCCGCCAGCCCCACCGAACCTCACACTCACAGAAGCAGCAGCACTCCAGGGCACACACTGCTGCTTGGAGGGGCAGGAGGCCACTTTCAGCCTATGTAGGACATCAGGGCACAGAAACCCTGGACAAACTTTTAGTCAAATTTCCCTTGATCGAAACCATTTTGCCAGCGTGACGCAAGTCACCACAGGGCGACTAGAGGGTGCTACAACATATACGGGCCTCAGATTCCATCCGCTGGCACTTAGGAATTCATGGCATAAATTAACTGTTCAGCTCTGTGATGATGCTGATTTGCTTCACTTGGCATAAGCAGATATTTTGCTACAAGAGAAATGATACTTTCTGAGACCTGTCATCCTTGGGTTTTCAAATCCACTGGCATGTTTAATAGCAAAAAATATGAAAGGCAAAAATAGTCTTGTGCAGATAAAGACCTCCGTGTCACAAATGACAATTCAGTTTAATTAAGCCAATTCACATATATTATATTCCACCCATAAAACTTAATATCAGCTAAAAATTCCCATCAAATGCAAATTTTCTTTAGTGATTTATTTATGCAATTGTGAGACAGAGAAAGCACACAAAGCAGTGGGAGCTGCAGGCTGAAGTAAACAGTGCTGTCAGAATATGCAAAACAAGGGAAGAACACAAAAAAAAGAGAGGGAGAAGGAAGGGACTAACATTCTCTGGCTGGAAAGTTATTGAGTGTTTGGAGCCAAAGGGGAGTGGAAAGCTTGGAAAGGAATTTCTACATGTAACCTACAGACTCTACCCTATTTCCACGCCCAGCATCTCTCCTATTTAGCTAACAAATGAAAAAATCTTTTTGTTGCTAGACAGAGGGTTAGATTTGTGGTTTTAAAGGTCATTGCCTAAAACCAGCCCCACACCAGGCAGAAAGGAGCTGTGCAGTTGGTCGGCTTCTGCGTATCCCACACTTTGAGGAGCGCTGGCAGTGAGGTAATCCCTTAGGAATGTGTGTGCGGTTGGATGGCTGTGAAAAGAGAGCGGTCAGCTACCAAAGCTCTGTGCTGAATATTCACGTCACACACACACAATCATTTTTCTTGTTAAGTATTGAGAAGAATGGGAACATTATAAATGCAGTATCTTCTCTGGTTACAAGTTTAGCCGCTTTAAAAAAGACCTCAGTCCCTGCTCCTCCACTCCACCAGCTGCGCTCCACCTCCATTCCCGAACCAAATCTGCACACACTGAACTTTATAAGACATAAAAAAAAAGGGGGGAAAAATTAAATACAACTGAACTAAAGCTGAACAGTAAGAAGTGTAAAAGGTGATGATGCAGAAAATTGTTAAAAGCGTTCCAAGGTCACTTGTCTATCTAAAAAATGACTCTTTATTGAGCATATGGGGTTCCATGCCAAATGACTGGGTTATATCCATATCCATATTCAAAGCAAGTGCTTTCCTGTCTACATGTTGAGGAGTCATTTTAGCCAACAACAGATGTGTTTGCTTTGACAGTGCCGAGTAGTATTGATAGTGCCGGTTGTTGACAGTATCTTTATTTGCTAGAGGCACTTAGCAATTTATTGCAGGGAGACAGAGTGAGTGTTGATCAGGCATCCCAGCCCAAAATCAAGACCATCATGGAAAGTTTCCCACTTATTTTAGTGAGTTTTTAATCACACTCTAAGCAGGAAAAAATGCAATATAATGCTTTCAGTCACTTTTCTGATCATTTGCCAATAAGGCTAGACAGATAATCTTCCCTTTTATCTTTTTTTTCCCTCCTTTTTTTCCTGTTTCAAATGGGCCTGCATTGGCATTTTTCTGTCCATTTTCATATGTACTTGGTCACCCTCTGCTTAATTCAGGGGGCTAGGCCTCACAGTTTGCCTGCACAGAAGCAAGATAACTGCTCATCACAGAAGTAATTTTCAAATTAATGGTATCTACAAAAAAATGAGAATTAGACCAATGACATGCCTCATTTGAAAATAATATTTTTTTCTGTTTTCTAAAAAAAAAGTTCCAGATACTTGAACTCACAAGACTAGATTAAGTTTCTAGGTCAGTAAACTCCTGGTTACAAGATAATTAGCTTGAATGGCACATTTAAATCCCAATCTCTTTTCTTGAAGGAAACAAACAGTTTAAGCATGCAATTCTTGACCTACTCTAGTACCTTTAAACTTACTATTTAACAAAACAAAAGAAAAAAGGGTGGTGAAAAGTTGCCAATTCACTTCAAAGCTTCTTCTATATTTGTGGGTAAGCTAAGTCCAAAAAGGATTAATGAATGTACTCAGATGAAAACTCACTGGGAACAAACTTTCTAGAACTAAGCAGTGAAAGCATCAAACAGATGCTCTGTACCAGGGGCCAGAATGCAAATTTACTTCAAATGTATTACAAATGTTAGCCTTCAACTTCTAAGCATGCACACAGAAATGTCTTTACAGCTGTAACTGATTTCAGCACAGAGGTCTTCAACAACGTGGCACTGGGGAGGGTGCTGGATGGTGTCTGGTACTGTTTATTTCCAGCTGAGGATTGCCCCACAGTGTAACTCCTCTCCCTCAGGAGACACTAACTCTCCACAGACACTAAATGACCAAGCCTTAAAATCCAGCTGTTTCCATTAGCTCAAAGCCCTCAGCTTTACCAGTGGGAAAACTGAGATACAGTGCTCCCAAGGGACCCTAAGGTACAATTCCCTTGTCTGCTGAGGAATTGAAGTCCCCTAAGAGACCACATCTTAACACTATCCCCAAGCACCTCACAACAGGATGTGAAATGCCCACTTCATACAAGGAGGACCACTTTTTCACTCTCCATTAATGAAGTTCATTAACTCACACAGACAAAGAGTGCTTTCTGGGTTTCTATCTCTACCACCATGACTACAGCAAAGTCTGCTCATGATTCACTTACAGAATAGTTGTCCCCACTGGAATTTCTGCAAACAGTGCATCTCCCATGCAACATATCCAGGAAGCTGATTGTCTGCATGAAATGATTTCCATAATTTTGAAACCGTCCCAGTTCCACATGTTTGGAAGGAGAGAACCAGGGGCAATGGTTAAAAAAATTACACTACTAAAAAGTTATTTTCCTTTCAACTATTGTATCAAGTTCATTAATACCTTCTGCTGTTGGTGAAATGATCTCCCATTAACATTTTAATTTATTATTGCTGCTCCATTAATGAGACCACAAGAAATGGAAATGAGGCCTATAAATATGCCGAGAGTTAAAGTCACGAATCAGAACAGCGTGCGCACTTTATGAGGAATGTTTTGGTACCACTGGCATTCAAAACACCGCGGAAGGATGGCTCTGCCTCATGAGCATCTGGCTTAACAAACAACACCCCAAAAGGTCCAAACAGAAAACCACAATTCCTGAGACTACAGGTTAAAGTATCAGCAGAGTCAAATCAGCCTTAACCCCAGCTGCTGAGCTCCATGCGGTTCATTGTCAAAATGCTTTCTCAGCGAAGGCCACTGGGACTGTTAAACTTCAACAAGCAAATTCTCCAGGAGGACTTGTCTCCATGTCCTTTGTTTAAAGAAACCCTATTTCATATTAAATATCTGCTTACTGGCACCACATCCAATACTGGGGGATATTGATCTCTTGATAGTGCATCACATCTTCCAGGAAAAAGGGCAGGCTACAAATAGAGAATTCCAGTCTTGGGAACCACATTAGGATTCATTTGAAAAATAAATTTATTGTCAGGTAGCTTTTTAGATCCATCAGCCTCCCACAGTTCCTCTGTTGATATTTTCTCCAACAAACAGTGAATATCCTCCATGGGTCAAGAAACATCCTTATGCAAATGGCATTACTGCAACTTGCATTTTCAATTATTAATATTCCACTTCCCATCTTACAAATGTTTTCAGAAAGGAGGAAAGCAGAAGCTCGTTCCCCTGGGAACAAAAACACAAAATGTGATACCTTACTGAGTTAGGAAAGGGATGCCATATCATGCTAGCAACATTTCTGTTTATGCATTTCATTTCTCTCTACTGATTAAAAATTATCAATTCTACCCCATTTTTTTAAGCATAGCTGACAGCACTAGGCTTATGCTAAATGAAATGTGTAGCATATCACTAGCACTATTATCTGGAAGGAACAAATTTATAATTATTGCATTATTTTTTCCAATTTATTTTCCAGGAATCTCAGATTTCATGACAGGGACTGGCTTTGCTCTGAGGTCCTGCAGTGTCAGTGAGAAGAGAACACTGCAGTTCATGCTGCTTTTAAGCATTAACAGAAGAAATGGTCTAAATTAGCCAGTTTGCCACGGCAGCAATAGTTTGGAAAAAAACCCAGATACCTTCAGTAAGATTAAATAAAACAAAAACATGAAAAACAAACTATTTAATGAGAGCACAGGCTATTTCAATAAATCTAGCTATTTGATAAGCAGACTGCCACTGTCAGCCTTTTATCATCTGTGAAAATGCATGATGGATCTTTTCTGTTTGCTTACAATTTCAGAACTTCCCCTTCTGATCAACATCAGCATTTTGCTCCAGTGCTTCTAAGGACATGGATTGCTAGCAACCAGCCAGATCCCACCTTTCAGGAAGACTGACAGTACAGGTATGGCTCAGTGCTGTGTACATAAGGCACACAGACTGGGTAGTTCAAGGCTCTTCAAGTTCAACCTCTTCTGAGTTTGCCTAAAGGGAATGAAAACGGCTCCTGCTGAGAGTGTATGCACCTAAAGCTGTAACAAACATTTAATTTTATTTTCTCTGAAACAGAATTACTCTGTGCATTCTGCACTACCAGTTCCTACTGCTGCTGCTCAGATGAGGTGGGTTTGGCAGGTCATTAAATCCCATATTAATGGTCAGCCTCCCTCACAATGCTGAAATATAGGGTCTGGAGTGTGTTTTGGTCTTACTTTCTCACACTTCTTTAAATTCTTCCACAATAAGCAGATAAAGTCATTATTTGGATGAAAAGAACTTCAGGCCAATACAGGCTCACAATACTTTATCTAGCTTTGTGATTCAACTACACGTTTTACCTTCTATGTAAAATAAAACTTGCTCAAAGGAAAAAAAAAAGGTAGAAAATAATTTTAAATGTACAGCAAGTTCAAGGGAAAATGCTGAAACAGCTACATCCTGTATGCACTGTTTGTTTGTGCTGAACCAGTTACCAGGAGAGAAAGGCTCAAATAGGATTTTTAAACTAGGCTGGTGAAAAATGTTTCACTCTCCAACAGAGTTGATTTGAAAGGATTATTTCTCTGCTACACTCTGAGAGAGCAATGCTGCCAGATGTCATGAATCTAAAATGCTTTATCTAAATCATAAGGTACCACCTGAAATCATGTGTACTTTACATACCATGCAGCCTCTTTCTGTCCTTTTGCTGAAATTTAGGTAAAAAGCTCAGAGGCACTACTGAAACTACCCCAGAAAACTCTACAGAGATTGAAAGTGTTTGAACTGGAGCAAAGCAGAAGTAACTCCATCAAAGTCAGCTCTTTAGTACTGGCATTTATCTCATTTATGCTGGCTAAGGATCCAACTCTACTATCTAGAGATTGAAAGATGCTAAAAAAAAGGACTATTTCTATGCTCTACCAAATATAAAACATGTGGGTGAAATGTAGGCATCTCACCCTACTTTATTCACCTGAGCTAAGCTAGGCTGCAAGGCCTTGGCACGTCAGCAAGAGGAGATCACAGTCCCAAAGGTCACCTCTTGTCACCCATGGGAAGGCCTTTCTGGTGAGTCACCCTCTGGAGATGCTCATCTCCTTCCTCCACTACACAACAAAACTGGGTAATGACAGACTGTCCCAATCAGTTGTAACAAAACAATCTGATAGCTATGTGAAATACTGATCCTCCCTTTCTTTTCCCCCATTATTTTTGTGTCTGCATAAATCCACTGACTTCTGCAAGGTTATTTACACTCAAATCCATCCAGTCATAATACTGTCCATAAAGCCATGTTCACCTGGACTGAAAGCTGCTGAGGACGCTAATTTCAGTTGTCCTAACTTCTCTAGAAAAGGTGCCCAAAATGCAAGAGACTCAAAGATCATCCTTTATGTAAGGCCTTTCATTATTTTCATCCACGTTTTACCTCAACAAGAAATTTGGTTTGACACTGGACAACTCTACCAAAAAAACACTGGAAAATATAAAATACTGTAACAGCCCCTCACCACAAGATGAATTGTCCTGGATATGAAGCAAAAGTAGATATTGTTCACACTTCACTGCATCACTTACAGTGAATTTTGCTGAAGTTTTTGAGAGTTAATAAGCTGCCTGCTTCTCTTTCAGTGTTCAACAGTGTCAAGTCTGTATAGAGAGAGGTACAGAAACAGTATCTGATCTAAAGCTAGAAACTAAAGAGCTTATTTCCCCTCATCTGGTGAAGAATCCAGTAAGCTTCTTAGGCATGTGGTAGAAACCACAGTAAGGACAGTATAACTCCTCCTAGAATTGAAGGATCAGGAATAAAGTAAGAAACAAGAGGTAAACAAGTTGTTAGAGTATGCTTGGAGAGCACTTTAATCAAAGGTGCTGTGTAATCATTGGTAGGTCCTTCAGCAGACACCACAGCACTCACTTCATACAGGGAACAGCCTGGGACTGTGCCCAGTCTTGACTCAGCTGGGGCTAATTCCACCTTTGAGCACGTCTCTCTTCCCCATCTGCAAAATGGTGATAACTCTTTATGAATAAAAATCACTATATGGGAGCTAAGCCTTATCCTTCATGTCTTCAGGCAGGCAGCACCCTGGGGAAATCAGTGTGGGATTTTCCAGGCGAAAGGTTAGAGGACAGAGCCCAAAGCTGTGGGACAAAGCCTGCAAAAGGAGGAAGGGGTAACCCCAGTACCCTGCCCTTCACATATCTCCTGAGTGGTGCAAAGTATTTCCCCAAGTTTGTTGTTGCAAAGCAAAGCTGAGGTATATTGCTCCTCTACAGAGACATTTCATCAGAGGACATCAAAACAAGTTTTGCCTTTGTTTTGCCTTTCACAAGTTAAAAAGGCATCTCCTGGATAAACAAATTCCCTTCTTACTTCATTGTCTCCAAACATGCTGCTTCACCTGGAGCCAGCCTCTGCAGCAGCTACCATTTTGCTCCAACATGGTAAACGTCCTTTCTTCCCTTCCTCCTCCTCTCCCCATTCTTACCTGAGGAATTCAACTACTTGCAGAAAAACTTGAGAAGAGAAAAATGGAATAAAATGTTGGCTTCTATGGCCCAGAACTAAGAACTGAAAAAAAAAAAAAAAAAAAAAATAGTGAAACCTTATGCCTTGTCCCCAGTGGCTCAGGGACTTGGAGCCAAATCAAGGCCATATTGCTCTTTGTTTACTAAAAATAAATAAATAAATGACTACTCACTCCTGCCCTTTGGGATATGTTTTCTAAGGAGGAAGAAATTCCCTGTGGAGTTTATTATGTGTAGAAGGGATGTGTGCCTCCCAGGGAAAAGCAGTGGGGGTAGTTTTTCCCTTGGTGATTTCTTTCCTGCCTTTATATCACTTTTTTATTAATTTTTCCTAGTCTCGCTCCCCTCCCTACTGCAATAAGTGAAGCCACACAAAGAAACATGCAGGTAATTCAGCCACTCAAAACTACACAGCATCTCCTTTCCTATATAAACAATCAGTGTGTGGCCTGGGTTTCATTTGCAACTGTAAATGAAACAGGCCTACAACTGTGTTCATAATCCTCCTTAATTGAATTTCTGTGACAAAACCCAGACAAAATTATTACCCTCAAGTTAACAGTTTGTGCGAAGTAGCCAAGGGTTCCTGGGAAGCTTTAAAACAAATGCAGGACAAAACTGGATCCCACAAAGCAGCTATTTGGTGTTGGTACCATTTGTTTGAAGCGGGGGAGATTTCCCTGGAGGAACGAGGTCTTTTTAATATGAAGGACAGGCCAGGAATTCAACACAGGCCAAAATAAAAAGTGAGAATTAAATAAGCAGTGGACGAGCTTGGATGTAAACCAGCACATGCTGTTCGCACCACAGCTACTGGAAGGAGGTCTTGGGCTGTCCTGGCTGTTTGAAGGACAGCATCACTCATAGCTTGGTGTGGCTCATGGGACAGTTTCACAAATCCAGAAGGACTTTAAGCAACTGTTAGGTTTGTGTTGAAGTTCACACCCCATTGAAAGGGTATCTCCTTTAAAGTTCACATGTAATAATTTCCTTCAACTAGATCATTTAGTAATGATGTCAGACTGCTGGTAAAATATCTAAACTTACTTTTAAAATGTGAGAACCACTGCTAAATGAAAGCAGTGATGCAAAAAGGGCACTGTCCTGCAGGGCACTCCCACAGTTTGCAGAAGAAAAGAATTAAAGCCTTTCCTGTTACCCAAATTTAGTGTTTGTTTTTCTTTAGATGATACAGATGTTTTCTTGACAAATTGGGCAAAGCTGATGGGAACAGAGACGTCTGTTTGCAACAGCTAATTTTGTGTGTCATTGCCATGTACTTGGATAAACATTCTATATTTTACCCCAAAGTACCATGTTTAAGTCATTTCTGTATCAACTGGTAACTAAAGCAAACTAGCAAAGTTATTGAGGATCAAAGCAGGCGCTCTATGCTTCAGTTTATAGAGTTGATCAGAGCAGGGAAAACCATGTCATCCCAAGGCAGTGCCTGCCTGGGTTACTGCCCCACATGCTCATGGAAGTTAATATCCTTTACATTTTAAGCAGAAGGCAAAGCTACAAGGGAATGGGGAAGGCTGAGGTAATGGAAATAGAAATCCTGCAATTCCTCAGTATGCGCCCATGTCTTGTGTGTTACCCAGCCCTCTTTGCAGGCAGAGTTGATGGAAATTCAGGGGTAGAGGAGGCTGGCGGTGCCTCATGTTAAAATTTCCTCCAAGTAAAATATTGCTATATGTCATTAAATGAGCATTCCTGTTCAGAGACAGGCAGGCAGAGACCAGAATTCATTTCCACAGACCTCTGTGCCACTGCAGGATAGTGGGTCTCTGTCCTCACCCTCACTTGCAAGGCACAGCTGACATAATGAGGGATCTCAGAAGAGTTTCCAGGAGATGTGTCCACTCCCAGAGATCCAGATTGGTAACAATCAGGTGCTACTGCTTTCCTCAGTGCCTCTGCTGTGCCAAACATTTCAGCAGTTGCATTAATACCTGGCTTTGAGAGATTGCTCATTAGCCCTCGGGTCCTGTGCCACTTTAAGCAACCTTTTCAGAACAACTTTTTTATAGTTTGTGTGCTCTGTTTTTCCTCAGGCCTCAAGTTAAATACACTGAACAACACCAGAGAAAGAAATAAACACTGAATCAGAAACAAAAAGATGTATACGCACACGCCTAATATCCCCCCCTCAACACACACACATACACAATCAGGGCCAAAGATCAATGTTTTCAGGAAAAGGCATGAGGGAACAAATTATCACAGTGCTTTGTCAGTGATGGCAAAGGAAAGAAAAAGCATCATTCAAAAGGGTGATGAAATGTTTCAAGAAAAAGCAATATATTTTTACGTACTTGTAAAATCCATTGGCAATGACTTTTCTGGTTAATTGGTTCCATCTTATTAAGCTAAAAATGTATTTGTAAAATCCAGACATATTCAAGCATAAGTCCAATTTCTTCACCAAAAGCCAATACACCATTTCAAAAAAGAAAATTCAGCAATACAAACCATTTTCCATTAGCCTGAAATCACAGCACTCATATTGGGAAGAGAAATGGATAGAGTGCTTGACTTCTCTAAAATGCACTTTGGAAAAATCACGTAACTCATTTACCCCAAAACTGCTGTCCGCTTTCTCCCTGGCCCTGTGAAAATGGATGAATATTTTGGCCCAATTATGCAATGATTTATAAACTAACATTCTGCTATCTTTCCTTGCACTTGTCATGTTCGACTTCTTCCCCTTTATTAAACCACTCTTCTTCCCATTAAATAGTCCCTCTGTCTCACTTGCCAAAGAACTGCCAATGGGCCCCTGATTTTACAGAAGAATAGACTCAGCTTTACCAATGGAAAAGGGCCTCTAATGTACCATGGACACAGCACAGTGAAGCATGGTAATTTGCCTGTGTTAATGATGCTACTTCACAATGATCAGGAAAACAAAAATCTCTAATAGCTAAATGACATCCAGTCCTTCTGCAGCCTGTTTAATTCAAAATCAGTGGGAGCATAACCCAACATCCTTTAGGAGATGAGCTAAAAGTGGTTGCAGTGTTTCTTTTCTTTACCCCCAAATTCCTGATTGGCATTGAATCACTAAAATGGGTGATTTGGTGCTGGGAGCAGGACAAAAAAACCCAAACCAAGTGTTTCAAAATGTTTTAGCAGCTCAAAAGCAAGTGGAGAAAAATTAATGAACATTTATGTAAATATTTTTGGACATACTTTACACTGGCATGATTTTGTGCAAAATACCACTATGAAGCAGGACTAAAGTATAATTCATAATTTTCTCTTTTTTAGGTGAAAAGAGGAAGCCATTTCTGTGGGAAGGACAGAGCAGCAATCTGCATGTGCCATTGCTTACTTATGAAGATGCTCCAGCTCCACAAAGCTCTGAGCTCTTGAGTGTTAAATTAACTCCAAGAAATGTCTTCAGCCACAGCTCTCATCAGAAAGCATCTAAGAGCTGGGTTCCCTAGGTTGCCTGGCTGGGCAAAGCACTGATTGCTTTGGCCAGTCCAAGAGTCATTGCTCCAGAAGTCAATCTTCAAATACAGCACATTAAGCTACTCCTCGGAGAAACTCTGCTCTCATCTTTGGCCAAACACAACAGGCAGAACAGCACCAGCTTTGATGACATTATTTGGAGGGCACAAGAAGGGAACCAGGGATCATAAACAATCATATGTTGCATGTTTGGTAATCCTTTGGCACCACTGAAAGTTTGGAGAACAGACTCAAACACAGGTTTATGAAAAAAAAGATGAACAATATTTACAATATTGCTCAGATAAGTTTCCAAGGACAGAGGGAGTGATTTGTCATCCAGTTGCAGTTCTGTAGATTTTGTAGCTGTCTGATTGGCACACTCCACACGTTCCTTGTCCAAAACTTTCTGGTACAACCATGCAAAACAGGAGCAGGACTTGAATTCAAGAGTGGCTGAGAATATAGGACCAAGCCATTTCAATTTCATCTCCATTTCACTTCACAGACTCCCACAGAATCACTTAGGTTGAAAAAGACCTCTGACATCATCAAGTCCAACCTCTGACTGACCTCCAACTTGTCAACCAGACAATGGCACTTAGGGCCACATCCAGTCATTTCTTGAAGACCTTCAGAGATGGTGACTCCACCACCTCTGTGGGCAGCCCCTTTCAATGCAGTCCTTGTCCAGGTATTTTCCAATCCATGATGTTCATTACTTAATAAACCCTGAGGTAAGACCCTCTCCCCATTAAGATACAGCTTTTACTGTAGAATGCTGAGGGTGTGGTTTGGATAGAAGCAGGAGATGGGGGAAGTAAGATTATTTAGTGTAGAGCTCTACACTTGATTCTCCTATGCTTACCACAGGAAAAGTTTGTCAATGCAGGTTGAAAATAAGCACCTGAAGACTCTCTAAATACCTGTTTATTCAATCTGGAGTAGCACTCAAGGGGAGTACTAAAATCTTCAAGACAAATGCCACACACCACATATTAAAAGTTCCCCAAAATGTTATATTATTAATTCTTTTTTACTAACATGCCTGCTTCAACTAAAAGACATGCTCTAAAAATCCCTCAAGATGGGTATTTCAATAGCTGGCTCAATGTCTGATTTCCAGAAAATGTGTCTATAGCACTAGCAACCAGACCTTGGGAGAGACATAAGCAAAGGAGCAGTGACGTGCCTTAAACACCAAATGATTTACTGTTATTTTAAATAGTGACATTTTCTGAATGAAGAGTTTTGATATCTCTCATCTTGTGTTTTGCAGACTTTGCCAAGTTGAGACCATAATACTTATAAGCAATTTATCAGCAAAACCATGGCTGGCTCTAGAGAGGCCTGATAATTGAGAGCTGCCTAGGCAATCCCGCTGTGAAGTCAAGGGGCCAAGGAAAGACTCCCAGCTGCGGCCCAGCAGAATGCTTCTCTGTCACAGCATAGGTCACAGTTGAGACAGCTATAATACACAAAGTATCATCATACAATTTCAGAGGGCTTTAAGCATTCATCCAAACAGAGTAACATTGTATCACTTCAGAAGGCTGCAAGCATCTACTCCTTGTTCTTTAGCCCAAACTTTCACACACCTCATGTTGATGCATTGCACCCGTGTGCCCTCTGTTCCCTTTGGTGGTTGCTCAGTGCCCCTGGGCACTGCCTGGCTCATTGGTGTCAGTGCTGCTCACCTGCTTTTTGCAGCTGTACCCATTGGGATGAGGCTCGGCCACAGCCCCACTCCCAATCACCACAAACTGTGCACCTACACTTCTCCAGTGGGGCATTCAATCTCCCAACCAGCCCTTGCTCAAAGATGCTTGGCAGTGTGCAAAAGGCATGTTGTCTTCCAGGGGCTGAAAGCAATACAAACCTCACCCCTGGAGCAAAATTCACACCTCCAGCAGAAATAGCAGAGATGCTCCTTCAGATGGGCCAGGGCAGGAAACCAGAACAGCTCTCACTGCTAGCAATGAACACCATCCCCTCACCCTGCCAGCAGAGCACAGTACCACGCCCACCTTTGGGGCAGCAGAAGCCCTGCAAGCAAAGCCAGAGGCAGGGACTGAGCAGGTTCACAGGCCACAGCCGCCTTTTAGCGTGGGCAGGGACATCCCTGTGCTGCAAAGCCTTGGGTGATCACATCAAGGGAGGCTGCAGATCATCCCTCCTGTGCCCTTATCTAAAGCAACAGCAACACAATAAAAAGCCACGTGAGCAGGAAGGCTGGAGGAGCTCACACAGCACAGTTTCTTTCTTGGCATCTCTCTTGATATCAAACTGCTCATGTGAACAGTACTGCTCATCTATGGGGCTGCCAACACCTGGAGATGGTACAAAGTGCTAGTCATAGCAACTTAAGTATTATCAATGATTGTCCCTCTAGATTTTGCACGATGAGTGCACAGGCAAAATCATTACATCCATTAATTTTAAAGTAGTGATACCTCTTTTGCTTGCTACTTGCTAGGCAAGCAAAAGAGGCATTTAATAGCTGCACACCTTGGTGTGCAGCTATTAAATGCCAATCACAGTTCCTATCACCCTTTTTTTGTTCTTCACCTTCCTTTCACTGTGCATTTTCCTCAAGATCTTTCTTCCTTGATCTTCTTGAGGAAAACTGGCCTCCTTTATTGATTAAATTACAAATTCCAATGCTGGATGATTGAGTTATATTATAACACCTGATGAAAGACAATTGAAACAAATGGAAAAATTAGCACACTCTTTATTACAAAAGGTTTAGATGTTGAGTGGCTGACTGAATTAAATGGAGATTGAGCAGATCTGAGAGAAGTGATTAGGAAAAACAATGCAGAATTCAGAAAAGAGATACCAAAATTAGCATCTTACTAATTCACCTTCGAAAAAGATGGAAAAAGTTGAGAAGGAGAAGGAAACTGTATCCTTTTCATGCATTCACATTGAGGAATTGCCCAAAAGCAATACCTGTGATTGCTTATATCAATGTGAGATATCTCTGTGATAAGACTTTTAAGATACTGAACTCTGACATCAAGTTACCAAAGGCCAGCAAATACATGACCAGGTCAGCAGCCTCTAGGGTTCATTTGTTCAGTTTCTAGTCGGGTTCATTTGTTCTAGTTTCTTTTTAATTAGTATCACAAGCAAAGGAAGGTTCTGTGCCTGGGAACCAATGGCATGCCAGCTTTTGGTAATGTATCATTGCATTTTATTCATTGCTCATAGATGCTAATGAGATATTTTTAATTTTGTCTGCTTGTAACATGTCCTGCAATACTGACAGATGTCTTGGGCTTTCTTCCTGCAGATTAGGCAACCATTACTGGAGTTCTTAGATTAAACAAGAAGCTGATACAGCAAAGCATCTAAAATGGCACGATTGACTTTGAAACCATGTCTTCTCTCAGTGACTCTCCTGCAAGCTTGTTGTGAGTTAGACAGGGTCTAGCAGAGATGAGTTCTAGCAAAGCTCTGGAAAGAGTGTAAACACAGCTCTTAAACAAGTCCTGCAAGCATGATATTATTTACTTACAGCTTCTGCATTACTGAAGTGTCATATTTGAAGTCATGCTCCAGGGAGAATCTTAAGTGACCTGTGGAAACATCAGAAAATCAGTCTTCAGTGGATATTTCTTACTACATCTTCTAACAGATAGGGGAGAATTTTGACATTATTTGGAAATCAAAACGAAAATATTCCTTTTGTTTAACCACAAAGCAATGTAAAAATTTTCCTTAATGCTTAAAGCAAACTGAAGGTTGCTTCAAAACTAGCTTCAGCTGCAATTATTTGCTTTCTGCAAAAAATCCTAGCCCACAGATTAGGTAGCAGAAAATGTTTGTGGAAACAATAAATATTTTAACACAATCAATCTGACTGAGAAATTTTGCAGGCCTCTCTGAACTTTTCATAATCCTAAATGCTTCATCCTCAGAGAAGATACAAGGAATCACTCTTGCCTCAGTTTCCACGTGGGAGATTTGCACCAGTGAGAAATGTAGGCTGTGAACACATCTTACTCCTCATTGCAATGCTCTCTTTGGGAACACTCCTGTCCCCACCATCCATCACCCTGCCTCATCATTCACTCCTGCTGGAGTTCATTGCACCTTCCATTCTGCCAGTTGAACTACAGATGTGCTCAGGTTAGTCCAAAATGATTTGAACAGCTCAAGTAAATGCAGGAGTTGTACCCAGATGATGTGTGAGTGCAGTTACATGATCTGCCCCCAGTCTCACAGCAGGCGTGGCAGGGCAGAGAGCCCACACGCTGGCTGTGAGCCTTAAACCCCCTCTTTGAAACACCAAAAGCAAAGCTCAGAATGAACAAATTTGCTCAAGAAACTCTCAGCTGAAAGGTTATTCTCACTGTTTTCACCCTTGTGTCTTATCCAAGCCCCACAACAGTCTCCTGAAAGTAAAAAGGCACAAATTATGAGAAATTCTAACAAATTCTAGATTAGCTTGAACTAATTTATCCTTTAATTATGGCAACAACTCAAAGCCTACCCTGTGCCTGAACTCTTTGCACTGAGCACAGTGCAGACATTGGCTGTGGTAGTCTCTGCTACCTGGAGCTCACCAGCAAGAGATCAAAGAGCAAAAAGTGTAGGCAGGGAAAAGACAGAGACAGCAAAAATTGGAGGACACTTCTGTACAATGGCTTGTGAGCATAAATCCCACTCAGCTAGTAAGAAATGAATCACTGTGAAGAGATTCTGACCCTGCTACCCATTATGCTCAACAGACAAACTCAATGAAATAATTTATCTAGTTATTTACATGGCTTCCATTAGAGCAATGTCTGAGCATTCACAAACCAGATGGGTTTTTCCTCACTGTGCTCCTGAGAAGGAGCACATGCTGCTAACACTACATCATAGACAAGGAACAGAGATACTAAAAGGACAAAATGCTTTTTTCAGGGAAACTAGTATCTGATCTGACAAAATTCTATATAATGCCAGCGGGCTTCTGTAGGTTAAGGTGCTGCACTCAGGGACAGACCATCAGGCTTTAGCCATAGGCACACTTCTTACCACCCTGGTAATTAGTTTTTGAACAATGGCTTCTATAAAGTATGAATCAGGAAAAGTGAAAGGGAAAAAGGGAAAGGGAGGGTAAAAAGGGAAAATAGGAAAAAACATTATAAAGTAAAGTCAGGATAAATGTAGCACCAGCTGAAAAAAACCAAACTGCAGAAACAGAGGAACCAGTCACACAGTTCACTGAGAGGACTGAAACAATTGTTTCCTTCAAGAATCCTTATTCCTCACATTTCCATAACCCAGAAAAGGCTCTCACAGTCCTCTCTTTCAACATATTAAGACTAACACACATACAGACTCTTCACATTTCCTTTCTTCTCCTATCAGTCTTTTCCTCATGGAAGAAATCATAGGAAAGGGATGAAGATGTCAACATTTCTGCAGCTGTTCTGCCAGGGCTGAATCCTGGAGCTGGGACACCCAAAGGAACCCAGGGGTGACAGAGCACCCACAAAAGGACTCAGTCTTCACTGTCAAATAACTTCTGCTTCTTTAAAAATGGTGACAGTGGAAATGCTCCTTTGGTGATATCCCAGGAGGCAGATCAGAGCCTAGCACACCAGCTTGTGAGAAAACAAGATCCATCTGTTAGCTCAAACCTCCAGGACTGGCAGGTAGTCTTTCCTATACAGAAAGCCACTGGACAGCACAAACTCTAAGTTTCATCAGCAGAAGAATTCTGGTCTGCACACTGCCTCTCTAAACATAATAGCTCCCCTTTGGCTAGAGAATAGAGGATTCCCTAAATGAACCCTTTGATCTGCAAGACACTGAACCTTCTCCTGAAATTTCTTCTCAGACATTTGAATTCCCTGCCAGTTACAGCATGAAACCTTTCTCATCTCTCCATTAAAGCAGCAGATAGACAGATGGGTTAGTCTTCATCTTTCAGGACTCTTGAAGTTCATTTCCCATCAATTTTAACAAAAATGCTCAGAGCTCCTCTTAAGTTTAAGAGAACCAAAACTATAGATTGTGCTCAGTCAAAGCCAGGAGAATCCCAATCCTGGTAGTCCCTCCACAGGCTGTCATCTATTAAAAAGAAGCAACATAATATAAATAACAGTATAATGGCCAAACTTCCCCCTCCACACACGTTGCTAAATAATTTTTCAAAACTCTTTGAGCATTGCAGATAAAAAGCCCATTAAGTGCTCTTAGTGGAGGTGGAGCTGTACCAGAACCACCACTGGGTCTAAATGTCTTCTCTTTATTAATGGGTTTTATTCTCTCTTCATCGCCAGTCAAAGTCAACAAGGTGTTATTGCCCTTTTGCAAGCTATAAAAAATCCAGCACAGCAGATAGATTACACACCTCACCCAAGGTCTCTTGGGACACCCACATTTGCACAGAGAACTGATCCCAAAATGCCACATACCCAGTGCCCTGCCCTTCCCTCTGGCCCAGCCTAATTCTCTGAATTTCGTGATGATTCAAAAGTCTATTTAAAGCCCCTACAGCTATGGGTGTGTGCAAGGAATTAAGGCTGAGCCAAAACGTTTGACTGGAGCAGCTCTGGTTGAGATTCCTGGTAAGAGTGAAATTTCACACAGAGCTGGGAGTGTTTAATCTGACAGGGAAAAAAGGTGGTGTGTGTCAACTGGGTTGTGACAAGAAGATACAGCAGCAATGCCAGTATCCCCTTCCCAGTCTATCTGCCCTGTAAATACTCCAATGGTAGCCACACAGCCTAGCACAGCTTTCCCAAGCCTGCTCCTTGCTTGCATAGCAAGTGCTGCTATGAAACAGGAAAAAAGCAGGTTCAGAGGAAGGGCTACTAATACCCCTTGCAGTTTCCCAGTGTAAATGGAGTGGCCAGGCATAGTTACACATTGAAAGGAAGCAGCCAGGAGAGCTGACAAAGTTAATAGACACACAGCCATGGTTTTGTTACTCAAACCATTCTAAGCTCTTTAGGTAAGCTTTGCTATTACAGATGGTATTGCTTGCCCTAGATCTTATGTCCAAAATGGGGTTGCTCTCTGTAATCCTTCAGAGGCTGCTTATAAATCAGAGAATGCTTCACCTCTTGACACATGGCACTAATAGATGAAAATGTAAATGGTGCAGTGTTTTAACCTTAACAGGCATTTGCTTAGGTTATTTTAGACAAAAATGAGGTCAGGAATTGTGGTCATGAGCCTTAATCTCAAAGAGACTCAGTCTGGAATCATCTGGAGCCCTCTGGCTTGTGCAGCAAGCAAAAGGCTGAGGGTGCAAAGGGGGAGTGGGCTCTGCTGTCCCACTCCTGCACAGCTGCTCCCCACAGTGTCCCCTGCACCTCGCACCTCCTCCTTTGCCTATAGTAATAAACAGCAACTGCAGTATAATTGCTGTGGAAATGATTTTGAAGGCATCAACTTTGCCTATAGTAAGAAACAGCAACTGCAGTATAATAATTGCTGTGGAAATGATTTTGAAGGCATCAACCCCTAAACACAGAGAGTAAACAAAATCTGCTTCTGTATGAGCTCTTCCACTTTTCTCAGGCATCTGAGGGAAGTCCTTTATAAACCATGAGATAAGAGCAGACTTGCTGTTCAGACTGCATATCTGCCTGGTTCCCTAGATACCACCGCAAGCCCAGAGGCACAGCTTGGCATCTCATCCCCTTCTTATATACTCTTTCAGAAAGTTACAGCTGATTTTGACACAAAGATTATGAGAAATGGGGAGCTATTTGTGCTATTCTGGAGAACATGCCAAACCCTGTATTAACACCCCCAACCCTGTTAAAAACAAAATAAACCAAAAACCCAAACCAACAACCAAACCAGCAAAAAACAATCCTTCTGTTTGCTACTGATTAGGCAGCCGAATTAAAACTGATGAAGTGATTGGATAGGATCCAAAGCTGTTTATCTGCACATAAATCACAGACATGCTTTACTCAGCCAGTATGGATTTACTGAGCTGGAGGAAAGACCTCATACTCAGAATGCTGATTATTACAGCAATTAAAATATCAGTGAAGCAAACATTTTGGGTAGAAAGCTGTTAGGGGCTACTGGAGAAATCATTCCATTAAATATTAATTCAATAAAGTTTCAAATTTTAAAAAAAGGGAGTTTTAATAGAGGGTTTCTTTTTTTCTGATTAAGTATATGTTGCTAGAAAAATCAAATTCAAACAGAGGAAAGATACAAAATAGCTAGCTGGACATGGCAAAGGAGATTAGAAAGGAAGGCTGATACATATTTTATGATCACAGGGGAATAAAAAAAATAAATTGAGAGATGCGCTGTCAAACCAGACACAGTGTTAATAGCGAGAGTATATGGCAGTAAGAACTGCTGTTCCCACAGTTATTAATGTAAAACTGAAAATTAGGAGCAAGCTGCAGCAAAGAAAAATAAATCACACTTTTTTTTTCAATTTGAAAATATATATAAAATAAATCCCTATCCCCATCATTCACTCTCTGCATCCCAACCCCCCCAACACCAAGACTGTCATTTCAGCAAGCTACAGCTTCCAGGCAAGTGAGACAAGTGACAGTTTCTTTCTATTAATCATTAATAATTTATTTATGCAATTTTTCTACTTATGAGAATCATGGGCCTGGAGATTATTTCCTCTTTCCCCTTTGAGTCCTGGGAAATTATTTAACATGGGAAGTAGTTAAGGGGGGTAAAGAGAAGAGAGTGTCATGTAGCCAAGTTACGCATCCCAGCTGGAATTTGGGATGATGTCTTGCAGCTCTGGATCCTTCAGCCAAGTTTCGTACAGGAAGCACGAACGCGCCAAGGGCGCAGCGAAATCCACTGCAGCCAATAAATAGCATTGAGTCCATTAACACACTCCTGCCACGGATCCCTTCACGAAACCTCAGCCACCTTGCAACCAGTTTGCTCGTGAGATAGCTCAACAACCAGTTTGCTCATGAGATAGCTCAACAACCAGTTTGCTCATGAGGTAGCTCAACAACCAGTTTGCTCATGAGGTAGCTCAACAACCTGCACAGGAAAAAGGTTCAGGAGCCAAGGGATCCTCTGGTGAAGCCTCACAGATGTGGTGTGTGTGTGCATGTGGGGTGTGTACCCAGAGCCCTTCCAGTAGAGGCAAACACTGCTGATATATCGGGCTTATATGGAATAGTGGCCATGGAAGGTCATGGTGTCACTAGTGAGGTAAAGGGCAAATTGCTGTGAAGAATTTCACTAGGCCCTTGAAGACAACTCACTTCACTTCTTGCCCAGAAGGTCCTCTCCAAGCCTGGGATGGGTCCGGAGGTACCACAGAGGAGCAGCATCCCCATCAGTTCATGCAGTTTTTGCCCTTCCACAGCAACCTGTTTCAGCTAGGAAAAATGGCTAGGAAAACTTTTCCAAAATTTGTAGATTAAAATTTTGTAATGCATGCATTACAAATCTGATTGTTATTTCAAAGCTATCAGTAGCAAGAATAATTTCACCTACCATAGAAACACCTCTGTGATAACTTTCTGGAGTAAGAGATAACTTTTGAGGAAAGTAGCTGACAAATTACTTGACAAATCTGTCAACTACTTTGGAGCCATCAAGATAAAAGGCTTTATATGTTGTATGATTTTTTTAATGTATATATATAAAACACTTTTATTAGACGGTTGATAAAAGACTGAGCTACAAAGGAACTTTTTCCCCCAGCTGAGAAGAGGCAAGCTGCTAGACAAATCAGTTCAATCTCTGCCTTTCAAACAATATAAAGCAGTATAACTTTCAGGAGTAACACCTCATCTGTTTTTTTCTCCAGACTGCCTATCAGGAATCAAGCATTAAGTAAACATTTGAAAAGTGTTCCTCTGAGAGCAAAGGTTTAGATTTGAGTCACAGGATCCATTGAAAAGAAAAATTGCTTCTGTGCATTGGGACAGTGCCTTCCCTTCTCAAAAGTTTCTAAAAAGAGCAAATGGAGATAGTCTTTTTACAAGGTATAACCCATATGGAAATTCATTATTGTTTCCCTTTAAAAAAAGTCAAGATAGTTCAGAAAGTGAGAATGGAATCACTATTTTAAAACTATTAAAAATATGCAGAAGATTTTCTAACAACTATAGCCAGCAAAGGCATGGTTAAAGTGCTTTATCATGGTCTAAAGTGAAGCTCTGATTGATGAGAACATGAGATAAACAAAAGAGGTAAAGACATAATAGAGTCCTAAATCACTAAGAGTATTTAATCCAGAAGTGGGGGTATATATACCCAGCGATTGTTGATTAAATATTTTAAGGATCTATTCTTCTTCCAGCACAAAACACTCACTAGAGTGGCTTCAGCACTGCAGCTCCCTGAAGGCTGCATTACTGCTCGTTAGCCCCGTGCAATCACCACTGTGCATGCAGAGCTGAATGGAATCATTGTTCCTGCTGCACAAAAGCTAAACTGAGCCTCCAGAGAAGGTGAATGATTTGCAAAGGATTTTACAGCAGACCAGTGGCAAAGCTGGGGGAAGGGGGAAATCCCAATTTACCAGCTGGTGCTTCCCAGACACTATTCCTCATTGCTTGCACGAACACCCTGAAGTTAGGCATTATTTTCATTCCTGACTTTTCCATACACAGCCATGACTATTAAGACTGTCACCAAAAGCATGTACATACCCATGGAAGGTCACAGAGGCAGGGCCCGGGGTAGTGTTCAAAGACAATACTTAGCTCTAGGTTCTACTTCCAAGAGCTGTGAAAGATGAACTCTTTCCTTCAGTGTATTTAAATTGGAGATGAAAGTTTGATCCTAAAAGGCCTAAACTAGACCTACAGCTGCTTGGAAATAGTCTTCTGTCATGGCCAACATTAGTCCTGAATTCAGTCTGATTACACAGGATTAAGTATAGCAGGTACCTGAGGACAGAGCATAATCCCACACCAGAGCACACTGGATACACAGGCAAGGCAGGGTAAGTCATGGAGCCAGAGAGAGTTCCTGGATGGTCACACCAAGCTGCACACTTTTCTTTATCACTGATTAATTTAGGTGGTTAGATGAGTAAAAAATTCAGAGGGAGCTGCTGTTCATTACTTTCCCCCCCCGCCCTTTGGCTACTCCAAGAGACCTTTTAAGGGACAGGTGATCTTTTTAACATATACTTTTTGTTCTCATTAGCACTAAATCCATGAATATGAATATGAAAAGAATTCAAGGAGAGACAAGAAATGACTGCAAACATCTTTAGTTAAATAAAATTTCTATTCTTCTTCCGAAGAGTACAGCTGCACTATTCTGGTGCAGAATGTACCACTCTGGGCAAGGAAGATCAAAGAAGTAAAAGCCACTGAGCCAAGTTCACCTTTTGCATTGTTTCTTAGCCAGACCCAGGTCACTGAGATCATCTCTGCCCAGGAAATCTCCAACATGACTCTTTTATGATTAAAGCTTGATCTGTTGACATTGACACATCCAGTCTTTTAGTTTTGCCAGCCCTTTCAAAGTAGAGATGTGAGGGGACCAAGCCTGTGCTGCTGGTCCTGTTGGCTGCTCGGCTTCCCACCAGCTCACGCTGCAGGACACGGGTGAAACAGCCAACAGGGCCAGGGCTTTTACAGGCCAGTGACCCCCAGCCTGCACAGCCATGCCACAAACCAAAGTACTGGAAGTCCAAGCAAATTTTAAGATCAAACTCACAGGGCTTTTAGGATCTCTGATATGCAGTTCTCAATAAAATAACATTCCTCTGCCCCTAGACTGCCCAGGGTACAGGAAAGACTTGCTCGAGCAAGCCTCTGGAGCATAAGGAGCACATGTCTATATTTTTTTTCTAGGCACTGTGGCACTCGATCGCTCTGGATGTGTATTTTTGTCCAGCAGCAGAGTTAGGCCGTATGATCCCATTCTCCCTTGTGAGATGACCAGGTTTTGCTCAGTATAGCAATCTGCAAAAGAACAGTGTATCTGGGATTTCTGGGGCTTTCTGAACACGTCTCTGCAGACTGTTGCCTGCTAATGGCACCACTTGATTGATTGATTCCTGCAGCCTCCTTCACGTCTCCTCTCTTTCAGAGGACTCCCAGCCTGGGAGCTGTCTGCAGGACTGAAACTGACACTTCCCATGGAAAAACATTTTCTGGACCCATATGTCTTTGCCAGACAGACCAAAGGCAAATGAATCAACACGATCGGACCAGATCGGTTGTTCTGGAAAACTCTGTGTTGGGTCCATCATTCTACAAAGTCAGAGAGGAACATTTTATATTTCTGTTAAAATAAAAAAATATATATTCAATAAGGAATTAAAAAATATCTTTCCTTTTTCCAAACTGAAACTACAACCTTTCCAAAGTGGAAACTCTTCTAGTTTCAGACAGCACAAAATGAGCACAATATATAAATAGTACCTGTGGAAAATCTGCTGAGCTTTTGTGGGATATATTCTAGGACCAAACCAATCAATTTCCACTCAGCATTCCCCTGCTTATGCTACATCACATCTATCTGTCCTGAGTAACTGAGAAGTAGTAGGTTCTTGTGCAACAGTGAACTCTGGCAAAACACACCAACACTATTTTGGATCTGAAGCAGTATATAACCAGGACCTGCAGCAGTGACCCACCTTTTAATTAACTGTAATTTCCCCACCCATTATACAGCAGCTAAAAAGTTGCATCAACTCCCTACACTGCAGCAGGCACACATTTCTTTTATAACCAAATGATTAGAGGAACATACATGCTTTATAGGCAGTCTGAAATATAAGGTTCCTAACAAAGTCAAGAGAGAAGGTCCCACCGAGTCTAATGACAGCAGAGTTAAGTCATTGAGCCACTGGAAAATGCTCCATCTGATGTCTGTCATTCTTTGCCTTTTCCAGAATCACAAATAGGCTGTGGCAGCCTCAGGAACAGTGGCCAAGTCTTCCAGTTCCCAGATTTGTGCTTTAACTACTTGACATATCCTCTCATCACTGGAGCAGGAGACAGAATGATCAGAGACCAAAACCCCTCTCACTGAGCCATCTGAAAATATCATGTTTCAGCCCAACAGAGACGTGTGTCATTCCATCACTAACTCACCAGCCCAGAGGACAAGTCCAAGACAAACGTCCCGGCAGCAGTCCCAAGGTCAGAGTCCCAGAAGGTAAACCTGTCAAGAATGGGTGATGTAAACGCTCCCTCTCAGAGACAGTCCCACTGCAGTCTTCTCTGAATCCCTTGGACTCTGCAAACTTCCTTCTCTGGCATGCCTCTTAGGACTCCTTCCATCTAATTTTCACATAAGCTTGTTTGTGGATGATTTATCTATTTAAAAAAAAAACGCAAATTTTTCCTTCATTAAAAAAGAAGTGCGTCTGCATTTGGCTGACACAAATAATGGTGTTATCAAGTCCTCTTTGAGGAATGATCTCTCTACTTCACGTCCTTCCTCTTTGCTGAGTTATGTGACAAAGATCCTGGGAAAATAGCTCATAAACTTCATAGTAAGCACCACCTCCCCTTCTCCCTTTTCCCTCCTCACAAAAATTTTTGAAACAATTTAAATCATCCCATTCTGGGTCTGAGCATTGAGTCTGATATGTCGTAATTTCTGAAGGGCCTACTTTTCTTCCATCACTGACCCAGAGACAGAATCCCTATTGAGTGTAAATGTGACTCAGTTTAATTTTTCCAAAGACCATTTATTTTTACTTTCTGGTATACACAAGTGAGTAAATATTACTTGGTAGGGTAGAATTTCATGAAATCCAACTAAAATGAGGGCTCCAGATCACTAGATGCAGCATAAACATATGGTGAAAACTTTGTAATCGTCCCCAAGACTACAGAGGCATCCTGTGAGGCAGCCAGGAAAGGAACTGAAGTCAATTTTCTGAGTCCCTGTGTAGAGCCTTAAACAGAAGCCATCTTTCCTACATATCTCTGTTCTCAGAAAACATATTTTCTCAGTTTCTGCCTAGCTAGCAAATATCAAAAGCAGTTTTCTGCCTCCAGTATCAACTCAGTTGCAACAATTTTAATTGCAATTGGTTTCCTAAGTCATCATCTCCTCTCACAGTACTTTTTGCTGAAAATTTACCTCCTGTCATTGCATGGGCTCCATTCTAATCAAGCTACACTTTTCTCTCCACATTTTGGCACTGCATTTAAAAATCAAAGTGCCAAATCCCTCTGTGAACTACTCAGATGCAGCACTTATTTATGCCTATCAAATTCATAGAGAAATCAAACTTTGACCCTAAATAAGTTGATATATGAAAACATGACAGTGCTCCTTTGGCTAGAGGAAAAGAGATTACTTGTAAAGCCTTAATTCTTTGTGTCTGTATTACAAAACAAGCAATTATAAATCTCCTCAGATTGTTGTAAACAGTACAAGTAAACCTATCAAAATGAGATGCACATGCCAGCATCCCATAAATGCTTTTCCAAGCAGAAATGTTAAGCACAGTTGCAGCCCCACTTCAGTGCAGTCCTGTAGTAATTACAAGTGCTAAGAACAGAGCAAAGACCAGATTCAGAGCAGAACACATCCTTTTTCACCTATAATGAAAATAAATTTCAAAGAAAACCCAAGAAAGAGTGAAGGAAACTTCAGAAAAGTAATGAAATCCCAAGCCTGCCACTATATGCAGGGCTAATGATGGCTCTGTTAGTGAGCTGAAGAGGAATGGCACAAAGGATGGAGAATCTGCCAGACACTGACAAGCCCAGATAAAATGAAGAGTTATAAACAGTTATAAAGAAAGACTTGTTCTCCCCAGTGATGAACTACTCTGTACAACTGCAGACCCAAAGCAAACACAGAACTAGCCTATGGTATCTAACCAAAAAAATGTGACTGACACCTACTTAAAGGAGGGAAGATATTTTAATCAAGTTCCTTAATTTAACAACACAGTTAAGACTTTCCTCATTCCACAAAGCATTGCCCATTTTACACAGGGATAAAGATGGGGTCTGCTAGGGGAAGGCCACCTGGCATTTGCACCCTAAGGAGCAACTCAATGTCACAGCATAAAAGACTAAAGCTGGAATCAGTTACATAGCTGGGTCCAGTAAATGCTACACAGTAGTTGATAAACACTTATCATGTGCTATATAGGTCAAAAAATATTGTGGCAAAACACTGTGGAAGTATTATCCTTCCTATGGTCCTGGAACACTACCAGTAGAACTTTCATAGGTTATGGTTCAACTGCTTCAATGCCTCATATGAGAGGTGGATTAAATCTGTGACTACCCCCAGCCAAAAAGATTGAGTTACTGCAGCAAAATCTCTTGTGCTGACTCGTGATAATTCACATTTACTTTTCTTTACAGCTTCTTTCTTTGACATTTACTGCCAGTGCAACTGCTGCCATTGTTTCCACAGAACATCACACGCTTTTGTTACTAATTTTCACCAAAGAGCAGAGATCTGAGAGCAACTGGCATAGCAAGTCCTCCAAGCAACATACAAACTTTTGATTGCAACAGAAACCTAGAAGCAAAAACTTGAAATCTCACAACTGGAGTGAGAGTTCACAGCTAAACTGATTTATATATCCAGTAAGGGATGCTGCAGAACCCAGAGACAGGACAGATTGCAAAAATGGACTCATTTGTACTGCAGAGGAAATAATGTCCACAGCAGTACAGATGATTTCCTGCAAGTGTTTATGTTTTTGCACTGGGGAAAGAAACTTGACTAGCAACGAGGTTTCCATCTGAAACTCTCTGGTAGCTGGAAACTGCTAATTTTCCACTTCTCCAATGAAAATCTCAAAGCTCAAAGAAGATCTCCATAAAACAATGTTTTTACAGGAATAAATTAATCTTCCAGCGAGCTCTCTAACACATACATCCATAGCAGCATGTAACAACCAGTGCTAGTATTGAGGCTGACCTAGTTTCCTTGCTGAAAGCAATACTACTCTATTTCTCTTTAGGACACCTCCCATTTTCATTTCAGATAATTACAGAATAAAATCTACTGTCTTCTCCACTTCCATTGCTGTTGACAGAGATCAAGGCCTAAAGACTTATTTTCCAGTGTACAGTTAGATCTCTAGCAAGCTCTGCCCATCAGATTATCCCATTAATTTTCCAAATGACATGAGATCACAGTTTTACATTAATTTCCTGATAATTATCAAGGTTCTGGAAAAACTGCTTTAAATTTTGAGCAGCTCAAATCCTTATGAGAATTCTGTTTCTTAAATAGAATAATCATCAGCTGGTTTGGACAATAGGAGCCACTTCCACGCACTGGATGTTACCCTTTCATTTTCAGACATTGCAAAACTCATCAGCTGGCAATCATTAACTGTTATCTGGGATACCTATGCAACCTCATCAATTAGGTACTTTGTGCCTATCAAAATATTTAAAATAAAGCAAGAACTATCAACTGTATATCTGTGCTACAAAAAGATAAACAGTTTTGTTTATCATTTGTCTTTATTGTATCAGAATCACTGATTTAAATATCACTGATTTAATATATATAAGTATCAGTTCTTGCACTGCTCACCAATTCCAGTAAATTTGCACTGGAAATACATTTGGCTCACTTTTACTCAGATGTGAGGTTCTGGCAGTATGCATTTGTAGTCTCTTTTTCATGAAGCCTTCCTGGCAACACAGAGACCAGGCTGTTTTCAGACATGCTCCTAAAACGTGCTGTAAGCAGGCAGGAGCCCAAGGACCCATTTGGAGCAGCAAGCCCTGCAGGTCAGGAATTAAGATCACCCACTGTGTAACAACAGCCATGGGGTCAGCTCTGCTTCAAGGAAACAGCAGGAGCAGAATACAGGAGTAGGATTTCCAGCAGGTACCTCTGAGGTGTCCACTGTCCTCAAAACAGAGAAGACTGAAGCACCCAAGCCCCCCATAACTTGATGAAGAGTCCTGACCAGGCACAAAAGTCATGAGGCTGTAAATCTCCATCACCTGTGCAACCCCACCACACTTAAGTTTTTGTTTCATATTATGAAGACGCAAAATATCCAATTTCTTTCTTCAGTGTTAGAGAAACAAGAAGGATTCTACAATGCTACCATAGTGCCTTTATTCAAACATGAATTATTAATGCAACTAATGGTCATGATGGACAAGGCTGCCAAAACACCACTGGACTCTGATGCTGAACCCACTGTATCAGGCAGGAAAGACTGAATGTCACACTTGCTGATTTCGGAAAACAAAGTATTTCTACCTAGTTTGTCATAACTACCTCATTAAGCAAATGATTTCCCTTTCTGCCGGCCCCTAACCATCGAAAAGTTTAGCCTCATTTCCAATTTGAATTTGCCCTTTTTTAAATTGAATTCACTGTTCTTTGTGTTACTACTTGTGTTATGTATCATTTCCTTTTCCTGGTATTAAATGACCCTTAAGATGATCATCCTGCCATTAAGCATTTCTCTAGATGAAACTGGCTAAATTCATTCCTGCTTCTGTATCTCCTTCAATGGTGCAGGGTTCCTTTGGAGTCTGGTTTCTGACATTAAGAGCATGATCTTGGTACATGATGTTACAGGTGTGATCTTAGCAACAGCATAATGACACATTTATAAATTCTCTTATCCCAACAAAGCTGTTTTTCATCCTTCACTAAAATGAATGGTGTTTTGACAACTTCCATCAACAAATACTTCTTTTCCTGACTGCTTTCATTTTGTATCACTCATCTCAGGATAGATTTGCTGATTCAGAGCAGACACTTTCCTGGTGGCACCACAAACACTTATACTTGGAATTAAAAACCCATGGGGTCTCAGTACTGCCCAAGCCTTTGGAGAGAGCTGGCAATCAGGTTCACAGTGATGTGAAAGCCACTGGCTCATGATGTCAAACAGGAATGAAGTTAAGAACTCTTAAGTTTTCCAAATCTTGAGGTGTGGGGTACAGGATTTATTGTGGAATTAGGCATCCAACTCCAGTAAGGTTAACTCAGTTGTGAGTTTCAGCTGAGCTGCCTGTCCTTTCATTTACACATTCTTTTAACTCAGCTGTTTTTCATATGCATTTTACCTTCTCACACTTCAAGTGCAATTTGACACAGTTGTTTCCTCACTTGTGATCCTTTCCTGTATGTCTTTCTCTGGTCCTGGACCAAACCCCATTTTGGAAAGACATTTCTGAGCTACTTTAATAGGGAAAGTCTTCCATATTTCAAATCAGCACCCATGGACAGAAGTAATAAAACTTGTATGGTTAGTTTAAGCACAGACACCCCTCCCAGTTGCTTTCTGCATGTGTGCACATGCAGTCACACAATCACACGTGCTTCTGCACCTGTAGGATCAAACCTTGATTAACTTTGCAAATAACTTTAAGCCCAACCAGAGACCCATCTAGAAAACTGATAAAAGCACCTACATTCTTCCCGACAAAGCTGTTCACTTCTAAGGCCTTTTTTTTTTTTAACAAATATGGATATAATCTGAGCACATATATGTATCTATGTGTGTGTGTGTGTGTGTGTATGTATGTTTGCATATTTATGTATGTGTGTGTATATGTACATGTCTGCATATTTATATATGTAAGTAAAAATATATATGTATAGTTACACAGACACTTCTTTGTAATTTTGGCGTCATATGCCCCCAAAGAACAAAACACTTGAAAATTTTATTCTTCCAGCAGGGTTATGGGAGCATGGCAAAAATCTCTCTACTCTTAGTCAAAGGCTCTTGAACTCATGGAGTTATAAACTACCAGAAGTAGAAATCTATTGAATGTAAATAATGTGCTTTAGATAAGCAGCAGGGGATAAAGTAGAAGAATGGCCCAGAGTTACTTGTCTTGACAAAGTTTTACTTTCCCTGGATCAGCAGCAGAGCTTTTAGTGTTCCTTCTTTACTTTTAATGAAACTTTACCACAGAATCTCCCCTGTACCATGACCTGGAATTCAGAAAAACAATGCAACAGCCTATATATTTTTCTGATTATATTTTCCAGAGCCAATTTCACACAGACTGTTTATAAGTCACTCACCAGAAAGCAGAAAAGAAGAAAAGAACGTTTTCCATCTCTTTACTGAAAAGCAAAAAGCCTCAAACCAAACAAAATTGTACACAGCTGTGTGACACCAGCAGTGACTTTTATGATACCATATGCCCCGCTGAATGGTGTTTCACTCAGCTGATGTAGCCTTACTGAAAGGTTAATAAAGAGGCATGATCTTCGGCTAATAAAGGCCGAGTCTGTTATAAAGGAGATAGATTTCAATTTGCAAGGAGAAAGAGGGGAGGAAAAGAGACAGGGGAGAAATCTCTGCTGAGGGCACTGTTGGCACACCATGACTTGCTATGCAGGGACAAGGGGCCTTTAATGGGGTTTCACTATGACAGCACAGGGGGCAAACAGAGCCAGGACCTGCTCCAAAGCCCCCTGCAAGGTTCTTTCTCCAGAGCCACACGGTAAACCCAGAGCTTGTTTTCCAGCTTAAGGATAAGAGAAACCAACATCTCAGTTCTCATCTGCTTCTGTATTTGACACTATTTATCATTCTGATGGGCTATGTTACAATTAAAAAGATATGAGTGGGTTGGCAGCATGGGGGACGCTTTTTTCATCTAGGATGCAAAAGAAAGTCTGAGATGCAAACCACTTTATAAGCACACACATGGAATTGTGAGATGCACCATCCCTGAGAGATGGGGCTGGGCCACACACAGACACCAAAGAGCCTTTAGAGGAAAGATGGATCCTCACCTACCTTTTCTCCCACTGCTGAGAAAGTGGGAAACCAAAGTGATTTTTACTGAAGCAAGTTTTCCTGTCAAATATGCATTTCTGCAGAGCCTGCAGGCTTCTCCCAGGAAAGCATTTCCAGCACACCCTGTCCCAAGACCCTCTGTTCCCCCACACACACTCAAATCCCTTCAAGGTAAACAAGTGATAAGACTTCAGGATTAGGTCTACTGACCTCAGAAGGAATTTTGCTCAAACAAGCATTAAGCCTGGAAGGATTTTGTCCTTACTGAGAGGCTTCTAAAGGTTTCCTACATAAGAGTTTCAGGAAAATGACTTGTGGAATTTACATCCCGCTTTGCTCCCTCAGACATTTTGGCAGCTTATCCTGGAGGACACCGGAGCTGGCACTTAGACAAGACGTCAGCTCACAGCCTAACAAATTATTGATTCTCTCCTCACTTTCAAGCAAGGCAACAGCAAACTCCTAAATGCACTGCATCCTTCACTATCTCCCTCCAGAGAAACACCCATCCATAACACTGGCAGTAAGGGGGTGTTTCCATGTCAGGTGGACAGAGCTCTGTGCTTATGTATTTTGTTCTCAATGCCCAGGTGAGATTTCTGCACAGAACAACTTTCAAATCCGAACTGAGACACAGCGAGACATATATACAAATGTTTTGGTGCACATATGTAAAATAGATGGAATTTGGAGTACAGAAGGTATCCAACAGAAAATGGGGTTAAGAGTTTGTTTTCTCCAGTATTACATTATTAAGAGATAAACAGAATTTTCCATGCGTCATACACTTAATGAGCTCCAGACTGAGGACACAGAAAGATCTTGACATTGGCTTGAAGAAACAAAATGTTCAAAATGATCTTGACAAATTGAGGCACTTCATCATAAAAGTCACATCACTACATGAGCATCGTTTTTTTGTAATTTCTGTTACTTCTCTGCTACTAATACCAATGTGCCCCATGCTTTCTTGTTTTCCTCCAGCTCTCTTCACTGCTCACTCACTAGGGATGTAGATCCCTTGACCCACTGCTCTGCTGGAGCTGTGCCTTCTCCTGATGCTGGTATCCCAACTCTGCAGCCCTCAAATGCCAAAACCAGCACGCAGCCAACAAAAAGTGATTAGACTCATGTCATGAGCGGACGGAAGAGTAACATCTACTTCTACCTTTCTGGGTGTAGTTGTGGGAGCAGCCTTCCCTTGTGTGAAGGGCTAGAAATTAGGTTATTTGATAGAATCCATCATGGAATGCCTTGTTGGGATATAAAGGAGAGGCCAGCAACCAAACCCAATAGCTGCAGCTTGCAGTTGTTCGATACATCTCGTATGCGATGCCTCCAACTGCCTTGCACCAGCTCACATTAGGACTAGAAGGGATCCCTTGGGAAAATTCTGCATTCTCACAACTTAGAATACAGATAAATCCAGCAGCTCATCTATTCTGCCTTGAAATGTTTCCACTGCACCTGAAATCAATATGGTCTTCATGCAAATTTTTACTACATGTGCTGCATGGATTCTAAACATTCATTCAGTCGACACACCTAAATAGCTGGGAAAATGATATTGTAAGTCAATGATCTACAATTTTATATCTCCCTAACCACATATTTATAAACAACACGATCAACATTGTTAAGGCTACTGCGTGAAACTGTTATACCATTTCTAAATGTATTTTTTTGCAAATGCTACTTTTATCAGAAACATTAAACAGCAATTTTTTTTTTCTCTAGACACTCTTTCCTGATTAAGATTGATACAACAGAGATTTCAAATGTGCAAAATACTCTGTTACCACAAATACTTTTTATTGTCCTTGTGAATTGCAGTATGTCCCAATTTCAAGAGTCTGCTTTGCTTTAGATAACGTTGCCAAGTTACTAAAAAAACCCATCAGCAGTGGACTGTTTCCATCCCAGGGTCATAATAATGTATCCTGGTGATACTGAAACATCAAGATGGAAACAATAAAGAGACAGAAGGATGTTGACCCAAGTGGCCAAGTCTAAAAAAACCTGCATTTCTAAAGCAAAGCAGGATTTTGACCATGGGATAGCACTGGTATAGGTACCTGCAGAACTGGATGCTGATTTTAGCATTTCTCAGATAAATTTGCAAACTGAGTTCATATGTTGGGCTCACAGCAGAATAGAGACCTCTGCAGATGCAGAGGAACAGATGCATACTCCTGTACACTGAAGAGGCTGGAATAATCATTCCTAGCCCCAAGGCAGAGAAATAGGAGAACATTTGTTTTCAATATTTAAATCAACTAATGCTGCAGGATATCTTGTCATTAATACAAACACACATAACAACAGGCAGAGGATAGCACTGAGACAGACACCTATCCTGCTACATGGTTTTGCAGCCTTAAAATACCCTGGATAGAAATCAAACATGAGCCACCATTAGCTGCAGCAACATTATTTAGGAGATGGACTGATACCAAGACAAGGCAGATCGTGAATCTTTTATTGGGCTAATATATAAGCTGTAACACATGAGCCCTCAGGCCAAAGAAGTCTTCAGGGGGCTGGCAGCAGAAAACATTTCTGGCCTGAAAGAATCTCAGTGTTTCGAGCCAACACAAAGTCTCCACCTCTGCCCATTTTATCTCAAGCAGCTGAAAATATTTTTTTGCAGCCTGTTTGTGACAGTGACAATGACAACCTGCACAAACCCAGCAGGCCCAACAGAAAAGTCCTTACTGCTTAAGTGCTCTGTTTGGTCTCTCTCCACCCAGACTATTTATAGAACAATCACAGGGACACTCACAGCCCAGTCATGGTGACAGGCAAGTTTTGCAAGAAGTACAGTCACAAAATTAACAATTCTCTGTAAAAACACACAAATACTTTCCCCTATGATGGGTACTTTGGTGTCCCTGGAAGTGACCATTGCAAATCTCTTGCAATTACATTGCAACTTAAGGGAGGAGAAATAGTGTTGTCAAGGTGTTTCTCTGAGATGAAGGGACGAGGCCAGGACTGACTTCCATCTCTTTTGATAAGGTTTCCATACAAACATAAGGGCCACTTAGCAGAGATGTGAACAAGGTGTTTCCAAACTAAAAGACTGAGGGGTGTTGGCTGAGTTAAAAAGCTGGACTCTGAAATTTAGCACTGCAAATAATTCAGATCCTGCAGAGACAATCATAAGAGCCAAAAAGAAAAACAACTTTATTGTGGTTCACATAATATCACAAAATTGGTGAAGCACAGAGGGTTTAGGCAATTTGGCCACCAGGATCAGAAACTTAACTATGATGTCTTGCATCTGCAAAACACGTTTTGCAGCAGAAAATGGGGTGGATTTTTCAAGTCTCTAGGAAGCACATGAGTACTGAAACAGGGTTCCCAGCAGCAGTAAGGCTGAAGTGGTCAGAAAATCTTTGGAAACTTTTTTTCCTTGAGCCAAAACAATTTGTGGTACCTTATCAGTTCTGCTAAAATTGTGTCTGAAAGACAAAAAAGGGAAGAAAACTGGGAAAGTTATGAAAAGGGGAAAATCAGACATGGAAAAGCTTTGAAAAGCACAAAACATTCTGAAATAAGGTTTTGCTTCTGCATGTTCTTTATTATGCACCTGAAGATAAACATTTTTTAAAACAAAGCATTTTTGTGAACTCCACACAAAGCTTCCTCCCTCCCTCACCTAAGAATTTCCCTTCCAGTTTTGAAATTGTCTGTGTTTGATCCTATTCAGAATAAGTGCAAACATTAAAATCCTCCATAAAACATAGCTTTTGTCCATACCATAACTTACACCTAAAACTCCATTCTTCTTTGTAAGGACAGTGTACCTGAGCAGTTCACCAAATGTTCTATGCCTCTTTAGTAGGCATCTAAATATTTTTATTTTTAAATATAAACTCATCTGGAGAGGAAGACATGAAGCCAGATAGCACGAAGCATACACCAGACTGCATTTTCAGACAAGCTAGTTAGAAGCATAAGGCTATGAATAATCTGATCCCAACTATCCCAACAAACAGGAAAAATAATGAAAGCAAAGGGGAGAGGGAAAGAATTCAAACAAGCAGTGTATGTAAGATAACGACAGTGCCGGAGCATCACTGTAGTGTAGCCAGGCTGTGGCAGGAGATAACATTCACTCCCCAGAGAAACCTTTAGGTTTATGACAAATCAAGGATGATGCTCAACAGCCATTTGATGAGCTCTGCAACAGCTGCTGAGGTCTGCATGCCACTGCAACACAGCTGGAAATGCATGGTGCCACAGCATTAACTGGATAATGACTCAGGGTTGCCAAGCACTGAGTATCAGTAACTTTTTCTGATGAGTTATTTGTGTCCATAATCAGCTGTGAAACTCTTTAGTAAAGATGTTCTCTGAAAAGGAGGATTTTCTGCAAAGCAAGCCACTGTTGTTAATAAAGTTGTCTGGCCTCAAAGCCTCAACAAACCAGACTCAAAACCATGTTGCAGGCTTAGGGCAACAATGTTTTAGGGCAATTAAATTTATTCCCAGTGATGGAAATTTAAGGAATATTTAAAAGACAGAAGACATGGTAAACGAATGAATTGGTGGACCTCTATATATGAAATGGAAGATGTGCTGAGGGAGCAGAAGAACTACAATGCACCCATGATGGGAGGATTAAGGATGAAATATTTTACATCATTGGAGGGCCATTTTTGACTTGGAAAAAAAGTCCTAATAGTGCAATCACTTACATCTTGATTGTAAGACATCATGTGCTCTGATAAAGGCTGGCACCAGCTTTCCCAGTGAGCAGAATCCAAGGAACAAATTGTGGCACAGGCAGTTCCAGTTCCCTCAGTCTTGCCAGAGAAAAGCTGTATCCACTTCACTGCAAGAAATGTTAAGCATCAGGCTGTGCGCAGCCACCCTACAGGGAAAACAAGGGGCAGAACCAAGCTTGTTCTTCCCTTCACTCCATCATGGGGAAATGAGCCAGTGTAGGAGGAAATATTGTGGACAACAGAGTGGGGGATTAGACTCTACTCCCCTGTGCACAAGGACAGGTCAGGCCAACCAAGCTCTTCTAGTTTGGCTTCTTTTTGTGCACAGAAGAAGGAAATCCGTGTCACAGCTCTCAGCCATAGGATGTCTCCTTTCATTGAGTGATTGCTCTGGCCAGTCACAGGAGTGTCTCTCAGCTGGTGGGGGAGCAGTGCTGCAGTTGTCATCACCATTCCTAGAACCGGACTCAGCAGCAGCTGCCATGTTCTTGGTGAGCCCATGAATCACTGCCCACAACGAGATGACAAGGGAGAGGCTATGGCAGGTGGGGATGATCTGCAGAAGGAAGGCAGGGGTACATTCCTGTCTTTGCCTAAATACATGAAAAATCAGCCTCAGTCCAGACTTAAGACATGCCACACATTGCCACTGAGAGTCTTTTCCCATCACTCACAGGTCAAAGGCATCTGCCTTAAATAATGTAAATTAAACAACAATCATTGCCTTCTTTATTTTACTAATGTCTAGAGCATGGAAAGGGGGGCAGGCAGGGGGAACCTAGCAGAATCTTACTCTGATTTACATCAAATACCATTTGTACTTTTCACTGGCTGCCTGAGGGAGAGGAAAACCACAGAATGAATATGGGGGGTCTTTATCATCACCAAAAGAAGAGAAGCACAAGAAAAGAGCAGATGGGAGAGGGTGAAAAGAGGAAAAGGAAATATTTCAGAGAATTGAGTTTACAGCTGTTGTTTTTTCAGCATTTTACAGGTTCAGATTGAGCACATATGCTGAGGAAGGAGAGGAGGTTTCTACAGTCAGCAGCAGAGGGTGTGGTACTTTTCCAGGGGTTTCTACTACTCAGAAGCTCAGTCCTAGGAACTGTTCCATAATTGACTTTCAGGGAGGACAGTGATGAGAGCACCAGTTTTGCAAACATTAGCGGAAAAAGACTCATTTTCATGGATCTCAGCATGTTAAACATGGCTAGTCTTGTACTGAGGATAGGGACAGAGCCCACACAACCCACAAAGACTAAGACAGAGCATTGGCTACAGATGCCTGTTCATGTAGCTGTATCAGGGAGCAACTGAACGAGCCTGTTGGTGCAGAAGGTTCCCCAACAGGGGCTGCAATGCTGAGAAAAGTTGTTTTCCCCATATTTTCCTTGGACAACCTGGCAATGACTACACAGAGCACAAACCCCTCTTACTCTCCTCACATGACAGGTGTGTCATGCAGAGCCCTCACAGAGACCCTGGCAATCAAGGAGAACAAAACAACATCCAGCCTGGTTGGACTGTCTCCTCAAGCAGCCTCAGTGGTAATCAGGCCTTTTATTCCCTTTTGCATGATGACCCATCAGGAGAAACCATCATTGTCAATGCTCAATTTTATCCCAAATCTTGCACTGGCTGGTCACTTCTTTAAAGTACTCGTTTCTATAGTTACACAAAAATGAGTGCTGTGCTTGGTTCCTAAGGAAATGAGACCAAACGTGCAATATGACTTTCTCTTCTTCCTACTAACTTGAGAACTCATGGACCAGCTTTTATACAAAGCAGAGAAGAGTGGAGGCTCCCAGGATAAGTATGTTCTCACAAATCTCATGAACACAACCTCTGGACACAGTATAGCTCCAGGAAAGGCTGAAATGTGAACTGAGACTGAGGAAGACACAGCTCTGCCTGGCTACAGAAGCAAAACAAAGAAACAAAATTCAGCTACATTAATTTCAGATAAATTACCTTTCCGAAACATAAGGTTTAGAAACCATTTGTTTCCAAGGATCATTGAATTAATAATCATGAAAATCAATGGTTTTCCCAAAAGTTATTTTATTTCCCATCATTAATTCAGCCTCTTTGAACTGCTAAAGATATGTGCACATGAATGGCAAACTGAATGTGTCCTACAAGTGCCACATCAAGATGATGCTATCAAAAGGCACTATGATACCCTCACTAAATCTGCCCTGTGGATAAATCCAACCCATACTGATGAGATTTAGCCAAAACCCACTGCAGACCTCAGCAGAGATAAAGCTGGCATTTCTGGTATTGCCTTAACTAGGGTGGTTTAAGATGTCAGTATTTCAGGCTTCCTGAGCTAGTCTACCATTCAGCTTTCATTTACATTTTCACTGATGGAGGGGGCACCCACAGAGAATTAGAGCTCTGAAAATATCTCCATGCAGACAGGGCCAAAGAGGCCTCCTCCTCATGGTGATTTACTTCACTGCAGCAATGAAAATTCCTGTCTGGAACCAAGTGCCTGACTGCAAACTTACCACAGCTCCAGGGCTAGCAGAGTCAAAAGGTCACATTATTTATTTGTTGCTCTTCCAAGATCACTTTCCCATGAACTAGATGGATTCTCAAATGCCTTCTATTGCACAGAAGACTGTGATTAATCTAAGTCTTGGTTCAATTTGGGACTAGCAGTGTCTTCTTCAAAAAACTGTCTTAAATTCACTCCTTGGATTCTTAGAAGTTTTAAAACTGGACAATTTGTTTTAAAGTAGAATGTATAAGGTCTGCTTTTGCTAAGCAAGTCTAATGACTGCAGAAAATAAATTGATCTAATTCTTAATGTAATTCTTTGCCCAGCAGAGGAAGAATTCCATGTTCAGGATCTTCAGCTGCGCTCTTTTCCCCCTCTCTGTGTTAAGACATGGAAGAGGTCTGTTCTGCTTCCAGTCCTGCTACCCACCCTGTGTGCTGTTGCATGTAAAACTCAAATTTCATGTGTGTTTTCTCAGCTAATAAAAGTGCTTCTCTGTCTCTGAAGTATGGTGTTATTTAATTTTTATGTAATATAGTAGAGCATGATTTTATACAATCTCTCATAACTTTCTCTTCTTCAGAAACCTGCAGCTCCTGGAGCCACGTTGTTACACAAAATTCTCTTTACACCAAAATGTAAAAAAAAGGGGGAAAAAAAAAGAAGGAAAAATAATCTTTTAGTGCTCAGGGTAAGAAAGAGGAGATTGCAAAGGCAAAAATACCATAGGTTCAAAAACCAGAGGAGCCCTAGCAAATCATGTTACAGCAGTTTAAGACATCACCATTCCCAGATGGCTGCGTCAACCACTTGCTAGAGGTTTCCCTTGCTTGAGGCAATGGGCAGAGAAGAACATGTGTCTGCACTTAAGCACAACAGCTTAGAGCCAGAGATCTCAGTGCACAATCATCAGCCTCAGGTTTGAGCTAAAGGGGAGGTTTTGCAGAGAGCTGGAGGCAGCCCAGGCTTATCTGCCCTTCTGCCTATTCTGCTGTGGAAGAAGGGCCCTGACAGACAGGGCTGGGCTGACAGTGGAGCCACGTCTCTGGCTCTCCGGCCCCAGGTTCATGCACCCTCATTTTGCACCCCAGTATTTCACACAAGCTGTTTTGGAAGCAGCAATGCTCAAGCTGCCTTAGGATCCAGATAAGGTTGCCTTCCCTGCTCAGTCACCCCATAATCCCAGCTCTTCAGCATCCTCTGTAATCCCACCCTACCCTTGCAACATCATCCTCCAAATCTCCGACATCTCATCATGGCAGACTCTGCCCACAGCCCCAGCCAGAACATGATTTTCTCCCCAAACAGCCTGGCATGCAGAGCTGAACGCTGCCTGAGCTCACAGCCCAGCCCAGTCAGCCACCATGGCACTAAGGTAACTGCTTCTCCATGGAGGCATTGATTTGGCACCCTGTCCTCCACCCAACTACAGCATTTTCATTTGCCAGTCATAGGAATGCTTCTTGTCCCTTTCCAGAGGAGTATCTGTGCACCAGGTACCATCAACAGCAGTGTCCAGTGATCCAATTGCTCTGCAAAAGGAGTTTGGGGATGCAGATGTTGGCTACACGTAACCTAGCCATGGTTTAAACTCAGGGCCTTGGGGGTTTACTCTCCCAAGTACAACACTAATTCTGAGATTGCCTTTCCACCCCAAACACTCATCAAAACATTAATAAAGCATGAGGTCTTATATGCTAAAATGGGCACATTCCCACTGGGAAAACAGCCATCCCAGAAGTCTCAAGCCTGGCAGGAAACTGGCTTTCCAAGAGCCTGGAGTTATGTGGGACAAGCTAAATGATGCTACTCAGCAACTGTTTCCCAGAGAAATACAGCAAGGGCCATGACAAGGCCAACAAAGACTAAAAATATCCCAGAGTTTAGCCCAGGCTCTACATATTGTTCCATTTAATGTGCCATAATTAAGGCTTTCTGTCCACATAGAGAGATGTATGAAGTGCAACACCATCACACAACTGGGAACAGTGATGCACAGGAGACTCAAAGACAAGGGGATAGTGCTGCTGTTCAGCACAGAAGACACCAGAGTCTCACAGATAACAGCAAATCGAGGGGAATGCCTCAGAAGGAAAAGGTCTCCTCACAGGGTAATGGGAATCTGGAGTAAAAATTCAGCAGTTTAGGTGGATCCCAGCAATTTGGTGAGGGTAGCTGCCTTCAACATTTAAATTTCTCTGAGTAATGTCTACAAATTGTACTTATCTGAGACTGCAAAGCATCTGTTTAAAGCAGGCTCTAATTTGAGACATTTTTCCTTTTGATAATATGATGGCATCAAATTCCAAAGTGCTAAAAACCAGACAAAAATCAAGAGCTGAGATGCCGCAAGATGTGACATTTTTCATATAACAGCAAGCCAGTCTGACACTCTCATGGATCCCAGCATGCTGTTATTATGTGAAGCTCTACTGCCATTGATAATAGTTAAAGGATGGCAGTTATGTTTCAGGAGCCAAAAATAATTTTAAAACCTTGAAGTGCCTTTAAACAAACGTTACTGAAACCTCTCCTTGTGGTCCTTGAATTCCCATCGGGTATACACCATACCCTTCATGTAACCCCTGGCTGCTGATTAATGAAACTTGGCAAAGGGTAGCAAAGCCATGCCAAAGGCAGCACAAAATCCCAAGTTTCTTCAAATCCTAGGGGTGAAAATGCACAGACAACAACAGCACCCCCCAATCATTTCCTGACTTAGCCAGAAGTTTGAGATAAGAGTGTTCAAATAGGCAGTGCTTTTCCCTCGGTGTTCCTGACAATGGCTCCACATTCAAAGCAATCACAGCCATCTCCTGTGTACAATTACAGCCTTTTACAGTCTCACCTTGTCTAACTCCCCACCACGGACCACAGGTCCAGTCAGACACTACGTGCATTTGCAGTAAGTGTTCATGTAGTTGCCTGGATCTCTGCCTCCTGTTGGAACTCTGCTGTCTGCAAAGTTAACAGGCATGAAAAAATTGGATACAATTCTCACGTAAGCTAAAACTGAGCTTTTTGGATCATTAGTGTTCATAGCACCTAATCATGCTACTGCAGGAATAACTAACCCTTTGTGTTCTGCAGATACTGGCCTGAGCTGCAAAAGCCAAACATCCGGACTGGCTGTGTGCTCATGGTCTACACCACACCTCAGGTTTTCTGCCTTGTTTTATTTATGACTAAATAGCAATAATCCACATGCCACGTGATCAGATAATCTATACTCTGGTTTGCTCACTCTGCAGTAAGATTCAAAAGACAATATTCGGCAAGCAGCAGCATCCCAGCTTCTCGTGTACAAACCAGCAGCTTGGGACCACTGGTGCACAGATAGGTCAGAGCAACTCACTGCAGCAACCATCAGATATAGCCAAGGTGACCTAAAGCAGACTAGCCCATGTCCCGGATCTTGTCTGCAACAAGAAGAAATGCCTGTTCAGCCAGAGCACTGCAGCACTAGAGATACCCCCAGCATACCCTGAGCAGCAGAGAAGGGAGAAGAGCCGTGTTGGGGAGGGAGCGTAACTCGCTGCCTGCAGCCAAGCGCAGAGCCAGTCCTCGTTTGCTGCTGCACTGTGGGGCTGTTGCCAGAGATGCAAAGCCCAGGAAAACCCATCGAGATAAGTTTGCAGACAGCCTGACAAGTCAGTGCTAAAAATGACCCATACATATTTCCCACCCTGTGCAAAGCCGCTATTCTTCAGATCAGCAATGGGGTGTGAGGGCAAATAGCTTGCTACATTAGAGCAGTTAACTTGTATTCGGTTTGGCCATTTGTAGACAGGAATCCTTTCAAACAGGAATCTTGGATGAAAGTAATTGATTTTTTTTAGTCAACTAAGGATACATTTCACAAACTGTATCCTACATGTCAGATATCATAATATGTACCACGTGTCATCATAAATCATGCTTCTCTTGAAGCTGCACCTCAGACCTACTGCTCAAAATCTGTCAGCTGTCCATCCCTGGTGGCAGTTTCCATTGCATTTTGTAGAGAGTAGATGGTGTGCATGCACTGAAGCAACAGAAAACCTGTTGAAGACATTCCAACACGTCTGGAGGCAGCAGTGCAAAAATCCCAATCCCAGTTCTGCTTTTGATTCCCTCCTGTGACCCCATTAAGCATCTGTGTGCCAGCTTTCCCACCTGTGCAAGACCCCAGTTCCTGTGGGGTCTTGTGAAGATTACTTTCTGTAAGGCTCTTAGGATAATTAAAATAAAGTATTTCCCTTGTGGTTGCACAGATGTCCATATGGAAGAGTCCTGGGCTTCTCAACATAAATGCAACCAAGAGCTTCTGCAGTACTGCAACCATGTTCTACAGAAAGGACCAAAACCTGCATTTAAAGAAAAGAATGAAAGGCTTTTGGGAATAATTTTAGCCAGCACCTAGGATGCTGCTGCTGGGAACTTGTGCTCTGCAGAATTTTACAGGATGATTTAAGAAAGCTCAAAACTCCATTTTTCTGTATAAAAGAGTGAGACTGGGAAAGCTAAAAAAGAAGGCTGGGATGACAAAATGCAGAGAGAAAATATCAGACAGGGACTGTAAAAGAAATGAAAAGTGTTAAACGTCTAGGGAAGGCAGGGCAAGATAGGAAACAATATCCCAGCTATAAAAACCAGAAAAAGCCGGGCTTTAAGAAAGCCCTATATATCAGTGAGTGAGCGGTAGCTCCTCTGGGAAGAGGTCTGAAAGAATTAATTCAACAATGAAGTGGGAAAAGGTAAGGAAGAAAGCGCTGGTGTGACACAGACTGCTTGGAAAAGTCATGGTGAAAGTGCTAATGAAGTGCACATTGTTAATTACCACTGAGCAAGACCCCACTATGCCAAGATGCAGGATCAGAGAGCCTGAGCAGATGGGTTTGCTGACCATCCCATCACAAGCCATGGCTGAACACCAGAGAATTCACAGGAGCTCATAGAGCAAGTGATGACAAAAGGTTGGGGCTGGGTGATGGAAAGAGAAAGAGGATCTGTACATCCTCTTTTCTCCCCATGGAGCTACACACTGTCCTTGCCACAGCAGCTCCATGGCTACCAATGCACAGGGCTAAAAAGCAGTAGCACAGACCCAGATGCCACATCCAGAGCCACCGTTTTTTGGTTGTCACACACTCAGCACCTGGGCACGGAAGGAAGCTGGTCATGCAGTACCACGCAGACCCAGCTCCATGTGGCCAGATGTCAGGAAACACTGATCATTCAGGTTGCTGGATAACAATACATGGCACTGACACAATACCTGTGATTACCAAAGCACTTTGTGAGTATGAACACACCTCTGTCACTAGGAGACAAATTAATTTTTGTCCTCATTAAACGGGAAGGAATTGAGACACAGAAAGGTTACGTGATTTGTTCTACACAGCAAAAGTGAACAGCAGAGCAAGGAAGATGATGACTGACAGACAGTCACCAAATTTCCTCCACACTCCCTGGTTTTCCTCTGCTTCTGGCTGTGACAGACTGCAATACATTTGTACTGGCAGCTATGAGGAGAAAGTACAAAACACAGAGACGGGACTGGGCATTCATACTGGTAACAAGTCTATCCAGCTTTGTGATGGCAAACTGTAGACAGGGAGAGGCAAAAGCTTTTGCAAAATGCTGCCCATTTCAGAGCCAGTCCCTGGATATTAGAATCTGGGAGAAGACATTCACAAAGAACTATTTATTGCATGCACGTACCCCACAAAGCAGTCAATTTTTACCAGTGTCAGACCCAGCAGATGCACAGCTCAAGCAGGAATCCAAATCTGGGCAGATTTTCCTAAAATTCCCACCAAAATCAGAAAAGAGACGGAAGTGCAGAGTGGACTTGTTACTAGCTGATACATATGAAGAGGGAACTTGAAACAATTCAGTTCCTGGCTGACATATCCTGCTCAGGGGCTATTTTCAAACCAGAAAGAAAAAGAGAATAAAAATATTTCCTGCATGGATCTGGACTGCTCTCCCTTCCTGTAATACTTTTGCTGTGCTTGCCAGATTGGAAACTGCTTCTGGCCAAAATGTCCCCACCAGGAACAGAACAGAAACTGAGGTGTCTGGTAATAGATATCACCTAGTAACAGAGAAAAGAGTTATTTCACTTGCAGTCCATGCTGGTATCCCTGATGGACCTGGAAAGCCAAGCATTCAGAAGTTGAATTCATGTTTATGAATAGGTTTGAACTGGTTTGAACTTCTGACATCTCCCTCATTGCTGAGCATCAACCTTGCTGTGGGCTAACACTGGGTGCCTCATTCACCTTGGCTTTGTACCCTGTGAATTCACTAAGCCTGTGGTGCCCACAAGGCAGCTTCTGAATTGCACACTCAGAACTATTTCAAACCCAGCCCCCAGGCTGAGCAGGTTACACTGCCAGCAGTGCAGCAGGTATAATCATAACTCACTGCTGCAGGTGAAGTGAGCTGACTGTCACTCATTTCTCACCCTGAAACCCCTTTGCATGCCCAGTCCAGCCTCATCCCGCAGCAGAATGGTCACACCTTTGCAGATCTTGTCTCTTCTCCCATTTCTGAACTAGGCTCAGCTCCCCCTCCAGCTCCCTAAGGCATACTGTATGTATTTCATGGCCTTCAGCCACACGGAGAATTTGGACTGCCCAGAACTTGTAGAGTCAGGAATCTTGGCCATCTCTATGTTCAGCTAATGAAAAGGAAAGGAGCAATGCTAGGTCGGGACACAGCTGCACTGCTCTGGAAGGCACTACTCAGAAACACAGCTGCTCCTTCCCCACATGACAGTGGCTGCAGGCAAGGACCTGCAGCCCCCTTAGGCTGCCCATTTTGATCTGCTCACACTCCATATCTTTTTTTAATTAGTATAACTTACTGCAGAAAGCAAGAAGCAAAAGTAGATACCACCCCAAGAGAAAATAAGGATTTCAATGAAAGAAGATTGCAAATGTCAGGGTGCATATTAGGGTGCAGATAAACCCACACAGGTGGCTACTACAGTAAGAGTCAGCATTTGCAAACTCAGGGTGGCTGAGTACTTTCTTGCTGTCTCTCCTCTTCCCCACCCACACTTGATGGGAGAGCATGACAACCTATAAAATCCAAATGCCAAGAAACAGCAGGCTTGTAATTTGTATTTGTGCAAGTCAGGCTTACAGTATAGGACAGAAGGAACTCCCAGAGCACTTGAGAAGCAAGAATGTCTCAACCCTCATATCTAGAGCAAGTGCCAGAAAATTCACAGGAACTTCCCCTGCTGAAAACCAGCCTTCAGTACCAGGATCCCACAGGACAGCTGCTCCAGCCTCCAGCCCTCCTTGTGGTTCCCCCACAAAAGGGAAGGAAATCTCAGGGAAATACCAGTGGGCCAGCTCAGAGTGAGGAGGCAGCCCTGTGAAAATCAGCAGGGAAGGAGCTCTGCAGCTGCTGGTGGGGTTTTTCCCACCATGGTCCCCAGGGCAGAGGGAGAGGCTGTGGGAAGGACAACCCTAAGGGCTGGCTGGGAAGGAGAGTTCCCTGATGGTTAATGTGTCTCTAAGCAAAGCAAAATGCACCTCCTTCCATGGAGTAAAGGTGAAATGTAGGCTCCACGCAGCCCCACATGGCAGTGAGAATGCTGCCTCAGCATGGACACTTTGACCTCTCTTCCAAGCATATGAAAACTATTGTGCCTTATCGGCTCTCCTCCACTGGAAACCTCCTGCAATCCCATGCTGGGGACTTAGAAAGAGGTCAGGGAGGGAGAATTTTACATGCTGAATCATTCCCAGACAAATCGTTTCCTTATTATACATGGCAGCCTCCCACGGACAGACTGCCAGAGGGCTCTCTGAAATCGTATTAGGTGCCTTTCCCTTGCTCCTCTTTATCCCCCCGTCATCCTTCTCTCATTTGAAACGTTATAGCTTGCAGTCCCACTGGAGAGGGTCTGCGGGTCATGAGCACGCAAACAGTCCAAGGGGCCCAAGGAAGGGAACAGCACAAGGGCCTGCTGTAAACTGCTCCAGGCTCAGCCACTCCCGCACAGGGCAGCTGCACTCCCGGCTCCCGCTCCCGCTCCCAGCTCTCGCTCCCAGCCCTTTGTGGGACTGGCAGCCAGATGTCAGGATCCAGTGAGCCCAGCGGCAGAGCTGCCCTTCAGACCCACAAGGCCTTTGCTCTGGCACGCTGCCGATCGCGCCTGCAGGTCAGGTGTGCATGCTTGTACCACATCTACCCACACCCCGGGCTCCCTGGATGCAGACCAGGAGCCACAGAACTCTATTTCAAAGAGCATCAAAGGGGAGTTTGTTAATAAGTCCCGAGGAGGCACTTATATCTGTGCCATGCCGAGGCTCCGGTTGCAGCCTCCGGGCTGGAGCTGACTTGCACCCAGCCAGCCAGAAGTGTGGAGAGATGGGGGTAATTCCCCCTACGAACCGCACCACGCTGCGTGGGGGATGACTGCTGCTGGGAGCCCTTGCTGCCAGGGCTGCATGCCTGTGCCTCCCGTGCTGCGGCTGCCTGCGAGGGGAGGACGGGCAGCAGAGGAGCACAGCTGCAGCTCCAAGCCCCTCCGTGAGGCCTGGGGAGAAAAACAGGATATTCAAACTTCACACGGGCGGTTTCTGAAGTTCAGCACAGTGTCTTGATGGCATTACAGCAGCATTATTGTGCGCAGCTGGGGGTAAATTATTCCTTATGTAACTTTTATTTAACATAGCAACTGCCCTTGTAAATCACACTGCTCCAGCCCCAGTCACTGCAGGGACGTTGCGAATCGAGGCTGTGACAGAAGTAATGCCAGATCCGAATCAAACATACAAACCTTTCTGAGGTTACTCAAAACGTGCTCAAGAGCTTTTCAGCAGGGCTGGGTCTGCAGGCTCACATCATGTGCTTGGGCCACTTCTGGCTTATTACTCAGATTCCTCTGCAAAGGAGGGCTGGGGCTGTCCCACAGCATTACAAGGTTTCCATTTATTCCCACAGAATTGAATAGATGTTCTCATGCTGCCCCTCCACTCAAACGCTTTGGAGCCACAAGAATCATTAACACGTCAGGGAAAACAGAAGTCTTCTCTATATATTCACAATTTCCTAAAAATTGTATCATCAAACCTGGCCAGTAGCCATCTCTCTCTGCTGTTTGTTTTCTCCTACCCTCTGTGCTCTGCTTTGTCTTGCGGGGAGCAGCTGCCCCGCAAAGCTCTCTTCTGTTTCAGGAGGGTTCAGCAGTGAGTTACTGACAGCCCCATGATGTTGAAACACATAAAACATGTAAGGCCATTTAAAATGCAGCCATTGGGACTTGTGGCAAACTGTTTCAGGTTCCAGCTTGGAAGTGACTTGTCACCATAAGAGCTCAGTCTCTTGGTGTCGTTTCCAGCATGAGGCTGAACTCAAATGGTGTCTGTCCTACAGAGTTACAAATCCCATTTTAGCCTCTAGGTTCCTCTGAACCTTAACATATGTGCTGTGAACCTCAGGTAAGTAAAGCAAGTCCCAGGCCCGGGAAATGAAACAAAAACTGCAAGTAGAATTTTATTGCCTAGAAACTGCTTTGGAATCTGGACCCACAGGAATTTGCCCAGCACACACAAAGTTGTCCCTATCAGCAGAGCACCTCATTATCCCTTGTGGCTGACACGGCACTGCAGCGTCACAGAGTCCTCATCTCCAGCACAACACAGAGACATTCAGCACAACCGTGAGAGTTCTCCCCAGAGAGGCATTCCTGCAGACACCCATGGGGCACAGCTCTCACAAATCTGCCAAGCACCAGCTCTCCACCCTCTGATTCCATCTGTCTGAGGCCTGGATCAGCTGAATCAGGGTGGCCTGGGCTTTTGTTCTATTTTTCCTGCAATCCCATGGAGCCCTACTGTCCCACTACTGCATTAGGCAAAAGAAGCTGAGACCACAATTGCCCTGAGCAGCTTATATGCAAGACAAGGAAGGAAAAGGCTGGGAAAGGATTATCCCTACACCTGCAGTACTGAAAGGACATGGAGATTAACTAACTTGGGATCACACAAGCAGTCTGTGGCAAAGGCAAGAATTAAACCAGAATTCTCCAAGTCCTCTGCTAGTGCCCTTACCACAGGCCTTTCCTCTCTGCCTCTAATGGAGTGTCTTCAACTTTCAAGGGCAAAGCAGGGAAAGTGGCAGTGCTGCTTTGCTTCCTTCCAGCAGCACAAGCAGAAAATAAGAGTTACAGCACAGGTGGGACTGAAAACAGAGCACTTGGAGCAACAGTGTCAAGTGGGCAAACTTTTTTGACAATTAATGAAGATGTGCTACAGCCAGAGACCTCCTTTCCCCCAGCTGCAAGCTGCTTCCAGCTCCTGAAGTATTTGGATCACTTCCCCATTCCCTCTCTGTAGCGTATCTGGCAGAGTTATGGAGATGTGGACATTTGAGCAAGCAGAGCTGATTTACCTTCACTTGCTTTGCTTCTCACAGTGCCTGCATCCCCTCTGAACATCTGCTTTGTGTTTCATAGCAGCTTTAATTGGGAGCAATGCTGAATGCATAGTAACTAGCTCTTTGAGTTCCACAGTCAGGCTCCAACACTATTTTTTATTTCTAACTGGACAACTCTGCCAGGGCAAACCTGAAAGCACAACTGAGGCAAGCAACTGCTGACACTCTGCAAATATTTTGAGAGAGTGCCCACACAATCCTTTTCCTCTTGGATTCCTCCTTGAGAGGTGGGACAGAAAGAAGAAAATGCATTTATTTGATCTTCCTAAATTGTGAGGCTATGTTGATGTGTGATTACATCTCTTCTTCAGCAGAATGGGCCAACCATATTTTTAAAATCAGTCTTGAGACATCAAATTAAGAAAATCAAGTCATATAATCAGAGCAGAGACTGACCTACACATCCCTGGGTAATTTTTGTCAGGGCCAGATATTTCAGATGACCACTATTCACTCTCTCTGCTGACAGAATTTAGCTGCCATATCTGGAGGTTTCTCAAATATAAACCTCGACTCAAAATGACATTAATAAGCCAACTTTAACAGTCTGGAAATTAAACAAAATTTCTATGATTTCTGATTTGATTTCCATCCTGAAATATACATAAAAGTGATTGATAGACCAGTGCAGGCTTGGCACAGGGCCATCATAATGTTTATTTTCAGAATCCTGAAAGTCCTGATAATAAAGTAAATAAGCCAATTTCTCTGTGAAGTGGTAAAGAGCATGTGACATTCTCCGCCCAGCCTCAGACTGCCTTTTTACAGAAAGTAGGTTATAAATAATCCAATTTCTCTGTGAAGTGGTAAAGAAACAAAGCAATTGGCATGTGACATTCTCCGCCCAGCCTCAGACTGCCTTTTTACAGAAAGTAGGTTGTTTCCAAACAAAAGCACTTTCCAAGCTTGCCATAACAGCCCTGCTTCATGCTTTAAAAAATTTCTGCACACATTCAAGCCTCCTTATGCACTTTGGCAGAAACCCTATGCTCTCCATGATATAGACTGAACCTGAAGCCAGTCAAGTTTTCAAACTTTGTTTTGAGATCCCAGCTTCACGCAGTACCAGGGCTCCAGGCAAGAACACCCCTGAGCATAAGCCAGCCAGATCTAAGGCTGGTTATGACCCTTTATACAAGCCCAAGCACAGCAGAAACTATGAGCTTTGATATAAAAACAGGGGGAAAATGACAGTGAACATCTGAAATGCCATCAGAATCATAGGTACAGTTTTTCATATGTCACTATGTCATTACATCACAGTTTGGTGGACAGCAGATGGGATGATGACCAAGTCTAATTCCAGCCCTAACATCCTCTCTTTAGACTGAATCCATTCTTCATTTAATGAGTTGCAATTTTAATGATTTACTTCCAAAGACACCAAGTCTCTAGTTGGTTTTTTATGTGGCTTGAGGCATATGTTAAATAGGATCATAATATTTACTTACCTCACCAAAGTGGTGGGAGATTTAATGCACCAACTTGCACTTTAATGCAATACAAAAAGATAATGTCTGAAGCAGTTTCAGGCACTATCCTGAACCTCCCCATTCTGTTTTTAAAGCTCAAAAAAAATCACATATTTTTGTGATGTTCTTCCTATTTTGTTCTACACAAAAAGGTAATGAACTAAAGATAAAAACATTAGAATCCAAACAGCCCCAATTTCCAATACTGCAAATTCACAGCAAAAGCAGGCTGGAGGGAATGTAGCTAATTTCTTTTTCATGTTGTTTTGTGTTTCAAGCCAGTTAATAAAAAAAGAAATGAAGTAAAACTTTGTCAATCACAGCTTTGACCAGAAAAAAAGACAAAAGGAAATCCATGAAATTTTCCTTTCCTTGTTCTATGAGCAGCATTTATTACAGTACTCAGGTAGGGCTTGTAAGAAAGTAAGTTGAAAATCAAAATGACAAAACTGATTTCTTGGTTGACAACAACTCTTCAGTTGTGTTTGCTACTCATTTTGAAGATGTAAATGATTACTGTAAGTTTTAAAACACTATTCCTGACTTTACTGGGAGAGAACTTCAGCACAGGTGAACCACTGGAGAGGAACAAAGCAAACTGGCTGGCAGTTCTGAAAAACTGTAACCCAAGAAGTGCCCACCATGCACAGTGACCCTGCATACAGGTGGATCTTTTATGGAGACTGCTTACTTCAAGCAGTAAACTCAAGGCACAGAGAAGTGAGCTTAACTCTTACACTTCATGCCATTTTCATCCTGGTACCTACAAGCAGTGTTTACTCAGAACTCTGCATTACTAGATCTGTTTTCCATGATGGGACATGGGTAGGGAACACACAAGAGTTAAGGCTCTAAGTGGATGATCAGTGGCTGTAAGTCCCAGCTCAATACTGTGGGAACATCGTTGTGCTGCCTGTCCTGGTCACAGCAAGGAGTGCCAACATGCAGGAGGATCTGGCCAAATCACTTTAAAAAAAATCACTTAGAGACCAAGCTCTACATGAAAAACTAAGGAACTGCTGTCTGCTCAACAAGGAGACAAGACTAGGAGGACCATGCCCCACTTGGATGGGAAGGAAGTGTCTAATTCTGCCTGGACCAATCCCTCTCTCAGTATTTATGAATCATTTCACCTACATCCACCCATCTCAGCTGTTGGCCTATTCTTTAATATCTCCAGTAAAACATTAACATAGGAGCACTCAGAACAGAAGTCAATCAAACAGGAAGCATTCACTCTCTCCATGCCTTCCCAAATACAAACAGCTTTTTCCCAGCGCTCAGTCAACATCCCAAACACTCCTCCCTTTCTTTAGGAAACACCTGAGCAAACAGGTGTGTCTAACAGACTGCTCTCAAGTCCAGCAAATCCCCTGGGAAGTAGCTCATGGCTAAGCTGCCCTGTCTAACAGTTGATCCCTTAGGTGAAGACAGGACTCATGGAAGACCCAGCAGGCAGTGCTGTGTAGACCAGAAGCTCTGGTTTCATTTTCAGATCTGGCTGTTGACCTGTGGTGCAATGGCACAGGTCTGTCAGCCTCTGCCTCCCCAAGTGCATTCACTGTTTAAACAGCAAGCCCCTGGGAGAGATATCACTCCTGTCTAAATGAGGGAGGACAGGCTGTGACTACATCAGGCAATTTAGGAACAGTGTTAAAGTGCAGGAAGGCTAGAAGAGCTACCAATGTCTTTTTAGCATTTTCCCGTCCTGGAAAACCTGCAACCATCTGAAGCCATCTCCCAGGATATGTTTGCAGCTGCCTATTGTAACAGATCCCTGGCTTCTGTCAGACCTTCCTGGGTGTCAACCAAAACAACATAAATACTAGAAGGCTGAGAGCTGTCTCACAAGACCAAATAATTTCCATCTGTAACTCAACAGAGTATTTGAACCCAAGGCTATTGAAATGAATGGCTGATATCAGACATCCACTGCACGACCCACATCACTCTCCCACACTGCTTTGACCTCCACTGAAACCATTTGCAATTTTACTTCTTCCGCAGTGGCAGGGATTAATGATTGATCACGGACTTTCACAATGAATCTCTGGGCTTCTGTCAGCCAGTGTCACAAACTTAACATTATCTAATTGTAAGTTTTCCCATTTAATTGCAATATACACCTGCTCAATGTCCCTCTGTATGTGAAAAAGCATCATACTTCATTTAAAAAGCCCTCATTTAAATTCAACAGCTAGCTGCACAGATTTAACCATTAAACTGATTTATGTTGCATAAAAGATCAAACCAGATCGCACCTTGTGGCCAAATAACCATAAAAGGTTTCTGTAAAGATCATTAATTCACCTCCCTGGGCAGTTAGTTTAGCAGTAAATATGACTTAGATGACTTTATCCAGTTAACCTTAATCAATTTGTTATTATGATTAGTCACCCTAAATAACAGAAATGTGAGAGGGGAAGGTGCTACAGTTCAGACCCTGGTAAATGAACAGGCTGCTGGTGTGCTGACCCTAGATTCCCACTCTCCTGGGAAACAGGAATCTATCCTCTGCCTGCACCTCAGGGACCTCAGCCAACCTGTGCTGGGGAGAGCATCTCAGAGGCCGGGCTTTGCCTGATCCTTTTCAGTGGCCTGCAGGTAGGCAGCTCCCACCATCACAACTCAAGAAAGAGAAGGGGCAGAGGGGGACAGAAGGCAGGAACAGCCCATTGGCCTCATGCTATGAGGAAAGCTGGCCCAGTCGTCCACATACCAGCTTGAAAGCTGGCAAGGTTTAATTTGGCAGATCTTGCTCTGTCACAGATTTCCACAATGACCTTGGCCAAGGTATTTCATCTCACTGTATCTCAGCTCCCCAGCTGTTAGGCAGAGACGACAGTGCTTCCATCTCTCACAGGAGTGGTCTTTAAGTTTGTGAGGCATTCAAACATCACAGCTCTGGGAGCCATAAAAACTCCTTAAGTAGGTAGATCCATCACTCTGGATGCTCTGTTCTCCTCTCACCCTGCATGGCTCCATTGACTTCAAACCATTTAACCTGTCACGGAGGATGTGAAATCAGATTCAGGCTCTTGATCTGGCAAAGGGATTGTGTCTTCCTCAGAGCCACTGCAATAACCAGCAGAATGGGACCCAGTGGTGTCTACAGCAACGTAAGTGATCATCAGTACTAAAGGAAATAGGCCCCTATCTCGGCCACCAAAGTTATTCACACCTGAGCAAAGCACATTATACTGACAGCCATGCAAACTGCTGGTATCAACTGATGCCTTTTACACCAGTTTGGAAATAGAGAGAAGATGAGAAGGGGCTTAAATCATAACACTCATACTGGTAAAGGTCATTAGTAAATTCATGCAGTCAGTGGAACAATATTGGTGTAAGGAAGAAAACAGGACTTGGAGGTATTTGGGTGTCTTCCCCCAGTCTCCTGTGGGGCAGAGCCTTGCTCCTGTCACAGCTGCATTTGGTATGCAGTCAGCACATCAGTAAATCATCACTCCCTGCATGAAAGGGCTCATTCTGTCTGTGTGCATTTCTCTGTCTGTGTGTTCACTCTCATCAGTGCAAGGAAAGCACTTTATCCTTCATTTTTATGCTCAGCCACGTGCTTCTCCAGTCTTCCCATGTTGTGCACACAAAGCACTTCTCTTTGCAATATCCACAGATCTCCACCTCCAAGGGAAAGGACTCCAAACTGACACCTGTGTTCAGCATGAAGTGCTGGACACTTTCTCATAAACTCAGTTCCTGCTTCAGCATTTGGTCTGAACAGAAAACAGGGTTATCATCAAAACCAGTCAGTAGGGACCTTTTCACTGACCCCACAGGCTTTAGTTGAGATTCTCTGTTTTCAATTATTTCAATCATTATCACTAAACAAGAGGTTCAAGCATACCTGCAACCTTCAAAGTTGCTAATATGGAACACAGGACATGAGAACAGACAATGTAATTCACTTGGGAAATGCAACATGCTAATGGAGAACCCTTCCTCCAATGTCAATGATTTTTTCCATGAACTTGGTTGCATGATCATATGTTCTTGGATGTAAATTTAGCTTGCTACAAGTGAAGAAGAGGGATTATAGATTTGTACAGCATCCAGGAAATCTCTGTTCTTATGAAAATAGTTTGCACTCTTTGGATGTGGCTGCAGGATCGTGGCCAAAGCAGTATTGTGGAAACTATATAGTCTATCCCTATTTTTAGGGACACTTCCAAATCCACAGAAATTAGGCCACCAATAAAGTCTAAAAATAAAATCTAATGGATTTTAAGAAAAGTGGGGCCTTACTTTTAAGCATTTAAGAAGCATTTACTTAAAATTCAGCATATGTCTAGGGGTCATCGATTTCAGTGGCAGTTATTCATGGATCCAAGTTCTGTCTTGATCTGGGATCTGAAAGCTTCAACATTAGAAAGAAAATGCACAGACGACTTTTCATTTTTATGATTAAAGGCATATCACATCAATCTCATATCAACAAGGAGTCTTTATTTATAGAATATGATATTAAATCTGGATTCCTTTCAAATACTGGGAGTATTTTGTTACACTATGCATCCAGGTGCTACATGTGATTTTGACAGACAGGCTCATCTGAGAGGTGCCAATTAACAAACACTCTCAGAAGCAGAGCGTGACAAAAGTCACAACATCATCAGAGAAGGAATGTGTTTTCTCTCACAGGAGGAGGTATCAGTGAGGAAAAAGTTCGTTCATCTCCTCCAACAATATATGAATAGTTCCCCTCAATTACCCCATTACTCCTTTACTAACTATAAAGAGACATCATGAAGAAATGAATATATATTACATTTCTATTTTACATAATACATCTCCATCATTACTAACAAGTCAGAGAGAGTTAAAACTTGATGAAAAGGTTGTTGATTTTTTATCATCATGTTTGCTTTTAAACTTGCTGGAGTGCTTAAGCAGGCCTGTGAGTTCCACATTTGTTCCTAATTTGCTCTGAAGGCAGGGGGCCAGCGGCAGGGCAAAACAGGCAGTGTCTGGCACTTCTGCTTATTTTCAGATAGAGTTTAAGGCAGGAGTCCAGACCTGGAGGGTGTTTTAAAGTACTGATCTTGAATTTCTACAGTACTTTCCTTGGGAAGATATAATAGTGTCTTATGCACTATGGCTACGATTCTACACTGAATTAATTCAGGCTTCATGTATGAAAAAGAGGATGAATTGGAGGATTGGAGATAGAGATTACTGTGGCCACTGCTTAATACAAACTTGCTGTTAAATGGTACAGAGAAGAAAATCTTACATGAATTCTTATTCTATTATATCTGCCAAGAAATACCCATGCAAAATGGAACAAGGACCTCTTCACTTTTGAAAAATGCTAAGTGATAATTAATGATTTCAAATGTCAGAAATTGTATATCTTTTGGGGAGACTAGTGACACCATGCCTGACTAATTCATCAGGACCAGCTCTCTCATCCATGTCATCATCTGCCAACACCTTTAAAGAGTCTTTCTTTAGGACCAGACCTGTTCAAATATAATTTCCTATACAAGATCTGGCAAGGGCACCACATACCTGAGGCTGTGACTACACACTGCTGAGAGGTGGGGCTTTCTGACCTGCTGGTAACCAAAAATGGCCCAATTCACCCCCTCCAGTCATGTCTTTTAGACAAGACCTGTTGCTGACTCACATCCTGCCAAAGAAGTAACAATCTCACACAAGAATCATCTCTGACCCTCAAGTTGCTTCCTACTGGGTGTGTACAACCCAAACCTCACCTGCAGCATGAAGTAGGGAGGTGCTTATTTATGCTACTAAACTCACTAAGCAAGAAGCCTGGCAATGCAAGCTTCTTTTTACAGATTTAATCTATACCTTAATGTAATGGAAAGACAAGATTTTTAGCAATAAAGCCAACAATGTGTTTTCAAGTTCCTTGGTGCAAGCCCCTTGATGGTTAGTTTTTCTTGTGATCTCAAGTGAATTGCCTTTAAAACTTCCCTATTTCTGAGAGAAAGTAAAAGATCTCATTTTCCTGGGCAACAACTTTAATTCTTTGTTTTGTCAACCTCAGACAAGGGTAGCAGGTTAATTGCTGTTTTTATTGGTATAATGAATGCCAATTATAAGGTGTGTGTTAAATTCCTGTGTTCTAGCTATGTGAAAAAACCAGATCACGTATACCCTCTGTATGCTGCTATCCAAAGTAACAAGAAGTTGGAATATCCCAGGTAACAGAAAACAACAACAACAGCAAAATGAAAATCAGAAAGACACCTCACTACTGTCAATCAGCATGGATCCTGCATGGCCAGCTCTGAGACAAAGCTGAAAAGCTCTGCTCAACCTACACCAGCTCCCCAGATCTCATTAGGCTGAGCTTACATGCTCAGTCTCCACAGAGGTCCTTTACAAGCAAATCCTATGTATAAGGAAATCTTTCTATACCTGAGGGCCATGGGGGCTGCAGCCACAGAGATCTTTGAGTGCTCTGCTGGTTTGGACACAGCCCCAGCCATGTTTACTTCTTCCAGCTGTGCCAGAACCATTCATGACCCCCTGTTCAGTGTGGTGTTTACAGCACAGGTTCTTCCCTCTCCCACGGGAAACTCAAGTGTCTTGACGGCCACCCTGACCACACCTGTAGAATGATTATGGCCTAAAAGAGTTCACAGAGATACATGCCAGTTTAAGAAGCTTATTAATGGACTTGGCAGACAAGGAAAAGTGTAGGATTTAACATTTTTCTTCTTTCTTTAAATGTGAAAACGCTTTGCAGATGCAATTAATCCTGTGTGGTCATCTTTTTCCACCACTTCAGGCAGCTATGTAATAGTCTCAATCAAATTGCTCCTTCGGTGTAAAGTTTCTCTTCAGAGAGTTTTTTTCCAATTTTCCATTCCTCTTCAAGTGGTCTTAAAAAAAGGACTTGGTCAACTGGACTTCAAATGACCCTTGAATGCTGTGCTTACTTTCACAGCAGGATGCTTCAACTGCTTCATCAAATAAGTCTCAAGCTGACAGGTTTGTTGATTGGGAAAGCAAAGTCTCAAACTGAGGGTAAAGGGTACGTCACAAATATTAGTGTAAGTACGGTGAAGGACCTATATCCTTGCAGAGAACAGTGTTTGCCCTAGGCTAAAGTCTGTGCTAATATTTTGAATTTATATCACATCTTCTCAGCTGATCTTACGGGAAAAAGGCCAATTGGATTTTATAGCTCAACAGCTAATAGGATTCTACAGGATTTGATAAAGAAAGAAACTGCCGTTATAGATTTAACTATCCTGTAACAAGGAAAATAGAGCTGTGTTAAATTTCAATATTTTATAAAATATTTGCACTGAAAATAGAGCTGCAAATCCATGTTATGTGTTAATAGTTTAAAATTAAATACCTGGATGCCTAGCTGCTGCTGAACCACATACTGAGAAAAATAAGTTATCCTATAATTTTACAGCCTGAATCTTTGACATCTGCAGTATCTTCCACTCCAGGTGTTCCCTTTGCTTCAGAAATTTGGGTTCACAAAAAGAAAATTGGGACTCTGCAAAAGCTTAATCCAGAACCAAGGTAGATCAAAATGAATTCAGGCACTGCTGCTTATAGAAATATCCACTGTGTTATATGGCACACTAATAGGCACTGGGCTGATGGCACCAGTTATTCCCTCTCCTGAGGGAGAGCAACATCTGGGCTGCCCCCAGACATGTGTAAGCCTCCTTTTTTTAGTACCACTGGCACTGCAGACAGGGACAAGGCAGCCTGAGCTTCCTCTTCAGCAGCCCAGGGGCAGTCAGCACTGCAGCTGCCCAGAGGCAATTGCTAACACCACAAGATACCAAGAGCTTGTTGTTTTTACCAGACTGGTTTTGAGGAGAACTGAACTGAACTGAACTAGCAGAGAAGAAAAGAATCATTAAAAATTTGTATGCAGGCTCAAGGGTGGAATTGACTGAGAAGGAAACAAAATCTTGAAGGAAGCATGTCAGGGACCTCTTGTCCCAAGTGGACAAGACAGTGAAGCATGGATTAAGCCCAGCTGATACTGACAGCTCTCTACAAACATGACCCATAAGAAGGTAGGTCCCTCCTGATGAGATGATTGGGGCAAAAAGAGCTGCCCTCCAAACTGAATCTTGGCAGACAAGAGCCAAATAAATGTATGAGAAAGACCATACCTGATCCTAGGGAGAAGATCTGACAAGTTAGACTCAGGAGCCAGAAGACATTTACAGTGGCAGCAAAAAAATAAACTCTCAACTACAAGCTTGGAAGCAACAGGCTTGCTGAGCCAAGCATCATCTTCTAGATAACAATCTAATGAGAAATATCTCCCCAGCTCCCTTTCTCCCTCCCTCCTCTCTGTGTACATCCCTTTGATGTACAGCTGCAAGGGCTGGCCAGGTGCAATCTGTTTTAGTGAGTAATATACATACAGCTTTGTAAAGTATTTTTAAGACTTCAGGTGAACCTGGGTTCAATGTTTTATGTCTGTAAGTGTCAGCTCCTCATAGGGAAGTTCAGCAGCTGCTGGCTGAGTACACCTCCTCACTTGGAAGGCACTGTGCCTCCCCTCTCCAGCTTGCAGGTACCTGAGTGAGGAAGCTGAGGTGCAGGACAACCCTGCATCTTCCTAAAAGAAAAGGCTGATCAGGGAGCTGGCTCTTGGGGAAGGAAAGGTAGTTGAATGTGAGTTTGTAAGGGATTCAATCATTTGAAGTCTCTCTGAACCTGTAGGGTTCTGCCTGTGAACTAAGGACTCTTCACTGCCTGTGAAGAGAGGGAAGGGGCTGGGGATTTTCCATGTGTTGGCTCCTCTAAACTGGGCCACCAGGCACACATTTACTTCTCCATTACTCAGCTTCCAAAGTGAGGCCAAATTGTTCATCCTGGCAGTGACTCCTTTGCACAAGTCTAGCCACACACTGTGAAGCTGGTTTGGATGATTCCCTTCTCTTCACCGTGCAAAGATGAGTCTGTTTAAACTTGCCTCCATCTCCAAGAGTAGGTGTCAGGAGTGCACTGCTGGGCAGACACCCAAGACAGCTCTCGACAAGCTATGCTGAGCTTTGAGAGAAACATAATCACTTTCTGTTTGGCACCTGGGAGCAATGTAACCACACTGCCAAGCTGATGCAACCTGCTTCCAAGGAAGACTAACCCAAAAAGGCATCACCCTGGTGTCATCACCTGGCTCTGGATTGCTAAACAGGCACCTCCCAGGCTCACCTGGGCATTTCTGAGAAATGCTGCTCTGCCCGACATGAGCTGCGTTCCATGGCAAACCATCTGCTGCTGCCCACAGCTGGAACTCCTGCCTGACAGAGGGAGGTGCAGCCCCCCGCCCCGAGGCACACACCCAGCTGTGTGTGCATCCACAGACACTGGCAGAAAGGTAACAGTGAGACAGGTGTCACAGGATGTCATTGTAACACACCCAGTGCTCATGACTGTCCTGCTCACTGGAGCTACTCCCCTGTATCAACACATGCCACTTCCTTGACCCTCAGTAAGTGCAGACAGAAGTGTCTGAGCTCAAAGCCAAGTGCCAGCCCCACACGACATGTACAAGTCAAGAAACATCCACTCCCTTCTTCTTCTGCCAATCAGTAGATGCTGGATTCCATCTACAGGTTTTTGCCTCTCCCCACACAGACAACGAGCAATTTCCAATATACGCTCTCATTACGCTCCAGCGGAGCAGACGATAAAGGAAAGGTAAGCGTGCAGAGGACTGTCTGCACACAGCAGCCAATGATGGGGAAGCTGTCCTCATCCTGCAAAATTGACTCAGACACTTCCAGAAATTCACATCAGATATCCAGCCTCTCTGAGCAGATAATAAATACGTCTGACCCAATAATCCAAGTGTTATCTGTGTTTCAACTACCAAATCAAACAACACAGCCACACACCTGATGTAATTTTAATAACATAACACCACAAAGAGCAACGGAGCACAATAGTGAAAGCAGACAAGGGAACATTGATTTTCAGATTGCATTCCACTATAAACATCAAACTGCTGGTGGTTTATCTGAAACATAAGCACACCTAAGCAGAGCAAAAGAGGCTGAAGTTCATGCATTTAGGCTGAAGAGTGCTAATTGTGCCAACCCCAGTGGATCCTGCAGGCAATCTGCCTCTGCCAGCCATAAACAGGAATTCTTCATTCAGGATCAATGCAACTTCAGCTACAGTTGTACTAATTGTAGTAGCTGGATATTGACAGTGTTCGTGTACGTGTCATGCATTGCAGCTTCCTGCCTACAGGGGAAGAATTTAAACTTGTTTGAGCACAGATGATTATAACTTATCTTAAAGCCTTGACCAAACTCCTTATGCTCATGGTATATAAGTTTTAACATTTCAACATCCTGAACGCAGTCAGCTCTCACTGACTGCTTGTAGTCCCAGGAAGTTTTTCAAGTGCAGCTTCTGGGGAACCTGTCTGTAGGAAAAGGAGGCTCACTGCTAGCTTTTGCTGTCATTTAGTTGGTTATCAACCAGATATATCTTCCCCAACAACACATGAATTATTCCTTTGTACAGCCAGGAAATAAGATGCAAAATTTTGTATACTGCACTTTTGCCTTTAATTACAATCAGATAAGGGATCTGAGTTTCCTTTCAGAACCTACTTTCCACCTTTAAATATATATGTGAGGACACATATTATGTTTCTTTGGCTAAACCTTAATCCCTTAATCCCTCAATCCATCTCCTCATCCAGAAGACATAAGCTTCCAAGACATATACCAAATGGCACAGTTTAGACAAAAAAGACTTAAAACTTTAACCACCATCTCTACAGGAGGGTTGAACAAACACTGGCATGAGCTAGGAAATAGATAAATCCTGTGGATTTATCTTCTGGTGAAGATGAGCTCAAATAATATAACTTAAAAAAGCATTAAGGTAGGAACACTGAAAAAGACATCACCCCTGGATGCAGGAGAGCTTTCTAGGGATGAATTCTTTATACACTGGTGCAATGCATGCTGCATAGATTCTGCCCTGAGCATCTGCAGCTGCCTGCTGTTAGAGGCAGACACCAGGAGAAATGGGGCTTTAGAGTGCTACGTCTAGTGAATGACACAGAGGAGAACTTCTAAACTCTGATGGTTTTGATGGCTGTCAGTTTTGATCCTGTACTACTGCAACCAAGAGGCAACTTTCCTTCTTTACTGAAACACCGAACAAACATCAAGGGACCTCCTTCTGTCTGGACCAACAAAATCTGCAGCCAGATCTCAGCAAAAAGTCAGTACTTACTCATAGCACAGTAATACTTTAGTGCTTGGATTTCCCCAGAAGTGCAGTTGTCACAGAATGGAGATGGCTGGATTGAGCAGGTACAGCCTCCAAGGAGATGACAGTGGCTAGATACTTCCTTCCATGGGAATTTGAGGAGGATTCCCTACTGATTTCATCAGCAACATGGTCATCAAGACAGATGATTCATTTACCTAGCTGATAAAAACATCATATTGGCATTCATACCACACTGGTCCAACCATAACATTTTCTGGTTCTTTCAGAGCTTTTCAGGCACCCCAGAGGCTCAGTGAATATCACTTCACCATAACTGCCTCCCCGAAACATTTGCCAGTGTGCAAACACCTAAAATTGTGAATTTACACAAGGCAAGATGCTTCTAGACAACTGTCAGTTTTTCTTTGGCAAAAATACAGAGCTGGTCACATTTTGGAAGGTGTTTAAAGCCTAGTATTTGCAAAGAACAAGAGACTCTACAAAGTAAATAAAACACAGAGCTTGATTCTCCACCGGACACCTCCAATTTTACACCGGTGCAACAGTATCAAACGAATGGCCAAGAATGGCTTATGGTCTGGAAAACATATTTTTCTGTGGGAGATGTAGAGAATTCAATCATGTTAGCTTATCAAAGAGCAGGTTAAGAGAAGATCACAGTCTTTAAGTACCTGCACAGTATCTGGTCCTAGGCAGTTCTTTAATCTGGCACATCAAAGCACTAGAAGGTGAAATTAGGCAAACAAACTGGAAAAAAGCAAACATTTTACTCTTTACCTACTCCTTCAACATGGGATGCCATAGAGTGTCAAATTCTTAAATGTAAAAGTTTGAATTTCTCCCTAGTACAGGTATGTTCTTACACACTCATATGTTATTGGATTAAATGCCAGAATTAGCATGTGAAAGTCCATGTTCTGAAGTTTTACAGAAAATCAGACTAGACACTCAGAGGCTGTTCTGCTTTAAAAAGAAAAATAAATACACAATAGAGTTATGGAAGCTATATGAAATAAAGTTACAAAAACATACAATGTAGTAACAACACTATCATTACTTTTTGACATTTAAAATACATCTTTGAAAAAAAAAAAAAAAGCTTGATTATGAAGCAGCAGGTAAAACGTTTTTCCAATTATTTGTAAGGAAGTTGGCTCCCTTGCCACTTCCACTCATGCAATTTATTTTGAGGTAAAGCGAGGAGGTTTGGACTTTGTTTGGACGGCTTTATTGTTAATTTCTCCTCTATAAAATCAATACTGAGGCATTTTCACAATTCCCACATGGAAAAAGCACATTCATAACCATGAAGATGGTCAGTTTTCAGTCTGGAATGCAGCTGACCTTTCCTTTTTCAGCCATTGCAGTTTCTTAGCCTCCACAAATGGATATTTACTCTTTTTTCTTTATTTCCTTTTTTAAATTTTTTTTTTCTTTTTTGGAAACATTCCATTCACAGTGTGCTAGGGGATTTCACTCAAAGTAACACATGCTCCACAGATTAGCAGGCTCTTAAAAATATGCTTCTTTTCTCTTTATGGGCTGGTCTATTAAAAAGAAGTTAGCAGAAAGACACCCGTTACTTCTGTGGGTATTGGATTGGGGCCTAAATTATTGCTAGTGCTGAACATGCACAGTCAGAAAGCATTTCAGAAAACATGTGCTTTGAGTATAAAGCGGATTTCCCTGAGAGCCTTTCCAAATTCCAGTGACTAGTTCTGGAGAAGACATCTGCTCTCCCATGGAGCTTCTCCCTGTAATAATGGGCAGGATCAGGCAATCCCTGAGTACTCACAGAGGGGTTTTGTATCACTTATCTCAGGCTTTTTGTCCTCCACACACACACAGCTCTTTTATACACCAGGTTCTCACTTCCCACCCTACCCTGGCAGCTTCTCCTCTCTAGGCCATTCATGGGAATAATGCCGGCAGCTCACAAAACCCAAATTGTTAGTGAAGCACCAGTTTTGATGTGGTCACATTCTCCTGTGGCTGCACCATGCCCCATAGACACACCACATGTATATGTACATCAGATGCGTCTTGTGAACTGAGGAGAAATGTCTCAATGGATCCAACTATTGCATGTGGTGTACAAAGGACATTTTGCAGAATCCTAAACATTTCCCTGGCAAGACCAGCAGTGGGCTCACCAGTTCATTACCTATTGCTAATTACAACCTACCAAGTGACCTGAAACTACTCAGCAGCACTGAGTATGCTTCCATGGGAAACACAAGAAAGCTAAATCTCTCCACAGTTGGCTTAGAAAAGATTAGTTTACAGAGACGTCTGTTCCTTGTCAAAAAATTCCTTCCATTTCTTTCTTTCATGTTATACACGGACAGATCATTATTGGCTTGAAATTGCAGAATCCATTTCTTCCCCTTAAGAAAATCCATGGTAAGTCTTACTGGGTTAAACTAGTAATTTAAAAAACTAAATGAAAACAGGCAGAAACAGGTTTCTGAAGATAAACACAGGTTTAAAAAATAGTTTTAGTTTTAAATGGAAACAGAAGTGCATGCATAGAGAGCTGATTTTTTTTTTTCCCTAAGTGAAACCAGAATTGGAAATCCAGTTGTGAGCAATCTGGACTGCTGAGCCACTCACTCTTATTCCAGTTACTTCTCCATTTCTCTGCTACTGCAATGCTCACTTACTGCCTCTAGTCTTTAATTCGGCATCCATCCATCCCATAAACTGTTTATGGCATCAATGTTCTATTAAGTGCAACAGGGCCTGGGGTCTATCAAGCTGCACAGAACACTTGCCCCTCTGCTCAGGGTTTGGTCTGAACTCCTAACAGAGACCCCTCAGGCAAGACCCACTCCTAACAGAGACCCCTCAGGCAAGAAACAACAGGAGCCTGCTTAGATATTAGTACAAACATTTAAAATTCCAGATCGTTTTCTAGAACCAAGCTGTTTTCTTTATTATTACAACTCTCCCATTACTTTCCTTAACTGGTTTTAAAGCTCTTCAGAAGGAGATATGTCTTTATCTACAAAGAGGGAAACTGCACAGGAAAAACTGATAACGGAGTCAGAATCAGAACTTCAGCTCCTCAGTCCTAGGCCAGCACCAAATACACTAAGCTACACTGCCTTTCAAGAAGCTGCTACAATCAACTCCTTTAACTGTTGCATTAGTGCTTTGGGATGTACTGGGATAATTTTAAATGCCTCCCACCCAGGGAGACGATCAAGTTAGCTTGTGCATAAAATATGCTCATGTGCATTTCTGGTTTGATCTCTACAGTATCCTGTGTGTTTAAGGCTGAAGCAGAAGAAACACTTTCAGGATACTATCTGTTTCCACCAGACTGCTGAAATGGGAGAGTATAAGGACATGCATGGGAAAGTCAGGAATTGATTCACACATATGTCTTATCTGTTCCAGTTCTGGTTGCATTAACAGCGAGACTCCTGTGAGTTCTCTCTGCTGGGTATGCTCAATGTCAGTTTAGGAAAGGGAAAACTATTCAAGTCCAGCTCCTAAAGAAATTCCTGCCTTACCAACAGTGTCGTGGCACTGCTGAAAACGCCAGACACAGTGGAGCTACAGAGTTTAAAGCTAAACTCATCAATATGGAGAGGGGAGATGGACATCTCTCAAATCTGCACACTCATCAGGTCCCTTTTTCCCTGACAGTTTTGCTTCAGCCCATCTCAAAGGTGCACTCTTGAGCACTGCAGCATTTGAGCTCTGCTCTCCTCACAGCATGTGAGCTGTCTGACCCCAATGGCCCTGAGGTGATAGGGGTGACAAGTGACATCTGACAGAGAGTGACAAGAGAGAGCACTTGCAGACCTAAGATGCCAAAAAGGATCCTGGAACATGGAGCTGGGCTCTTAGCTGGAATAGTAACTCTTGGGTCCACAGGTATTAACTGTTTGAATTTGATCATACCCTCAGTTTTTGAGGAACAGATTGTGACCTAAGCCAAAAAAAGGGACCTGGCTAAGGAATGCAAAGAAAGTAGGAGCTGCCTTTAATAAAGGATGTATTCAGTTGGTCCTCACAGTCCAAGTGTGTACAATGTGCTTCAGACTTCTTTATATTCTGGTTCCACTCAAAAACACACAGTTAATTTAGTCCAGTGTTTGGGGGAAGGAAGATCATTCATCTAGAGACAAGAATGCATCCTGGAAAGCTAAAGAACTGCTTGCGGAGCTACTGCTTTCCAGGAAAGTAGTCAGGGAGTCAGAACAAACAAGGAACTCAACATGAGCTCCCATTTCAGTGGGATCAGCAAAGCCATACCTCAGCAACAAATGGAGAGCTGAAGCAGAAATGTCATTTAACTTGAGTTGAAACAGTAGATACTCTACTGCAGCTCATCTGCACCAAAACAGTGGGACGCATTCGCACCACCTAATGAGCAGCTGACCTAAGAGGGCAGTAACACCAACACAGCTGGAGCCTGAAGACAATATGGGAACACAGATTTGACATTTAAAAGCTGGAGAAAACAGAGTGAAAGTGGTGAAGACAGCTCTGTATTCTCTGAACTATCTCAGGAGGGTGGAAGATGAGAAGCAGCAGCACCGTGGGAACATCCTCTACATTTCTGAGCAATTCAAGAGAATGTGCTTCTAACTTCAGCACTTGGAGACTCCTTGTTTCCTCTCCTCCAGCAATTAACACAGAGGATAGGCCTGACACACAGGATCACACGACACGAAACAGCTCTGGAGACCTTTGGGAAGCACACACCCATGCTGGCGTTCAACACTGTGCTGGCCCTGTTCTCCAAGCACAGACCCTTGGTGAGCTGAAGGATGCACTGGCAAGCTGCACCTTCAATAGGGGCTCACCATATGGGACAGAGGTCCCAGCACTCCCCAGCAAATGGATGGCAGATGGCGCTCAGGGATTAAGAGAGCTCTCTGTAGGTGTGCAGCCAGTACAGATGTGACCGGTATACGACCATGATCCCCACTGCTCAAAGTATTTTCTGACACCACACCAAAAAATTTTAAGTCTCTGGCTCAGCAATGGTTAAACACATACATCCAAGTACCTGCTATAAAGCAGGAAGACTATCAGCTTTCCTTCACTTATGGAGCCATCCCTCTGTGGCCTGGAAAATCCACAGTGATGGTACAAAATAAAAAACTGCCAGAATGGCTCGATGTAAGTGTGTGCAAATGCATCCAGGATCCATAAATATTCCACGGCAGGGAGGGCAGGCTAAGCCACCCTCAGTGTGTGCATCCCAAGTTAGCTTTGCAGTGCTAACAAAGAGAATACATGAGGTGTCTCTTTGCCCAGACAAACACAATAGTCAGATTCAAATATTCTCTGTGGATGGCTCAGAAACAAAACACTAACACACTAAACATCATTCTAATGCGAGTGTCCATCCCTGAAGACCTGATAGTTCAATTTATATGAGACAATCTTGTCTGCATAACTGGAAAAAGGATGGCATACCTAAAATGTTCAGAATTGCCATATGGTTTAATTTACCATAAGATTTTCCATGTCCTTCTCCTTTGCTTGGCTTTGGTCTGTTATCTGATAATACAGAAGGTGAAAGAGGAACTTCTGTTGGAAGCCTCCAACACACCACATTCTAAATACATTCAGAGTTAATGAGAGGAAATAAGGTTTTTCTTAAAAATGCTGTTTCCTCCACACTCAGAAGACAGGGGAGCCTGTTGAGGCTAGAGAAAGCTATAAATTTAAAATGCAGCTCAGTGACCTAAATGGTGGTGTCTAGAATTAAATACTGCAACACAGACAATCCAGGGTCAATACTGGTTCTGCCACTGACCCCTGCTCATTCCCTCAGACCTCGCTGCAGCCCTGGTTATCCTGGTTATCATCTTGAAAATGGATTTCAAAAATGGAGTTTTAAGTAGGCAATGTGATTGGTGCCTGTGCTACAGTTGAAAAGGTGCCAACAATTTTGGGCAACTATAACAATACCACTCTGGATCTCACTTCAGATTCAGCTTTTTTTTTTGCTAGACTAACAACAATAAGCTAAGACATCCACTCCCCTGGTAGTGGCACCTAAACACCTGTAGAAATCTAAAAACCTGTCCCAGAGTCATAGGTTTAGGATCCAACATTACAGCTTGGACTCCTCTGTAGTTTAAATCACCAAGTAAGAAAATTCCTCATTTGATTGAAACCACTCACGTACAAAGCTCTCCTTACTGATCGAAGAAAAGTGATTATCTGCTTTATTTTTTGAGAAGGAAAACGACTGTTCCTAAAAAAGAGCTCACAAACGCCAATGTCCATTTTCTATAGAGTTCTGAATTACATTTCACAGCTCCAGATAAAAATTAATGACCTCTGCAGTGTGGAGAATACTCCAGCTGGGATCACTTTTTCTTTTATTCCTAATGCCTTACAGCACAAACACTGAGCAAAATGTCCTCACAGATATAATTGTGTTATATCACGATACTAGACAGACACGGTGCTGAGACCAGACAGTAATTTACTCACTGAGGCTCTGATCCAGTTTCATTGAAATCAATGTAAAGGTTTCCTCCAACTTGAATGGCTATTGACTGGATCAATCTTTTTCTCTTCATAGCTGAACACAGCCATTTCCCATTATTGTTCTGTGACCTTGCTTTCTCATTAAACTTCACTCAAGATACAGAGTACTGCATATGGAAGATAACTCAAGAGATTTATTCTACCCAATCATGTCTAAATAAAGTAGTGACAAGCAGGAGAACATACTTCTTTTCCTACCATGCAGTCTGCTGGCCATCATGAGAATGTCAAGTTTTACTTTAAAGGTAAGGCAAAATCTTAAATATAATATCCAGACCTCAGCTCTACAAAGTGATGGAAACATGTGCAGTGGGGTAAGCTAAGGACGAGTTGAACTGCAGTGTTGCTGGGGTTTGTTTGAATCGGACACTTCAATGCCTGTAACAAAAGTTTGGCTGTTTGTGCTCCTTTATTGAACTCTGCTGGGTCATCCAGTCTCTCGCTCTCGCACACAACCACACTATTGATCCTTTTCATAAACAACCATGATCCCCACTAAACACACTCCCCTTTCAGAAGCTGTGACAGAAAACTGCCTCTCACTTCTCTAGTGGCCGGAACATTACAGCTCCCAGTCTGAACTCACAACCAATAGATACACTCCTAATCCTGTGCCAGCCTAGTACTTTAGCTTAAATGGTTCTTTCCTTCCCTGGTATTAACACTTGTGATATGTTTATGAACACTTATATTACCTTTCCACTTCCGCTCTGCTGGGCCAAGCAAGCCAGGCTGTTTTCATTTCCTCTCTAATGGTGGCTCTTCACTCTGTTTAGACTACTTTGTACCTTGCAGTACTTTAAAATACTTGCACAAGTTTAGACAAATTATTATATTTTACAGACAGATTAAGCTATGATGACCTTCTGAATTACTCAGGGTACCTGTAGTTCCTGCATTTTGGACATAATTTCAGGTTGAACTAGGTCATATATTTAATAAGCAAAGAAACAAATCCATTATACTCTAATGCATCAGGTACTCTAATGTGCTCAGGCACCAAAATGGTCAGAAACTCAGTGAAGGACATTCAGAGGGTAGAGCAGTAAAAACCAGCAGCCATGAAAAATGCTGCATTGTTTTAACAAATACATGTTCTATGATATGCTGAGCATCACAAAGTGCTTTCAAAGTTAAACTGGTTATTTATCCTACATTTATAACAGTATCAAGCTTTTCTTTACAAGGGAGACTTGTAGAAACAGTTCCACTTGTTTTTATTTCTGTGCAAATATTTAAAATCATTCCAGGAGTACAAAGGGAAACAGTAATGGAGAAAACCCAGAGCTGGAAAGGGAAATTTATTAAAGATAAGAGTCAAACTAGCTTTGAGGCTTTGACCCAAACAAAAAAAATATGGAAAACATAATGGCAACATTGGGTATTACATTCTATTTTGAAAACAATAATGTAATGTAACAATAGGTCTTCATGCAGCAGAGTATGTTCATCCCTTGGCTATAGGTGTTCAGCTGGTGTGGGTGTGCAGCATGCAGAAACATCCTATCGGGGTCCAAGACATCCTTGGACTGACCCTTCCAAAAAGAGCTGAGGCATCCCTGGGCACCCCTCTTCATTTCAGTGACTCCAGCCATCTGGCCCTAGGGCTCACTCCTACAGCAAAGCACCTCCTTGGACTGGGGATTGCTTTGAAGCAAGTGGATCTACTTGCAGAGGAAGTACTAATTTTGCATGAGCAAACACAGCACAACCTGTGGCTTAGCTTTAAGAGGTCCTGATCCCCACAGCTTCCATTGGCTGCCTCTGAAGCTCAGAGTCTTCAAAAGCAGAGCCAGCATATCCTCAGGGCCTGATATTTCCTCAGCCTCAGAAGCACTGAAAACTAAAGCACAAGGGTTATCAAAGGAGCGTGTGAAACGTACTAGATTGTGTACTGTACATTAATACTAAATGTGTATCTGTCTAGTGCTCCCTGCAGCTGCTCTGCCACTGAGACACCAACCAGGACAGCTCCACAATTGGAAAAGCAGATGGGCTGTGATATTTCCATTACAAAGAACCAAACAAGGTCTTGCTGCCCACAGGTCCATGGACATATGCTTCCCCAGGACTGGTGATTTATGAGCTAGAAAATGGCAAGGCACTGCATAAATCTGTGGAGGTTCTAGTCTAAAAAAGAAGATCTGTGAACACTGGGGTTTTTCCATCACTGGCCATGTAAACACTGCTGCAATAAGGAATATGAGTATTGTTAAGTCTGAATCTACAGCTTTCCTGTAATGTCTGGGTTTAATTTCCAATAAGTCTGCACTTTACAAGGACATATTTTTTCCCCAGTTTTCTTTGGCTCTCTTTTCCAGGATCTTATATTTTGTTACAAGGGAAAGAAAGCAAGCCATAAAATGTTTTAAAAATAGCATATCCTATGGATATAGGGCAAGACACATCTTTAAAAATATGAACCAAACCATCACTTCTTTCTCTGCCCTTTCAAAGGCTTTTGCAAATATTGCAGTTATTGCCCTATCTTTATTTCTGAAAACAATTGCACTTTAAGATCTGGCCATCCCTTCTTGCTATCAGCTTCATTAAAAGCTTCATTAAATGAATGACTTCACTTTGTACTGAAACAAATTAGGAATACTTACATGATCAGTCAGCTGAGCAGCGGATAATGAACAGCTGAGAGACAGTAAACAACCTAAATCAGTACAGCTGTTTAAAACGCATGGACATGACTCTCTTTCAAAATATCCTGGTGAAATAAGATAAATATTCTAATACATACACTCCTTCCACACCTAGATTTCCTGATTAGCCTTGTGTGGTCTGTTGCAACCATACGGGATCCAGGACAGAACTGAGGGCAGAAATCAGTTTACCCCTACTGCACCCACTTCTCAGCTGATCTCACTGCCGGGTGTTGGCAGTAGCACCGGGCAGGTTCCCTTTTTATCTGAACTCTCTCCAGCCAATTCCTCTTAACCAGCACTGAAAACGCCTTTTAGTCTACAAACACCTCTAAGACTGATTTTATTGTAGTCCATAAGAATTTGCACAAAAAAAAAAAAAACACAAAAAAACCCTAGAAAACTTAGACGAGGAGCTAACTCTGAGGAAATCCTGGTAGTCCCATGAATGCTTCTGTAAATATGCTTTGGCATAAACATCTGCAAAACTGACTCATTTAAGCCCCCCATTTTCAGTGAACACTTCTCCCATTCACTCAGACTGATGACAGATTCACATGTGGCTTGCACCACTTTACATTACACCAGCGGCCACCAACAAATGAGAGCCATGCAAAACCACAATTGGCCACTCTCAAGCAACTCTAAAACTGAGATTTGTCTCCATAAAAGCCTATATGAACACTTACTTTAAGTAACAAACAAATTTATCAAGTCACAAATCCCTGTGTGAAGACAAAAACCAGAGCTATACTTGTTGAAAGCAGCTGCTGTGATTTAGATAAGGGATCTCGAATCACAAAGAAGCTCCCTGTTTAGCACAAGCCACTGATTTATGGAAGCAGTGGCCTGAGCAACACATTGCATTTTCTAAAAGGGCCATGGCACCCCTACTACCAAAACAGGCAATATAAGCTCTCATCACACACAGATGAGAGAAAAAAAAACAGATTCTCTGTATGTACACACAGATTTGTATGATAATCTTTAACACAAATCCACCCCAGAGACACAGGTGCATACAAAAAAGTCTGAAACAAACTCCTACTTATTTCTAATCCAGGAAATCAGACTAAAATTCCTCAGTGGGGTTTGGCTATTCTATTTGTTTTATTTTGTTTTGCAGAAGGAGAAAATCTGTACTCTGTACTCCCAGGATCAGGAGGTGCTGTATGCCAAATGTCAGCATGGAGCACATTTTTACAGCCAGCTTCTAAACCCATGAATAAAGAAAAGGGCTTAGCGGAAATACTGACAGAAGTTTAACCACAGTGGGCCAAAGTTAGCCCTGTGTAGGTGCAGGCAACTCCACTGATGTTAATGGATTTACACCAGGGCTGGAGTTGGCCCTATGCCTCCAGCTGGCACAGCTGAAATCTGCAGGCGTGATACAGAAAGACAGCAGCCTGGAGGGACTGGATGCTTCCCTCTGAACCTGGCAGGATTCACGTTCATCAGAATGGATTGCATCAATTCCTTCATGAATGAGCACCTGCAGATTCACCCACGATCAGCTCTAAGGAAACTCAATGATGCCAGTTTTTCATGGGGCAGTGATTATGGATTACAGTGCTCCCAGTAAACTGTAAAGCCTGAGGGATGATAATGTGCCCCTCACTGGCAGAAACCTCCGTCAGGCCTCCTTTTGCACAGTGCTGTGCTTTGTTTTTTTCCCTAAGAGAAAGACCACACAGGGTTTTTGACATCCTGTAAATGGAAAGCTGTAGTTGGTTTCTAAACGTGATGAATCCGATCCTGAGGGCCTTAGCTTCAGCAGGGAATGAATGAGCAAGCTCAGGAAAAACAATGGTGCATTATCAAATTAATTTCACAGCACAGATCACGTGAGATTCCCCGGAGTCCCTCCAATGCCAAAACACAATCCAATTGTGTAGATCAGCGGCACAACTGCTGTCATCAAGAGTAAATTAACTGGCCAGACTCATCCCCTGGTGTAACCTCACTTGAATTACTGAATAGGACAGTGGGATCCTGCAACAGACAATTTTAATATGGAATTTAACCAGTTTCAGGTTTTTCCAGTAAGCGGAATTTCCAGTCTTTGCCTAGATTAGAAGATCTAGTAACATTGCATAAAATCCTGTTTTATATAAGAGCTCCATGTGGACATAAATTTTGTCCATATTGAGTTCCACTGCTTTGAAGTAAATCATGCTTGCTCCAGTTTCATTAATAGAATGACAGTCGGTCACAGCAGGTGATCTCCAAATTTACACACACAGGGAGGCACAAGCACCCTTACACAGCCTGACATAGACTGCATCTGTATTACAATCAAACTGAAAGCGATGTAGGCTACCGTCCTGCAAAGAATTTTGCATGGGCACCTCTAGAAATGTATCTTGCTAAAAAGCTACCCTGAGCAAAGCAGCTTTGTCTTAGCATATGCTGAGCACCTTGAAGTGTGCACAGACTGAAATAGACCAGCACGGCAGAATATCTTACAACACTGTGGAACCAACAAGACAGGAATGTTGGGGATTTAACTGAAGACATTCAGAGTTAAGTTATCTGCTACCATGAGCTGAAAGATGAAAACTTTCTGACTGCAACTTCTGTAGCTTCATGACAGACTAAGTCCTGCAGATGAGGCAGACACTCAGCAAGAGCTATGGTGTTACTTGCAAGCCACAGTTCTACATCTCACATGCTCTTAATTCAGCAGTGTGTTCTGAAGAAAAGTGATGCTGATTAACAGTTCAAAAAATGTAGTGATACAGCAGAGAACAGTGATATCATACATGACATAAGAGGTATGAATCAAGAAGTTAAATAAAGCAAAGGGCAAGATACGGTAAGATGATGAATCAAGAAGTTAAATAAAGGAAAGGGCAAGACACTTAAAACCCAGCAAGAATATTGTGGATATAAGTGGGTGGAAAGAGAAAGACCTGGGTTCATAACTGCATTCACAAGCCGCCTGAGCCATTATCAGGGCAAAGCTCTTACAAAGACAAATGAAGCTACATCATTATATTAAAAAACATTTTCCTAGCAGAGGTGAAAAAGCATTAATAGAGCTGTTCAATACAGTTCTGTCTTGTACCCAAAGCAGAGGAATTCCTACTTGAGTAGGTCCAGAGAAAAACCACCCATACTATCAGACACCTTATGGATCTCATGAGCTTAGACTAGTTTAGGAAAACAAAAGCTGAGAGGGGAAAATATTACTAACTATAAATATATCAGTATAAAATAGCTATTTATGTTAATAGGAAGTGTTCATATGGGAAATTAAATTATATAAGTTGTCTCTAAATAGTATTAACTTACACCTGCAAAAGTACTTCTGGCTATCAAAGGGCTGAGTTTCTTTAATAATGTTCCAGTGAGAAGAGTGGGGACAACACAACTATTAAAACTGGGTCTTGCTGGGGCTGAACAAACTATCACCTATCAAGAACAGGCAGCAGGGTCAATAGTCTGGAGATGTCATCCCAGTCTTGCTTCTCTGTGGGGTACTTGAGACTACCCAGCCTTGGTGAGGAACAAAAGTCCCACTATACATGGACTTATCACAAAATGATGGACTCTTACTATACTGTAGCTTTCCTTTGTCTTTTCTTACATGATAGATTCAAAAGGCATCCTACTTAAAAACTAATAAAATAATCTGGCCAACATTTAAGGGAAGATTACAAGATTTTAGGGCAGAATGATTGGAGGAGAGTAGCAGCTGAGGAAGAAAAGACTTCAACAGGAGTGTTAATAAAAAGGTAAATAAAAACATGCAACAACTTCACTCTAGGCAATAGCTATGCCTAGACAATAAAGAAACAACAGTAAATCTTGTGGTAACATGTTACCACTTGTCAGATGAACATAAAAAATTGACTCCATGAGTGCTCTTAGCCCATTGCAAATGAGTGAAGCATGTTAACCAAAATAAATAACCTCTAGCAAGGTTTTGGAGATGAGCAGCTGGAGTGATAACATCTTACTCTAGGTCGACTTCAACTACAACACATTTGATGGCAGCCTCCACTGTGCAGAGAATCAGCCATCAAAGAGTAGCTCATTACACTGTGGTGCTATGATGTAAGTAGTCACACCAGTGTACTGCAGGCAGCTGCAGCAATAAACCTTCCCTGACACTTATAAATTCTATATGATTTATGTATTTGGGGGTGTAAAGTATAATTTGCATGACGTATTTAGAAAGCTTTAATTAATTTTGTGATTGATGCTCTAAAACTACTGAGTGAAGTTAAGACTTTTTAAAATTGTTAAATTATATTTGGGAATTAACACAAGCAGGGCTGAGTAATCACCACTTCATGTTCATGTATAGCTCATTCAGTTCAATTAAGTTCTGGTATATAATGAAGAAGAGAAAGCAGCCAAACAAAATACTATTGCAAGAGTCTGGGTGACAACTAGTACAGCTTACAAAACAGTAAGAAAAATAGTAGGTTGTCTTTAATCCATTACAAGAAAACAAGTCTGAGAATTATTAAGAAGGCAGGATATATACTGTGCATGGTAGAATTATCTCATGCTCAGAGTGATGAAATATTTTGTGAACTATCCTTAGAAGACATTCCATCCTGCCCAGCAATACAGTTACAGGTTCCTGTTTAACTCTATATCATACAGATGCACAAATATTTTAAGAGAGAAGAGAAAGAATACCATAACCAGTTGAAATGCTATGGAGAATTACAAGCAGACTCAAATGCAGGATATCTTGACCACTCCTTGTTGTAGGGAATACCTGGAATGTTTCCTCTTGGAGAAGAGGCCAAAAGTATTCCTTGTATCTCTTCTGGTTTTACCTTACTAACTACCAGTACGGTAGGAGAGAATCAGTGAAAAAATAATAACAATATCACTGGCATCAAGGATTAAAAGAGATCAACTGAACTTTTACAGAAAATATATATATTATTTTTTGCTGTGTCTCACAAGCTGGTTGGTGAGCTTACTTGTAACAAGTCTGAGGAGTGTAATTTAAAAAAGAGGCATTGGTTGATAGACCAACAGTGAATATGAATCCAGATTATCCAAACTCATAAATGCTAATTATTTATATGGAGAAATTTCTGCACAGTCCCTCTCTCTTGGTGTAAAACTCAAGAAAATAAATCAATATATTACTTTTTTTATTTGCCACACACATTCCCACCATTTGTGCCTGCCCTGGTCCCCTTGGTGATGTTGCTTAGTGCCTACTCGCACATAAACCCAACACACATTTCTCTGGAGATTTATTCTCCTCTGTATCTCACCGTGACACCAAGAGTATAAATTGATCCAATTTGCCACCTGTCAGGATTCAGGGACTCAAAAGCAAAGAGCGCTGAGGTATGAAATGGATGGATACTGACTGTGATAAGACAGTTCAGATTATCAGAATTACTTCGTCCCTTAAGGATAATGACTCCAGCAACATCCTATCCTTCAGCAGAGGAACTCAACACATGAATAATTATCACTCTCAGTTCTGCACTGAAGATCTGGTTGTATCTGGATCTTCTCAACTTGTGAGAATCCAGACAATGCCACCCCAGGTAGAGATCTGCAGAATGCCAGTCACATCCTCTTTATGCTGTGACAGAACAAGGCACTGCTTGTTTGCTGAGCGATCAGCAGAGGTGCTGGTACCACGAATCCCCAGTGCCTCTGGTTTCTCTCTTCCCGTGCTGACAGATGCAACTGCTGATCTACCAGTGAGCTCTCCACCTTCAAGAAGTCCACATCAGAGAGACAAAACCTTTTTTACACATCCATCTCTCTCAATTTGCCAGGCACACCAAGAGGAGAGCATGAAGCGGTGCTAACTGACTGGAGAGCAGATGAACACTGTAACATTGTGCTGCTCAGGCAGCACAGTCAATTCCTGCAGCAGACACTCATTTGATCAAAAGTGGTTCTGCTGGCAATTTACTTTTCTTGATCCCACTGAAAAAGAGTTTTAATCTCTGTTTTAAACTTGACTTCTACTTGCTGCCCTGAGGAAAATCAAGGCCAGATAAATGATTTTCAAAGACAAGACAGCTTCTTTTCTTCCAGATTCAGAAAATGATTTTGTCTTGATGAATAACACAGGCTTTAGTCGTTTAACTTAACTCTGAGCTACAAAGAACCTCTGCTCCCTCTGCTCTCTCCAGGTAACCAAGGACACATGCATTTTTAACACACCTGTCTCAAAATGAATTTGCAGGGCAGGCAATCAAAAATCTACCCTGCAACCTGGATAATGAGATATAGACCCATTCGAAACCACTCAACATGCAGCCCCATGCTGTCACTTCTCAGATTCATTTTATTAAAGATGGCCACATTGTAAAGCATTTCTCTGTTGGGGGGGTGGAGGGAAGGGAGAGAAAAGAAGTTCAGCAAAACTAAAACTAGTATTTTTTGTAGCAAAGTGTACTTCCAGAACTTCACAGAAAAAGACCACTGTTATTCCACAGCATCAAAGCACAGATAATTTAAACAGAGAAGAGTTTTCTCTGAATTTGCTGGATCTAACAGCAATATTGTCTTGACACATCTTTTTCTTTCTCATTTCTAATTCCCTCCTTGCATCCGCACACCAAATTTCTCCTCTCCATACTGCAACCACTTGTGCCTTTGCCACCACATCCCAGCGTGTTCGTACATCATTCAACATCTCCACCACTTGGCTCCTAAGCAAGGCAAATAATCCAGCCCCACATCAAAACAAGAGATAGGAGACATCTGAAAACTTCACAGGTTTCTGTAATGGAAGACAGCAAGGTCTTATTGCCAAACAGCAAGGAAAATTAATGAGGCTTTCAAATGCCCAACTGGCAGCGATAGTGTGTTAAAAGTATGTAAAAGAGGGGAAAGGACCATCTGCCTGCCAACTATGAGCACTCTCTGGCTGGTGCTAAAAACTCCACTGATTGCTGGGCTTGAAATTCTGGTATTAAAGTTTAAGAGATGTGTTCAAGACTTTTATGAAATGAATGTGATTTACACCAAAAGACACAGCCAGTGATGCTTCTTATCCTCTCTTACTTTTACTAGACTTTTTCCTCTAAATGGATTTTCTGGATCTTCAACCACCAGTAAAATTTCAGGCTTCTAATAAAGGATTCTTCTTAAATTACAATGAATCATAAAATATGAAAGAGGGGTTGATATGTAATTCCAGATAGCTTGGTCATTGAGCTGAAATAAAAGAAAATGGTGGCCTAATCATCAGGCTGAAGGACGGCAAAGAAAGCCTAAAACAAAGTATTTCCTCTGCAACATTTCAGATTCAGATCTGGAAAAGACAAAAGGAAAGGTTTCTCTAGGATTTGGTGGTAGCTGAGCCTATCTTGAAGATAAGGCACACTTTTGATACAACAATGATTAGTATTTAGTTTGTGAAGCTTTACAATAGTCCCTGCAATTGGCATTACCCCTAACTGAGAGCTGGGAAGACTGAAGCATCTCAGTTACATTTGCACCCATGTATCTCACACACACACACACACACACACACGCCCAGGCAGAGTTTGTAACAGCAATCTGTACTAATAATGCACAAGCCTCCATTCAGAAGCTGTCCTGACTTATCAAGCAAAATCACTTTCCTAGGGCAATGAAATAAACAGGTGTTCACATATCAAAAAAGGGGGTTAGTGGCTTTCCACAGCACAGACTTATATTGTTCCAAGCCTGTAGTGCCACATTTTCAAAGGTATTCAAAGCAACAGATTTATGCAAAGCCCTAAAGATGCACAAGCTGGTTTAACAAAGGACATGCTGAGTATGAGCTGAGCATTAAGTGGTGGCACTGGAAGACCTACATCTCCATAGTAAAACTTGTAGTAGTATTAAACTGCAGTTTATAAGAATGAAGCTTACAGATCACTCACATAAAGTATGGTAGCAACAGAGCCATCTATAAATACTGGAAAAGTGTAAAAATCTTGAAAGAATTAACTGGAGGAATGGGCAAAAAATAAAGGAAAGTTTAGGCTGGTTGTTAGGGTTCACTGCTGGTCAATGATATGCCTTCCCCAGGGAAGCAATAGGTGCTTAGTTATTTAAAGCCATCAGGAAAGAATGCATAGTAGGGAACAATTCCACTGTAGTAAGAGATAAAGTGGATAGGCTGTCAGCCTTTTCCAATTCTAGTTAGTTTATGATTTACTAATAATTCTTCTTTGGGTTAAAAGGTTCAGACCCCCACTATTCTTACTGGTCTCCATAAATGCACATTACCCAACAGACAGAGAGTAAAAGTTCTCCCTGTACAATATGCTATACTGTCACCTTGCAATTACTGAAATATCATGCAGTGAAGCCTTTTCATCACAGAGATTTTACTTGCCAAATGGTGGTGAGGATCACTTTAACTAGACCTCCTTGCACTTTGCAAAACAACAGAGCAGTTGCACCTTGTCTCTCTGAGTCTGAGTGTGCCTGGAAGTTATGCCTGGATGAAGAAAACAGGTTGTGATTAAGATCTACTGAGATACCTGGAGCAATTCCGGGCTCTGGCTACAAACACTGTCTGCATTCCTAGCAGCTGTAATGCGCTTTCAGCTCAGGCTCCAAACTTCAATACACTTTGCATCAGCCCTAGACCAGGTGGACTAAGAGCTCAAGCACATGTCACGAAGCTCCTGGAAGATGACACGACACCAGTAAAAGACAAAGTGAGTAGCTTTATGTACAGACAGAAAAAAAGGTGTGCTAAGAGCTGAAAGTGCTGGAGAAGCCAGTTATTTCAGCAGGTGGCAAGTAGAGACATTTGGAAATGGAAGTTTCCCCATCTGTGGAAAACAAAGAAACTTGTTTTCACTCTAGAATTAAAAGCCTGTGTGGGTTAGCAGAGATGAAGGAAACAATGTCAGGGGAAAGAAATAAAAGGAGGAGGTTTTGCAATGATTCAACTATCAGTCATGAATTGCCATGTTCAAAGGGTAACTCTGGGATTCGGTAGAGAAGCCACGCATAGGAAGGAAAGGAGCAGAGATTGATTATGGACATCTTTTTATTCTCCCTAGTTTTCCGATGCTTATTCTGCATGAAAGGACAGAGCTACTGGTTTAGGAATTCTCTGAAAATCCTATTTCTCTTATGTATCACACATACATAGACAAATTGTTGTCCAGAATGAGCTGGGATCTAGAAATACAAGGATACAGAACTGAAAAAGAACACATGACAAGTTTTACTCCCTGCTCATGTATGATGCTGTTTAAAAGCATAAAATTAAAATGCCTGTAGTAACACATTCCTGGCTTAGCCAGGCCAAGGTGAGGCCTCCCAACTAGGAAGAGCTGCAGGGCACACAAAAGCACCAGATGTTTGCCTGCTGAATGACTAATCATGCCCTCACCCTCAGTAAAGTGTTCGAGTGGCATGAAGAGACACATTCTTGGCTTCATAAGCAGCTAATGTTAACATCCAGGAGAAAATGTCATTAAAAGTCTGTACTTCAGCCCAAGGTTGGACTAGCTGAAAACTCCTTGTTCCCTTACCATCCAACCAGCCCCCAGACAGATGGGGAGGCTTTCTGGTGAAACACAAACAGCTGTATTTACTGGATTAGGTACAATTCTGAGGATGAAAGCAAAGGACAACATCCAAGCACTGCAGTCTGCAAGGACTGAGCAGAGGGAGGGAAGGGCCTTGCCCTGTTGGAAGGGCAGCAATCCCGTCAGCAGCAGCCCAGCCCGCAGCAGATGGGGGCTTGCCCATTTCTGACAATGCAGATGGGAACTGGGAAAAGAACAGAGGTTACAGGGCAAACAGCATGAGAAAGGTTGGAGCTCAGCCCGTTTCCATCCAAAAGAGCCACATAATTTAAAGAGCCTGTAAGAGAGGCAATTCAGCTGCAGTTTGTTCTCACTCTTGGGAGGTTTTCTGACAGAAAAACGACAGAGACCTGCCCTCCTGCATTCAGCAGAACAGATCCACAACCTCTAAGGAGAAGCTAACACAGAAACACTTCCATGCATCAGGAACTCTAGGCTGAGAAACACTATCCTCAAACCCCTGACCAAAGAGGGCAGCCAGAGCAAAAGGCTCTTTCTGAGAAGCAGTGACTGTGATTATTCTTCTCAAACTGGTTTCAACAAACAGCAACACCCCAGAAGTCCTTCTCTCTCTAGCAGGTATCACTCCCCTAGCAGAAGAGGACAAGCACAGGGATCTGTTGTTACATGAGTCCTTCCTGATGGGAACAGGATGCCAACCAAACGTGCTTTAGATTTTTTACTAAAACTACCTGTCAGCCTGCCAAAGGTATTAAATAACAAATCTGCTTATTTTCAACCATGACCACAGTTCAGTGCAGCCAAGTGAAAACAGTCCCTCACAGGTGGACTGCATATAAAGTGCTACACCCAGGCCCTGGAGAGGACACCCTGCCCTTAACGATGAGTATTCCAGCTGTACTGCACAGATGTACAGTCTCTGTTCCAATTTTAAAAATACTGACTTTGGTAGACTCACTAGTTTAAAGGTAAAATATGCTATTGGCTGCAACTTCAATTGTACAACATTGATCTATTCTACCTTCTATTAAAATACAATCTTGGTAGCCATCCATGTCGGATGCAGTAATGAAAACCAACCTGCTTCTACAGACCACAAGCCATTCTAAATGAGAGGAACTGTTAACTGGGCATGCATGAAGGAGTGAAATGAAAAAACTCTGAAACAGTAAAGACATGCACAGTCCTCAAGAACACTTGGTTGAGATTAGAAGACAAGTATATTCTAAACACTGCCTAACCTGAAGACAGTGGAAGGAATTTTAAGACACGCTCTCCCTTTTATGTCAGCGGTCTTTGCATCAGGTCCGTAGCTGGAAGTTCATAGCCAATCCACAGGTTTTTAATTCAGAAGGAACAAATACAGTAACTTCTTGTGTACATTTTAGAGGGATAGTCTATACAGAAAACTCACTCTCGTCATTTCAGAACATGTCAGAGCTGGTGCCAACTAATCAAGCTGATGGAAACTTCAGTGGCTCCTGGATGTACATTTGGGGAAGAGAGAATGGGGAGCATCTTCATTTGCAGCTCACTCCAAAATGAAGTTATCTAGGGAATCATAGGAACATGGAATACAGACAAGAGAGCTTTGGCAACTCCTGAGTAATCTCTTAGTCCTGAAAGGAAGCTCAACAATTAAAGCTAGTGCAAGTCTTAGTGCACTGGAGAGGTCTGGCTTTCAATTTGAATTCTGAGGTTTGGAGGCTCATGGCCAACAGCAGCCACAGAATCAGCAGCTTGTTTCCAGTTCGTGAACTCCATATGCAAGCTGGATTTCCACTTCAGGAAGAGGTAAAGGGAAATAATTCAAGTCACCATGCCTTTAGGGTCTATGTTTTTTTAATTTCTTTTTTTTTTCCACCCAGGCTGGCACATGTCGCTAGGAGCAAAGCCAACACTAGACACTCAATGTGTCAAAGTGACTCACTGCTGATCACTGCTTGTTACTGGGAGCACAGATGTGGAGGAATCTAAGAACTGGAAATGCAAACTTCTTGGATCAAAGGAAGTAAGGGCAGCTAATACCAGCTGTACTGCAAAAAACTGAGGGAATTAAGTTAAAGAGTTAGCAGCAGCTAACTGCTGGGAATCTACTTTTTCTGAAAGCACTGCTCCAGCAGGGCAGGTTTCAGAGATGATGCTGCCAGTTTGAAGTAGAACATCTTGTTTTTAATAGCACATATCTGTCTTTTCTGCTGTTTTGATGTAAGAAAGGGTCATTTCAAATGGAAATCTCCAAATGGGAGCTGTTCCTCAGGCTGATTGTTTCCCATGCATATAACTTTAGAAAAAATTAAAATACATAGCACTTTTCAGGTAATCCTCTAAAACAATCTTTGATTAATTCTTACAACTCTAGAAAATGCTGTCTATCTTCTTTTTTTTTTTCCCCTTAAGCATTATTACTTCAGCAGAGAAACCTGATACTGACTTCCCGTTGTTTGCCCAAGGCATTGAGTGAGCTGGTGGTAGAGATGAGCCTAGAAGTTAAAACTCACCAACTCCCAGGTTTGTATTTAAGCAATCACAGCACATGTCTCTCTTTCTCAGTCAATTCATGTCCCTTTCTAACTGTTACCACGGATCAAAGCAGGTGACATTTATACAGAATTACTTGAATACAACCAATATTAATACTTGCAATTCTATAGCTGGCCCAAATTAAGTGTTCCCAGAGCTTTACAAATCCCAGATACAGATAAAGCCTTACAACATCCCTGTAAAGTACTATTTGCTTTGTAGGGGGGCTGAGTAATGAATGATGGAGTGTGCATGGGACATGTTCATATTCACAAAGCAAGCATGTGACAGGACTTGATGTTAGCTGTGGAGTCCAGGTCATTCCCAGGTGTTTCAAGTGTTGTCTTATGACAGCATGCAGATGGTCTGTATGCCTCATAAAAGGAGCAGGGTTTGGCTACAGAGAGCCAACCCTTGATATGAATGCAAGCAGGTAACTATTGGTCAGTGGGCTGGGTGGTAACCAGTCAGACTCAAATGCAGAGTCTTTTGAATGGCCTTTATAAAGAGCTGTGCAGACCAACAATTTCTCTCTGCTGCATGAAACCTCAATGTAGTGTCATCTCACCATCTCCACATACTGTGACACTCTCTGAGTCTTCAGCCAATGTTCAGCTCAAGAGTCCATTTTGCCCTTCCTTCAGTTCAGTGTTCAGCCAGAAATGTTCTCCATAAGAGGCACAGAGAAGATGTAAGGCTGTGTGTTCTCAGACAACCTCATTAAGGACAGACATCCACATACAGAAATTTTGTAGGGTGAAAGGACCAGTCACAAGAGACTACTGTTTTGTTCTCTAAACAAATTTTGGGGCTGTGTGCAGTGTAACGTACATACCATTTAACCTTTTAACACTGTTAGTTGTAGGTGCCAATAAACTCAACAAGGGAACATTTGAAATCAGTCTCACCTAACTGTAAAATCGATGCTACCTGTCACAGCACAGTAAAATGCTCCAGCTCCAGCTGTTCTGTATGGTTGCACCCCCCACTGCATGAAAACAAACACAATGCTCTCTATGATGCTGCAATCCTGTTAAAACAATTTTCATTAAATGCCTCCAAGAGCTAAAGAGATTGCTATCTGAAAATACAGAGAAAGCATTTAAACCACAAGGTGCTTGGATTTCAGATGGATTCCACTGCTATTTGAGTTAGAGTCAGGCAGAGGTTCCACATGAGTGCCACTGCACAAGTTGCCATCCACAGAGTAACTTCTCATCCCCAAAGAACTTTTGATCTCAAAAACCAAAACAGACTAAATGTACTCTAGTACTCATTCATGGAAAGTTGAGGCAGAGAGCACTCATCAGACATCCTCTTGGAGCTGGTCTAAACTTCCTGTCCCAGCATCATCTGACCTCTGTGTCAATTAGAACTTCCTGCAAAAAGGAAATGATTGCCAACAATCCAGGATGTAAATCTCAATTGCAATAGGTAATTCCCATAAACTCCCTGAGTGGACACTGTATTGCACAGTCACAGCATCTTCTTGTGGTTGAGAAGATTACATGAAGCCACATAAAGGCACTTTGTAGTTACCATTCCACCTCAGGCAGGAGAAGCAACCCTTGCACAGGTAGGCACACCTGTGATAGCTGACATGGCTGTATTAGCACTACCAACATCCAGGTACTTGCTTGGACACTTGACACCTTTGCCGTCAAACTAGAGCCCTCAGGGACATGAAGAAACAGAGAGCTTTTGGAGCTGATGTGCACAGAGAAATAAAACTCTAAACCTAAAGATGCTAAAGAGGTTTTTGTTTAAGTGATGTATTTGTTCCTTGATAGTCCATCATCTGACCAGGTTCAGCTACATCTAAAAGCTCCAGTGAGGAAAAAATAAAACAGCAACAGGACTTCAGTAAGTACATGTGTGAGTGATGATGGTTTTATGAATTTTACCCATCAAAAGACAACTAGGTACCAAGAACTCTTCCCAATAACATGGTATCATGCAGCATCCCATTGCCTCTCCTAGCTCTGATATTCCAAAGTCTCTTCCAAATGCCTATTCCATTCCCTACAATCCTGAAGAAAAGCCAGGAAGAGGCTCAGCACATGTGACATGCTGCACTCTAACAGCAGAAAGGGTGGTTTGGCTGCTGACTCCATAGTAAACCCTTTCTTTTCATTAAGGGTACATCCAAACTGTATTTTACTGGCAGACACGGTCTTCTGCTCAGACTCAAGACAGTCATTTGCAGGCTTTGTTCACCTGCATTCTTAATTGGGGATCTCATTTGACTATGGCCTCTTACCTCTCTTTCCCACATAAGAAACTCCAGCTCAGGAGAGGAAGTGCTTTAAACTCTGGTTAATTAACTCTGCAAGAGAAAGTCAGAGCTCAAAATCTACCCTCCCCTACCAGAAACTCCTTACTCTGCAGTTAAAAAACATGAAGATGCTGACAACTCTTAAACACTCCTCCCACAGGAAATATATTTCTCCCATAACTTCTGGGGCATTACTCCTATACAGTCTCAACATAAAAATATCCTGGGAGACAGTGACACCCACACATACACACACCTTCCCAAAGGCAAGCACATAGGCACTAAGGACAGGCACATGGCTCTGCTGTCGTACCATTCACATAGAGCTTCCAACCTCCCAGATGAGTTGTGCAGTGAAGACAAGGATATGCATTTGGGACTGAATTGTTCTGCTCTGGCACAGCATGTCCAAGAAACTGGACGCCTGCACTTCTCTCCCGCGCTGCCACTGACTGCACACCGCAGTCATAAGTCATTGAACCCCAGCAGCCAAACCTGACAGTGAGGTGCCCTGCTGGAGAGGCATGGTTCTGAGATCCTTAGTGTCTAACTCTCCATGTCTCCCATCTGCTTTGAGCTTTTAGGACCCCTGAGACCAGAAATGCACTACCAGACATCCAAAAATAGAGGCTGTACCTCATTAGCCTGTAGGAAAAGCCATGTCCTCTGCTGTTCTACACAAGTAGAGTACAACCATATACATTTTAGTACAGCTATCTCTATTAATACAACATGGAGGTGTTGCAAAATGGGCCCTAGTCTCTCTCTCTCTGCCTTTCACTTTATCCTTCCCAAAAATGGAAATAAATAATACCCACAAAGCATGGCAAAGCACTTTGTAATTCCCAAATGAAGGATTCTGTAGGTGTGAAGTATTCATAAGATGTATTTATTTTCAAATTGCGAAGAAGCTGGTGCTGTGTTTCCTGGCTGTGTTTTAGCACACCTCTCTGCTGTGCACATCTGAAGCACACATTAGGGAAAGAAATGCTGTGATAATTGACTCCAAATCCCACAATCTATTTGTTCTAGTAATTAAAGAAATATTTACTCAGGAAGCAGGTTTACACAGGACGAATAGCTTCTAAGAACAAATACGATTTAATTATGTGTAAGTGCAAGAAGCATGCTACATATTAAGTAGATTAATTTATGCTCATTAACAATACAGACAAAATTGGTGCTTGGCTATTAATTTTCTATGCTGAAGAAAAGAAATTGTAAAAAAGAGTTCACAGAGTTGTCTGCTTTAGAAGCTTATTTGAGTGTGATCTGTACTTTTTCAGAAAGAACCAGAATAAGTCCTCTGCATAAGGTAACTTCATTTACTCACCACATTTTATAAATAAATTGTATTGTGAATTGTCATAATTGTTCATTTAGTGACACTGAGGATTAAAATACCTTTCTTTTTTAACACTTACCATAAGTATTAATAATACATTTTTCAACAGCACTCAGCCTTACTTTATAAGAAAAAATAATGTACAGGGAGTATTTCAAGGCCCCTCTTTAACATAAAGAATCCATCATATTTCTGCTGTCAAACAAGAAAAAATGCTTGTGGCTGCAGGACTGTCTTTCACTGCTGCCCTCTATGAGCTTAGACAAGAGACTTGACTTCGCTTTGTCTCATCTTCTTCCCTGGTAAAAAATCAATTTGTTCACTTAAGACTCACAAAGGGCAATGCAATGAGTGTGTTATATTACAGCCGGATAAGGCACAAAATAACAATGATGACTGTTTTTGTAAATTCTTCCTGTACTCTGCATGTGCTACTAAATATAGTGGAGCAAGACAGTTCTAATTGATTCTTGTCTTTGTTCTTACAGCTGCCTTTCATTTTCTGCACAAGCTTCCTCTCTTTTCAACATCCTTGAAAGCCAAGAAGAATTTACTGGCATCCCACCACAGTTCAATGTGCTGTTGCCACCTGGTTTTATCCCAACCAGAAAGATGGCTTTTCACATTTGCTCCTGTGTTTGCTAGTAAGCAGAAGACTTCAGTTCTCAAAAAGAGACATTAGCCTACAAGTGAAGTTTTTAGCAGTCTTGATGAAATGGAATATCACTAGCCTTGTGTGTGAAAATTCAGAAATTAATACACTTTAAGGGCATTTCCAGTTCCTACCATGGTTTAGTTCAGCTGAGCATGTGTTCCCCTAAATGATGGAGGTTTGGTTGATGCTATTTGAGCTGGGGAATGGACTAGACAATGTGTTACAGTTCTATGAAAGTTTGGCCACCAATATATTAAATTAGTGTTTGACTTTATCACATGCAGCTCAGTATTTCATTACAATCTTTAAATCTTAGCTTTTAAAAAATACCAAACAGAAATTTAGAAGGATATGGACATAGGAAACACAACTTTTGAACTCCACTGTGAAATGGAGGGGCCAGCAAAATAAAAAGAGCTTTGTAGTACTTCGGAAATTAAGAGCAGACCATTTGTATCAAATAAATGCTGTTGTAGCTGAAACAACCCAGATTGCAGACACATTTGTAGATTTCTGTTTTACAGAGAAGCTGAAGTTTTTGGTGAAAGATCTTCCTACATCAATCTGCTTTGAAGTGCTTCCTACAATCATGATAATCTGTTCCAGAAACTGGTCATAATAGAAAACACTATTTCAATGCAGTCTACAAAGCACAGTTTTAAAAAAGCTTTCAGTTACACCTTAATTGCAAATATCCTACCAAGCCACTCACTTCTACACTGGGGAGAGTTGGCTGCGGTAAGCACACATTTCCTGGTCTGCCTTCTAATCATGTCTATCAAGTCTTTGTGACTGATAGACATGTAAGTTCTGCTATTCAAAACAAATAAAGACGCCTAAATTACACCACTGCATTTTAAAGAGGCACTGTCAGGTTGAAAACGTGGGGCCATCTCCTGCAGCTCTGACTCAGGTAGTATGCCAGTTTTAAAACCAAATATTCATTGGATAAGAACTGCAAAATGTGAACTTTTTGGGGGTTTTTTTTAAGATGAAAAATCAAATTTTAACTTACAAAAATTGAACTTTTCCTACTGATGTCCCTTGCTGCAGGGTCAGGCTCCTGTCTCTTCAACAAATATCTTAGACCATTAGAAGTAAATGCATCAGATTATTTCAAATTCTTTAAACTACTAATTTAAACCCCTGTTTCTATCAGGTAGAAGTCTGCCATGGAAATAATCCTACTGACTCAAGGCTGTTGTGATAACTTCGCTGAAGCACTTCAGTAGTTCATTTGGTCTATTTGTGAAGAGTCTTGCTTGTCTCAAGTTAACTATTCAGAAGTTTGTTTTCTTTCTTTCCTCAGTTAAATCAGTTTGGGAAATGAAAAAGAAAAGCAAGCCTCATTATATTACTTCTGTTTCTAATCAATTACTTCTGCATCTTATGCTCAAACATGCAGAAGCCTAAAATTCAGCAGAAATAGAGATCATGTTGTTTCATGTTTTTGTTTTAATTAAAACTAAAGATGCTTCTCTTGGTGCTGGGTTTTGCAACAGCATAATCTGGCAGACTTAATTTTGGAGAGTGCCTCCAGACCAATACCACTCTGTATGCAATCTGGTTCCATAGGTACAAACTGCATCTTTGATTTTTTGGGCTCGCATTGCAGTCCTCAGCCAAGCACAGCCGCAGCTCTTCACTGAGGCTGCACTCATCTATCTGTGAGTAGAATTGGGCTCTTGAACTTTTCATGGACATCCAAGCCCTCTGAGAGCTTTGAAAATAGATAGCAGAGTAGGCTGCCAGAAAACAAAGGGTTTTCATTAAATGATAATATCTTTCCAAACTAAAAACAGAAATTGTAGTACTTAGGGGAAGATTCTACTCCTCTCTAACCACAGGTATCACAGTTAAGGCTAGTGCAACCCAATCTGATACTACTATAACTTTTGCAAATAATTTAACCGTTTGCCTTGTGTTAGCAAGCAAGAACTCAGGCCAGTAAACTCTCATCCACAGGTCATTTTACTGAAATTAGTAACACACTGAATTTTTACAGATTGCAAAAATGAGTTTGATTTTGCAGGCTCAGATCTTACACTTGCAAGAATGGAATGTCTTCCTCACCAGAAATTTTGCCTGAACTCTGCCCTCAGTTAGTTTAAAGTGTCTCTTTTCACCTTGCCTGCATTGCAATGCTCCTGAATGAGAGTCTGGTTATGCCCAGGCAAAGTGCAGACAGATGTTTTGACATTTCCCTGCAGAGAGTTCCCCTGATCCAACACTGCTCTGATTTACAAGCAGTGCTGCTGCTGCAAGCCCCACCCAACTCCAAGCCATCCTCCTCTGCCAGTAAAAGCCTGCTGTTGCCTTTAACCACTGCAGCCACTCCAGTTCTTCACCAGGCTCCTCATGCCAAGAGATTCCTACACCACTATCCTTTTCTTATGCATTCCAACTTTGCACTCTTTATCCCCTGCTGTCTATCTGCTCAATTCTTCTCTACAACCTCTGCTATTTCAGTTCTCCCAAACCTTTGTAGCTGTCAGTTCTACTGTCTTTGGCCAGTAGCATCCTTAGAAAGTTCAGAGAAGACCAATCAAGCAATAAGGATTGAAAAAACATTGGAAAATCCAGTATCATACTGAAATAAAATAAAATTAAATAAAAATTAAGAGATTACTTGACTGCAGATCAAAGTACTCCCACAGCAAGAAAATGTGATGCTCTTTGGATAAGAGCATAGCAGGGCCAAGAACCTAGCAAATAAGGGGCAGCAAAATTGAAAGAGCTGCTAAATTTTAAACACTTAACCAAGAATTGCAGGATGTTATCTTCCTTCATAAATATTTAAATCAAAATTGGATGTTTGTTTAGAACAATTGTCCAGCTTGAACATGAATTGGCTCGGGGAAGTACTGTGCCTTCAGGGAAGGCAGAAAAAATGACTGGAAGCACCTTTCTGGAGTCCATCATTGTGGGAGGAGGGACCAGATGAGGAAGAACCCCAGGAATCAAAAATAAAATGCAAACTAAAGGGTAAAATGCTAAAAACCCTGTTCATGTGTGTACTCTCACAGGTCAATGAACTCCATTTGAATAAAGACCAAATAACCAAAGACTGCTTGCTGAAAGCACATCGCCCTCAAGTCTGCCCGTGCGTTTTCAATGCAAAATTAAATTTAGACTTGTCAGCCTTGATGTTCTTTGTTTTGATGAAACCAGGAATGAAATATAGCACTGGCAGTAATCTTATCCAGTCATCTTAACCAATTTAGCTTTTTGGATGCCTTAGTGTATGAACTTTGCAGAGAAATTTTTGGCAAAAAAGGATGGCATTGTAACTTCAGCCTTCTTAAAATTAACTCACACCAGCTATTCTCAGTAGTACCATCATTATCTGTGAAACTGTGCTCAAATGAAGAATCAATAAATAAATATGAAGAAGAAATTTAGGGAGAAAATGAAGTGCTATTAGCATTCCAGGAGTATAATAAACTCATATTTCTCTGAGGCAAAACAGTGAAGCCTGGATTTGCAAAGCTACCATAGACAAGGAAGTGTGCAAAACTCATTCCAAATATAAGCTGGTTTAATATTTCAAAGACTCATTAGAGGGAGCACATAGTGTTAGCAAAATCATGGTTTGTATTACTGATGTACAGTCCTAGACAAATACAGAATGTATCTAGTAAATTACTCCCTCGGGAGCAATTTCTGTTGGTTAAGGGGGGGAAATGTTAAATTTTAAAGATGTTAATCACTTGTTTTTGTTTTATTTCAACCTGTATAGATGTATGTCTGGTATGCATATGAAAATGCAAAATACAGGAATAATCCCTAGCTCATCTTGAAAATGTTGGACTGATAGTGCACATGCAAGCAGGGTACTTATTTTCTTGAACCACAGTCACACTAACTTACACTGAACTGTTCAGTTGTGTAAAGGATTTGCACAATAAAGTTACATACTGGCAAGGTTGAGCGTGGAGATAAATGCATAGTCTTTTAAGGCACGAGTTTAGGGCTTTGAGGCAGGAAAGAAACAAGCTGAAACATTTCATTCATAGGATTTAACTACACTTATAGAATTAAGTAATTGAATAACTGTTTTCAGGGCTTGTAACCTTGCCTCTGCCACTAACACACTCTATGGCCTTGAGTCACATAAGACCAGCTTTTCACAGACCTCAAAGTTTAATTTGTACAGATTTCAGTCGCTGGCAACCCTACCTGGTGCCCATCTGCATCATTATTCATTATACCTTTAACAGATGAGCACAAAATTCTCCAGGCCACAGTCCTTTTATGCCTCACTTTCTGTCCCTGATGATTATTACTTCTGACTGCTGAGCATGGACGTTAAAATGGAAATACGGTTAAGTTGTACTATTATATCACTTGATTATCCTCACAAAGCAGGAACTGTGAAATTTTTCATATTATGTGTTACCTCACCTCATCCTTTGTCAGTATTAGAACAGCCCATGGTTACAGTGCATTCCTATTTTGCTCATGCTGAACAAGTATGTATCTTTATCCTACCACAAGCCACTAATGATATTCTTCCCCCTGTTGTCTTTTATTTTAAGTAGGTGGTTACAAGCTGCAATTACAACTAAAAGCTAAGCTCTTTTGGACTGAAGGAGCACATTGGACACAGGCAGAAACTGAGTCTCAGCTTTGTGTTTCTAATGAAAATGCCCTTCATATGTGGAATGGACCCCAAAAAGGTCAGAGAGTGAAATATTAAGTGTTTTACAAATATAGACTGATTGCCCTCTGCAAACCATGTGTTTAAAAATCTCCTCCTGGCAGACAATCTTCTTCAACTAGGAAGGGAGAGCAGAGAAAGAAACATGAGGCAGGGCAGGGGGATCTGCAATCACTCTAACAAACTTCTGAGACCTAGGCGAGTTTTCCTTCCATGTGTTATATATATATATATATACACAGGCCCCTAAACCATCTCCTTCTGCATTCTTGAATTTACTGTATTATCCTGTCAAACCGAGTTATCCAGAGCGAACTTCCTACCCTTTCCTTTCTTGCCTTATTTTTTCCTCCTATCTTTGATGTGCTGTAAATCAGCACCACAGGAGAAAAATAAGCAACCTTTAGCTGAAACAGCAGGCTAAACAACTTCCACGTGGCCAAACAACACAGCAAAGCAATTAAACCTGCCCAACAGGCCATCTGTAGTCAAACTCCTCTTCTCTTAAGAGCCAGAGTATTCCCAGATTTAGTTCCTAATCCTACTCTGAGTTGTGCAGATGGTTTCACAGCACCCACTCAAAACCCCTTTGAAGTTACTATGAATCCACACATCTGGGTAAACTCATTGTCCCTGAATCTGCTGCAAGAATGAGGATGTGGCCAAAGTCTCAAGGAAGTTTGTTTTCTTCACTTTGAGAAAACAGGCAGGATCTGCCTCTTTCCCACAAAACTAGTCATAACTGTCACAGCCATATTTTGGAACCACCAATTTAATCTCTGAGTCAGGACAATTTCATACCACATAAGAAATTTTCATTCTGTTATCCTTTCAAATAAATTTGAAGCTATTTTTTTCATTTTCACTCTACATCAGTAACCTGCACAAGGTTTGCACAAGGTTTGCACTTGAAATGAAAAATACTGCTTTTAAAATGACAAACACTGAACACAGGACATTTGTTACCACTAAAAAAAAAGCACTCTCTGTCTGTGGAGAAGCATAATTCATTCACTGATACATGCACCCACATTTTCTCCAGGGAGTTTCAAAAATTCACATGCACTCCCAGCACTAAATTTTGCATTTCAATCTAGGCATTAGCTATAAAAGATGTGTAAAATCTTATGTAGTCAGACAGAAGCTGTTCCCTATTGGCTACATAATAAGCACCTCAGGTGGCTCCAGGGTATAAAATTATTCCAAAAGGGGTGTGGAAAAAATTACATTTCATAAATTGATTCCAGATCCACCTGTTCCAGGTGCCAGCAAATACATTTTGTTAAAGCCATCTGGTTGTCTTAAAAGCTGACAGTTTTTGAAGACTATAGCACAAACAATCTGCAAAATACACAAACTTCCAAAGCCACAAACCCTTAAAGGAAATGGCTCAGAGATCATCTATGCAGGACAGCTGGACTGCTCTGCAGGACTGCAAGTGGCATCTCTGCTTAACATCTAAGACTATCTGGCATCAGGGTACATTCTCCATAGCACAGAGGCTTCAAGGCTACTGGAGGATGCATTCTGCATCACCAGATGCTCACATAATATTCCCAGTTACAGAATGGGTTTGCCTCATGGGTCTGAAGTTATGATGAAGCTTTGGAGACCAGCACAATATTTGACAGAAATAAAACTTATGACTGAGGTACTTCTCTGCAGGTGGCTATGTCCCAGCTGGTCACATGCTGCTGCATCATGGATAAAGTCAAACCTTTGAAACTGGCACTCTGCAATTTATTTAACTTGCAGCAACAGCCTAATAGGGCGCATGTTATCTAGACTAACAAACCCGTAAGAATTTTGCCTGCTCAACAAAGCCACAGAGGTCAGACACTGCTGCAGTTTGTGTTTATCAGGGTCTGGTTGCACTGGGTGCTGTTTCCCGGAGATGCATTAACAACAATGAGGAACACGCAGCACCTTGTAAGATCCAGCTCCTTCACAGCAGCTTCTAGGAAGAAAATATTCTGTGCTCTCTCTCCACAAATGACACCAATGAAATTACACATATGATTTATAAACTCTACAGGTGTTCACAATTGATTTGGGGATTAAAACCAGTAATCAGCATGTTTACTTATTGTCTGATTTAGAGCTCACTAAAAAGTAAATAAAGACACACCAGTCCTTAACCACCACAGTGCTTTGGTACATATTTAATTATAACCACATGAATAGCCCTGCCACCAATTCAGAGTCATACTTTGTAACTTGGTAACATCCTTCACATGCAAATTACCTCCCTGAGTTATTACATTTAGAAACAAAACAAACTCATTTGGTTTGTAGATACATTTTTGATAACAGTAATATTTCTGGACTATTGCTACTGATATACTCATCTTCAAAAAATCACCTTAAGTGATTTTTTGTGGGCCTTAAAAAACTGTGCTTTATACGAGTTCTGAAGGAGCGGTAACTTTGGGAGTCGTGGCGCTGTAGTCAAGGAGACCCTGCGTGCTGAAAGTCACAGTTGTGCAGTCAGAGCTCTGCTGCACTTTACTCACATGGTTTGAGCCTGGGGTAAGAAATAATGGCTGTCATGCAGTAAATTTTTTTTTGGACAACAATGAGAACAGTGGGGAAATAAATACTGAGGTTAACTGTGCTTGAAGAATAATCTCCAGCAAGCAAAGCACTGTCCACACATTTGCAGGCTCAAAGAGCTGTCAAAGTCTCACACTCAGCTCCCACTGAAACTGATGAAAATTGCCACCATGGACAGAGATGGGATGACTCCTGCTACTGGGCACACTGGACAAGTCAGCAGTCTAAAAGCAAGAGAAACAATCCCTACAATAAAACTGACACAGTGCCTTCATTGAGTTGATTTTTGTTTCCTTAAGTAACAAAACAATAACAAAGAGCTGTTGACTTGATCCTCAGAAGCAACAATGCTCGGGCACAGCCCATTTCAAGGCACAGCAGGGATAGTGCAATACACCATGGTTTGTCTCCTGGACTAAATCTCAAGGATCCAACCCAATATCGTGGCAGTTCACCTTCACAGTATTCAGTCTGTAAAAGGTAAGTCCATCACTTAAGACTGACTTTGTGATTTCAGTGTGATTTGGTACTTACACAGCTGCTACACAACAAACACCGATGAATTTTACCCCTAGAGAACCATTCTGAATTGTCTCCACCACTCTCTGCAGGCAATTAAACTCTCCTTTTTCAGCTTTATACCAGAGTTCTGAAGGAGGTAATTAAATTCCCCTTTTTCAGCTTTATAGCAGAAATGATCTTGTGAGCATAACCTCCAGCAAGGCAAATCCAGTTGAAGCCTTCACACTGGACATCACCTAAACTCCGAAACTCGGCACTACCCCAGCAGTGGAACACCTTTGCATTACAGTGACTGACTCCCACTCCTCAGCACGTCCCCTCTCTTGGGGCCAGTCTGCACCTGCTGCTGCAGCTCTTGTCATGAAGGCAGTGAGCAGCACTTAGGAGACCTAACAAAGCTGGAGTCCAGTGCGTGGCTTTCCAATGACAAACCCTCAGTAAAATTGCCCATGGCTCCTAGTAAAAAATGAACTAAGAAATGCTAATCTAATAATGCAGGCATATAGATAAATGAAAGGTGAAAAGGCTTTTAAATGCATTCTAAAACCAATATTTTATGAGATGGATCAATAAATTTCTCTAGGCCAGAAACAAATGACTTCTCAAAGAAAGTTAAATTTAGAGAAGAAATTGTTTGGTTTTCTCACTACGGAAAACAGTGATGATAATTCCTTGGAGGGCATTTGTACCAACAGCACTCCAAAGCTAGGGCTTCACCATGTTTTCCCCAAAAACAGTACAATAAAAACAGGGTAAGGTTACTGCTGTCAGCCTACTAAATGTGAACAAAACTAGCTTTGCAATCATACAGCATTGTCCTTAATTTCCAGTCGTTCACCAGCATATGGAAGTGATGCAACCACAAAGTCAAACAATTATTTGGTCTTGCATCTTTTAGACAATCAGTTAAGCTCTCCGATGTCTTTAAAAGGAATCACCTGAATATGGGCTACCGGATAACACCCTACATTCCCAGATCCCACCAGCCAGCGCTCGAGACAGGGAGGCGGCAGCGGCAGATCGCTCCCTGGCACTGTTGCATACTGCCCCCTTTTGCCGAACAGCAAGGCAACAGCCCCGGCTGCACACTGAAACTTTGCCTGGCATCTATTTGTTTTCGGGAAGATATATTCATGCAGATGGTCTTATTTAACCCCACTATGTCTGTTCGCATGATTATTCGTGCTGACTAAAATAGAAATCTATTGTTTGAGCCATGTTTAATAACAGAGAGTGCCTGCTCCCCAGGAACTTTCCCTCTTACGGGGCCCTATCACGTGTCAGCTCAAGTCAAGCAGCACTTTTACAACCGACTACAAGGTAAGAAGAAGAGTTTATAGTATGGGGGTATGTTCCCCCAGGTCAGCTGTCGGCCTGGGGAAGAAAGGGCAATCACAGACCAAAGCCATTCTGACTGGGAACTTTTTTAATCTTACTGTAAAGCAACTAAAATTCCATGGCACCACTCGTATCGAGCTTCCCTTGGGCTACCCACATTCCTGCTGAACCCATCCCCGTGCCACTGTTTCCAGTCAATGTGAACTGATCAAGGCCAGCTTGCTAAAAGTCATTTTCTGTGCAGAACCTCATGCCCTGTGCATCTCTCTGTTCAAGCCTTTTGTCCTCGGAGTCGTGCTTTTTCACTTGCTGGAGTTTGCATATTTTCTTCTCCCTGGTTGCCCCAGCTTTTTGCAGGAAGGGAGGGAGGTCACAGAGGGCAGCCACTGCCAATTCCATCAGCCTAACAGGCTGGGGGGGATGAACAAAGCAAATATCTATATTCCAAAGGGTGGGATATCTCTCTCCCCCATGACTTCAGGATTAGCGTGTCCCTGGCAGGGGAGGACAAAAACTTGGCCTCTTTAATGAAAGAAAACAAGATAGAGAGAAAAACAGAGCAACGTGCCTAGACTTCACTGAAAATGCAAAAAGCGTAACATAAAACACAGAGATTCCCCACTATTGCCTAGTGCCAAGTCCCAATCCAATCAGAAAAGTTTTAGTGCAAAAGGAGAAAAGATGAAAGATAGGGATGATTCAAGTGTCTATTTAAAAACTGAATCTCTGTTTAAAATCCAGTTAAACACCAGCAGGATTTTTCTTATCCACTGCCACTTTGTCTTCAGTTATGATCAGTTTTCTACCTTGGGTGCTTACAAATCAAATGTATAATCACAACAGTAGTTTTCCGTAGGAGTAGTTTGTTCCAGCTACCCTCACTCCTCTTCTTTCGCTCACCTGGGATCTCTAGTGATCTCAAGCAGAAGTAAGAATCAAAGCCCATTACAACTCAGTATAGTTGGTTTCTGTTTTGTCCACAGTGCAGTCAGCCTGGGGTCTTAGCCTACCACTGAACCCATCCAGAGGCAAAGACATCAAACCTCTTGCAGCTCAGACTACAATTTAGGAAAAGAAGCATTTTTTGTAATGAGAGGGAGCACTTGCACAACAAAATAAGGAACTTTACTATGGTGGCTCCTAACCGATATATCCATACATAAATAGTTTTAAGATAAAAGAAGTGGGGCGAAGGGGAAATGTAAACCCCAACCAAAACCAGATAAATAAATTAGGGGAAAAAAAAAAAAAAAAACAACCCAACCAAACGACAAAACAGGACCTGGCATCTACCATGTTTGGAGACCTTTTTTTAAGGTCAGGAAATTATCAAAGAGTCTAAACTGAGCCAACAGAGGACAGTGAACCTTTAGGACATAGATGCTTCTCGATACTTAATGCTCCACCTAAAAACCCATGAAGAGACAGGTTCAGGACTGACTCGGCAAGCACACCTTTTGTTTGTTTCCTCTGAGGCTTAACAGTAAGCTGCTCCTGGGCAGCACCAGGAGCAGATGGTAGTGCTGGAAAATATAGCTCCCCAACTTTGGTGTGGATATTTGAGCTGGATCTACAAAGGTTGTTTCTGGAAATCCTACCCCCCATATACTCCCCGTAAGTTTCTAACAATGCGCGGATCTAAGGAGCAGCACAAGGCTCTCCGCTTCCCTCTCCCTCTCCCCTTCGCTTTTGATCTCCATCAGGACGTGAGCTGAAATTTAATGGGCCACCCCTACCACAAAGACAAATTACCATCTGAAAAACAAAAATCATTGATATCCCTTCGTCTAGGCTATCCTGCTTCCCACCACTGCACCCCTTCTCTCCCGCCACAGCTTCCCTCAGCGGGTTTAGGAAGAACTGGGAAGGTGGCGGAGACAGGAGGAAAAAAAACCACCTCCACCGCCACCTCCGAGCTAGCGTGCTCTCCAGCGCTGCCGGACTGCGAACACAGCGACAAAAAATAAGCCCCTTAGGCTCCCCGGCGGTCATGGGGACGGCGCGCCGAGCGCCGGGAACAAACACACCCCCACGCCCCGCAGGTTGCCCCCGGCCCCCATCACCGGGCGCTGCTCCGGGGGCGACGGAGACGCGCAGCAGCCCGGGGGTTCCCACCTCCCCGGATCCCCTTCCCAGCGCCGCCCGCTCCCCCCCCGACCCCGCCAAGTTGGGAAGTTTGCGCGCCCCCGGCCCGTCCCGCCGCCCGCCCCCCGGGCCGCCACCGCGCTGCGCTTACGGGGTGGCCGCCGGGCTCCCGGTGCGGGGCTCACCGGCACATCGCACTCCGGCTGCCGCAGGAGCGGGGGCAGCCGCGGCGCGGCTGGGCTCGGCGGGGCTGGGCTCGGCTCGGCGCGGCTGGGCTCGACTCGGGGCGATAGGAGAGCGGAGCGGCGGCTCTGCCCAGCCCGGCGCTCAGGGAGTGCCGCCTCGGGCCATGCGAGCGGCGGCGGGCAGCGTCTCCGCGGTGCGGCCGGAGTTGGGACCGAAGTCCTCCCGGGCGCTCCGCTGTCTCTTCCAAGCGGCTCCTATCAGCACGGCTTCAACTCTTTCCATCGGAGACCGAGGGGAGGAGGAGAAGGAGGCGGAGGAGGAGGAGGTAGGGAAGGAGGAGGGAGCTAGGGGCTGGCAGCCCCAACTCGCACTGATGTCAACTAATATATTCAAAGTTCAACAGGGCATTTCTCTAGCAAGCGAATCGCCCTCGCCGCCCTCCCCGCTGGTCGCAGCCGGCCTCCCCGGGCCGGTGGGGGTCCCGGGGAGCACAGCGGCGCTCCCCGGCCAGACCCTGCGGAGGGGGCCCGGCGGGGCTGGCCCGGACAGAAGGGGATCGGGGATGGGGGATGGCACACTTTTCAGGCGGGCAGGTTCAAGTGCCGCCGGTGTGGGGAGGGCTGAGGGTGGAGGTGAGGCACCAGACAAGAGCGAAAATAATCCACCGAGCGGCGGAGCGATGTTTGCGTTTAAATCCAGCCTCTTCCCTCCCCGCTGGAAGGGGCAGGGCCGGCTGCGTTGCTGTGGCTGTGATGGGAGAGGGGCGCGGGGAAGCGGCTGCGCTGGGGCCCGGAGTGGCGCCGCGGGGCTCCGGGCTCCCTTGCAGCCCCCGCGGCAGCGGTCACCCGGACACGCCGCCCGGCCGGGGCTTGCGCCGAGCGCGGAGCGGAGCGTAGTCCCCTGCCCGTGACTGAGCCCCTCACTCGGGCCCGGCGCTGCGGCCACGTCTCCCCGATGTCCCCTTGTTTGCCGGAGGCTAGTGGGGTCGAGATGAACCCGGGGAGGGAAGAGGCAGTTTTCTCACGCCGAAGCGCAGACAGCGGCGGAAAATCCGCGACGAGAAGAGTACGCGGCGCGGAGCGCACGGGAGAAGCAGCGCCGTCGCTCCGCGGCCCCGCCGCTGCCCGGGGGCCGCCCGAGGGGAATCGCTGCGAGGCCGGGGGGCTGCATCAAACGTGGTTTTGGGAAGGCTGATGTGCCGCGCTGTCCCCGCGGTGATGCACAGCGCCCGAACGCCGTCAGCGGCAACTGCATAAAGCCATAGGATGGACCCTGCTGACGGACCAGCAGCCCGGCAGTCAAAGGATAAAAGCACATCTGGGCCGGTCTAGTGACATTTTAAAATCGCCAGATAAGAGCCTCAGTTATTTATCAGCTGAATCCCCAGATAGAATGTCCTGCACTGATGCCGTTGCATATGTATGTGTGCATACATAATGAGGCTGGGTTTTTTTCCTTCTGTAAACTGATCCTGTCATTCATGTTGACAGTATGTTATAGCTATATAAAAACAGTGTAATTGTATGATGGCTCATCAGTTCTGTGACAGCCAATTGTGGCGGCAGTGGGTGTGCTCCCAATTCGCATCTCAGAGAAGTAGCTGCATAGATTTGCTGAGATGATGATTATACAACATGTAATTGTTTGCCTGTTCATAATTTCTCGGTTCTTCCTTAACCAAGGAACTATATCACTACATCTGCTCATGCAGTAATGTATTTTTTGATACCTTGAGTGAAACAGTCAATATATTATTTATATGCACAACATTTTTTATCTGCTTTCCATTTTAAAACTCACACTGGAAAGCACAGAACAGGTAAAGAATACAAAACAATTGCAATTTACCTATGTATTCTGTTCAAAACTCAAACTCTGGAAGAAGACTTGAGTCAGACATAGTCTGGAAAGTGCTGAGCAAACTGCCCCATTCACAGTGGCATCACATTTGTGCCTCTTTTTTCCCCCATCTTTCCTAATACTGAAAAAACTCTGGCTGATTTTTTTTTTTTTTTTGGTAATAGTATCTTTTTAGAATATTGTCTTAATTTACATGTGAATAGTAACTGTGTCCCTCCATTTCTTTAATATACAGGATGATATCTTTCAATTTAGTGAATTGAATTCACTAAATTGAATTCACTATTGTCTTCTTTTTTCAGTTTTACTGTAGAGTGAGTCACTTGGTTATCTAAGCCTCAGGATCACCTTATCAAATGCCACACCTTCACATGCAATTTCCAGAAGACAGCTCAACCTTTCCTCATCCTAAGACTTCGAGATGCAGCACCAAGCATTTAAGACTACACAAATGTCTGTCAACATTTAAAGATATAATGGAAAATACTTTTCTATTAAAGAAAAGATTGTTTGTCCTAAAATCTTCTAGCGTTTTCCTGCTACTATTTTGCTGTTTCTCTCACTAGGCTGGGATCAATTCTGTTGGTCATGTGTGTGTATGCATTGCTCAAAGACTTTCTAATAAGACATAAATAAAAGTTTTGCAACGTTTCCATGGACAGTCAGGTCCTGACACCTTAATGCCTTTACACAGCATGGTATCTGGGAAATCATCGGCCAGACAGAGAAACTACTCAAATCCTTTTAGTAAAGGGCTTGTGACGCAAAGCGGTACAATTACAATTCTACAAAAAAGAGAGAAATGTCATGGGAAAAATCAGGGTATCGCATGTGAAGTGATCTGTATCAAACAATTTGTTTCCAGTCTCCAAAGGAGAGGATGTACCGGGCTCCTGTTCCGGGCTTAGCGGAGGCCGAGGTCATGGCAAGACTCCTCACAGCTGCTCACAGAGGTGTTGAACTGTAACCCTGTCCAGAGCCACCGCCGCTGGAGAAAGCCCTTTCCGCCGGGGGAAGAGACGCGGCCGGCTGTGGCTGAGGCCGTGGCTGAGGCTGAGGCCGAGGCTGAGGCTGAGGCTGTGGCTGAGGCTGAGGCTGAGGCTGAGGCCGAGGCTGAGGCTGAGGCTGAGGCTGAGGCTGAGGCTGTGGCCGAGGCTGTGGCCGTGGCTGAGGCTGAGGCTGTGGCCGTGGCTGAGGCCGAGGCTGAGGCTGAGGCTGAGGCCGTGGCTGAGGCTGAGGCTGAGGCTGAGGCTGAGGCTGTGGCCGAGGCTGAGGCTGAGGCTGAGGCCATGGCTGAGGCTGAGGCCGAGGCTGTGGCTGTGGCTGAGGCTGTGGCTGTGGCTGTGGCTGAGGCTGAGGCCGTGGCTGAGGCTGAGGCTGAGGCTGAGGCTGAGGCTGAGGCTGAGGCTGAGGCGGAGCGGGCGCTCAGCGCGGCTGTCACCGCTAGGGGCTGCTGGTGCCTTCCGGAGCGCTGGCCCCGCTCACGCCGCTACGGGCGCGGGGCCGCCGGACCGCGGGGCACCCCGTGAGTCCGTCCGCACGCCGTGAGCCGGGGGCCCGCATGCCGTGTGGGTTCTGCAGCACTCGTGTGAGCAGCCTGCCAGGGCAGCCAGGCCAGCGGCGCGTCTGGCACAGGCGTTCCGGGAACGCTGTAGGGAGAAGGGGCTCCCGCCTGTGCTGCCTTCAAACTCAGCGGCGCAGAGCACGGAGAGGGACGGGGGAGAGTTCAATAGAGCGGAAACACGCTGCAGGGACGAGGGACAGGACTTGGATGGGAGCGCTTTGGGCTACAGGGCAGAGGGAGGCAGGGTAACAGGTATAGCTGGGCTCTGGTGGGGACGGACATGCAAGTGTAGAACAGAGCTCTCTGGGGAAAGAAGAGACCAACCCCAGGCGTTTTATGAGTCGGGTCATCGAAAGGCAGTCCCCCAAATTGCAGCTAGAATGGTATTTTTGCAGCCTAACCAGAGCAGTCTGTCAGCCCACATTTGCACACAGGTCAGTCTGTTTAGGACTGAACTGATTGCATGGACCTGCTTGAGCTTAAACTGTTTTGGGCACTCAGATAAGCTTTCGTGGTAGATGTTTCAGAGGGTGATCTAGAGGAATATCAACATTGGCCTCTTTGTCTCGAGGCTAGGGAACAACATTGACCCACACTTGATGTCTGGACCATGACTCCACACTAGTAGCAGTCCCATTAGAAAATTATTTCTGCTGTAGATACCCAGACCATTTCACATAGGCTGACAGTGCATATAATGGCAAAAATTTTAAATTATGCTGGAATTTAGAGCTGGACACATATGTTCAGACAATCGCTACACCGGCCAACTACATGTTTCTATTTCCCCATAGTACTGTAAGGGAAGAAACAGAGTTGCCATGAAAAAAAAACCTGTGAAAATATATGCAGTAGGCTATCTCTGCTGATTCAAATGCCTGACCCCGAGTGGAGCCCAAATGCCCTTCTAATGCAGTTTCCTCAAATAAGAAAAAATACATTTCTAAACACAGTATCAGCAAATACTCAGAAGCAATGGCATGCAGCAATAGCAATAGTAAGCATTATCTTGAATACTGAGATCTAGATCTGAAGCCAAATGGCAGCTATCCATAAAATATTTAGGTATATGGCTTTTTTCCTGAATTTAAAATAGATTGCTAAATAGCCACAGTTGTGGTTTCCAGGCTCAGTCTGGTGGTGACAGCAACATTTAAATTTTTACTAAAGATAAGTCAAATTTAAATCCATGACACTACCTAAAAGTCAGATGACCTTAATGCAAGAGAATACAAATGAGCTCCCTGGAGAAAAGACACTGTGATGAAACAAATAGAATAATGTATAGGGATGACTCGACACTGTCACCAGAGTGACGGTATTTAACTTCTTTGGAAGGAAATGAAATGAGCTTAAATTGGGACAACTGCTTTATTTTCAGAGAATTGCATCTGAAGCCTGCAGACAAGTGCTATACAGTTGTTTTTCCCCGGATGCCAGGGGCCAATCTTCATATGTCACTCGACATGACAGTCAGCAAGTGTCATCACACTTCATAAAGGTAGGCCTGAGTATTCCCACTGAGTCTCACAAAAGTAGAAAGTTCCCTCTTCGCAAACAAAGACTTGTGAAACACAAAAGCTGTGTTAACACAATGATACACTAGGAGGAAGGGAAAGTTAAACTGAGAGACTTCTTGTTGCCCAGTAAGCATCCATACTGAGGTAAGATATACAGCACCTAGCAGTCACCTATTTGTTGGCAAATAAAAAAGAGCAGTGAAAAATTAGTTTTTTAACAACACCATTAGGAGGTTTAGCACTACATCAAAACTTGTTTTTCCCCTCCTCTAACTCAAGCTTTGAGCCTAGTGACTGTGTTTATTGTATATTACTTTTGCCTTGAGACTGGAAGTGTAAAACCTAGCATCGAACACCTTTATGGTGCTCCTAGACACATATTATCTAAGGGACTGAAAACTTCCTTGGTAAATACAAGTGGGATTTTTATTTTCTTTTCTTTGGGAAGTAGAGGTATCTTTACAATTAGCCTTAACCTTTATTTAAAGACATGTTGTTTAGCACATCAGACATCTCACTAAACACTCTCTAGAAAAAACACATTTTAATGGAAAGTGAATTCAGGACTGTTGACAGCTTATCTACTGACTTCATATCCCACCTTAGGCAATTCAGCTAAAAGATAAGCTCAACACTGCAAGTTCCCATTACAGCCTTTGCAGTATCTTGTCTTATTTTAAATTTCCTTTAAAAAGCTAAATTAAAAAGCTTTACAAGGACCCACTTATACAATGAACTGTCATGTCCAGCAAGCTGAAAAGTCTGAGTCTAAATGTGGGGAGGTTTTGAAAGTATTAATATTCCTTCCTCCACTTGCTTACATGATGACCAATGTCTTGATAATGCAACTTGCAGTATCTGGTTTGGAAAATCAAATTCTCAGTGTAATGGGAATGTGAACATGTTGATAGAACCGAGTATCTGTTCTGCAGATTGTAGTTGTGTTGTAGTATTTGAAACTCATGATCTGGAAAGCCATTCTGAGGATTTAAGAAGTTCACAGCGCTCAGTTAATACAGTGGCCTTCCATACTTGCATGTTTTTAATGTACTTAACTAAAAACTTTACCTACTCAGTCTGTGATATGAAGATGCTTGTAATTAAAATCAAAACAAATTGACTTTCAAATCTCACCCACTTTGGCTGCAGGGCTGTTTAAACTAAAATATCAGGAGAAAAATATTTTGAAAATTAAACTTTTTTTGTATTCTCAATCAAAATAGAAAGTGCTTTCAAACACATATTTTTATCCTTAGGCAGATGCCAACTAGTTTAGATTTCAGCCCTCCATTTTGCAGGTTTTCAGATATTGAAATGGATATTGAAAATAAAGGCTTAGAGCAGAAACTGTAGCGCAGCTTCACCTACAATGGTTGTGATGAAGTCACCAAGTCTTTTATGTCTTAAGAAATAGGCCCATTGGAACTGATGTAGACACATCAATGACTTTTGGGAAAATGTGGTTCCAAATTCATAGTCAGGTTAGCTACAGTTTCACAGGTTGAGACATTTCCCAAGAACAAACCTGAAATGTCACAAAAAGCTCTTCCTGCTATTTTAGGAAAATGTAGCATATTGTAGCCATGTTCCCTCTTGAAGTGCAGTGTCCCTTTTGTGACTTGGCAATGCAATGGAAGGCCCTGCATTAGGGAAAAGTTGAAAGTCTCCCACAGAAAACCCTCTCTGCTGTTTGATTCAGAGAGGCAAGGTGGCTTCTCACCCACACAAAGAGAAGGGTGGTGGAAGAAATTCTGTGATGAAGGAGAATCTTTGGCCTAGGTTGAGAAGTAATATGTTAAACATGAATATTCCTTGCTATTTTATCATTGGTAAACCAGGAAGATGTTTCTCCAGTGTGTAACCTGTTTATGTTAGAGAAAAAAGCTGAAAGAGATAGACACCTTTTTTCTTGCAGTACCTCAGCAAAGGGTTGTGGCATACTGCAAACCTTGCAGTAACAGAAAGCCGAGCACACTGTCACATTAGGCTGCACTTCCTAACCGAGTGCTTGCTTCCCTTCACCAGGACTGTCAGTAAAGGAAAATGATTGCAGCACAGTGGGTTAGTGCACCGAGAGAAGCTTTCTGCTTTGTATTTCCAATAATTAAAACCACTGCAACTTCTTCTCCAAAACACGACATCTTTCCTTCAGCTTGGCCATCTCAACATACAGCGATGGCATCTCAGTTATAAGGCACAACACAATAGCTAGCAAGAGCTCCATAGTGCCTTCTGAAGGTACATGGTGCAGCCACACAGATCAGGGTGGTTAGAACAGACAGGGCCAGCTACTGAGTCAGGTATTGAGTCCCAGGTATTAAGCAGTGCACTGTTATTCTACTCAAATAATCCCAACCACTTCCTTTATGTGTATGTAATGATATATTACTGATTATCTATTTTCCATTTCTTTTCCATGCAAAGTTGCTCATCGGAAAAACCTTTACTAGATTAAAACACATTTGGATATGTATAATCAAAATACAATCTCTCTCTCTCTATTTTAATTAGTGTAACATATACTGCAAAGTATATTATATACTCAGTCTAGTCTAGTGGCCAAAAATATTCCATGAATTCTGGTCAACAACCATCAAGAATTCTATTCCTGCCAGATAAGCTGAAAATTATCACTCGCTGACTAAGCCAATATGTTACTCTGCTGCTATGCCATATGGTCCTGGATGCTGAGACACAACACAACCTCAGCAAGTGACACCCAAACTGGAGGAGTGGAACACTGGAGAGAGCAGGGTTTCCATTCAAAATGACCTCAACAAACCAGAGAAGCAAGCTAGCAGGAACCTCATGAGGTTCAAGAAAGCCAAATGAAGTTGTGCACTGTGGTCACAGGTGCCCCGTGTGCCAGGCCAGCCTGAGGGCTGAGCAAACAGCCCCACAGCTGCAGCTTGGGGCTCACACAACAACAGCTGCTCACAGCCTGGAGAGACTCCAGGGAAGGGCTGCTGAGGCAATGAGGGAACCACAGCACCTGAGGTACAAAGAGAGGCAGAGGCCACTGCCATGCTTAGGCTGGAAACAAGAAGCCCAAGACAGGATGTAGCTACAGTCTTCCACTACCTTAATCCACTGGAAAAGACAGACGTAGACATTTCTCAGGGGGGCACAACAAAAGAAAAAAAGGCAACAGCCACAAGCTGCAACGAGGGAAATACTAATTGGAAAGGGAAAAAAATCATCTCAGTGGGACTAGAGCATCACTGAAACAAGGGCCCAAAGGGGCTGTTCAGTCATCACCCTAGGAGATTTTGAAAACTTCTCAATGCTTGGAGCAATTTGATCTGATTTTGAAGCTAGTCCTGCTTTGAGCAGAAGCTTGGTATACAGAACTCCAGATGTGCCTTCCAACCTCAAGTTTTCTACGAAAGCATCTCATAAAATGCAGTTCCATAAGATACTAAGTATCATTTCCACCAGCCCTAAAAGGTGCTCAAGTCTTGTCAGGGGTCAAGAGAAATGGCTTATTATAGCAGTGACCTAACTAAATCTTAGCTCTGATTTGATTTGGTATATAATCAGGTTAAGTGTGATCAATTATTAGATTGCCAACATATTATATTCAGATTATTGTAACACAATGAAATATACAAACCTTGACTCCGCTCTCCTTTTCTTCAAAAATGTGAGATTCAGCAGTGGTAATGGAGGAAGAAAAGACAAAAGATAGAAACTGTTCTGCCCGGAACAATGAGTGGAACTGCTACATTTCATGTAAATATTATCATGGATCTATGATACAATCATTTCTGCAGTCAACAGGCTCATAATATTCCTTCCTCATCAAAACATATAGGGTGACTCATACAAGTAAAGGGTTGTAGGCATGCAAATTAATTTGTAGTAAGATGGTTAAAGTTCTAAATCATGTATTAAATTACTTCTATTGTACAAGTTTAACTTCATTTTCCAAGCTAGTCACATGCAACAGAGATGCAGTAATGTAGGTATTCCAGCTACAGAATGATTAGCTGTCGGTGCCTTCTAAAACTAGATTTGTAAGTCAGATCATTGGAAAGATCAGTGGTTTGTTTCCTGGATGTCATGAGACCAGAGAGGTGGAATATTGGCAGAAGATTAGGTTTATTTTTGTGTATGTGTTTGAAATATTTAAACAGATCAGGATAGAAATCAACTTACAGGGTTATAAACCCTGATCTTGCAAAGCAAAAAAGTCATAAGCAAACCCATCTCAGGTGTACTAGGAGCACAAATATAGATTTATCCTTGAACAGACGCCCGAAGTCCCATTACAGTTCAGGGAAGGACGGTGACATTCAAGCACTTGGTTAGACAGGCATATGCTTAAATTCCTAATGATCTGAGGTATTTTTACTTGTACATCCTTGAGTATAAAACAGGGAGCTTCCACCATCTTTTTTAATATTGCAGGCATTTCTGCATCTCTTTGTTTCTACATAGAGCTATACTGCTGGCATTTTTGATTTTGCCACACAAGTAGCATTCCAATATGAGTTCTCAGCTTGGTCTGATTAAATCAGAGAAATTAGCCACCAGTTTCTGTAGGGGCCAGATTTGGCTACAAACATTTATTCTAATGAATAAATACCTTTAGACACTTAAGATGCTTTGGTTGAAATCTAGCAACTTCTGAACAGTCTGATTGGGACCAGTATATAAGCAGTCAGACTGAGAAGCCAGTCAGTACCTTTGTCTCCCTCAGGAGCTTTTTCCTTTACTGTTTGTAGGCTTACCTGTTAATGCTCATCACAGTTACGGGCTCTGACTCAAGAGCTGTCATTAATCACTGCCTAAGAACACTGCATCAGGTAAGCAAAGGCATCAGATGCTGAGCTGAAGGAGCAGTACTCACTTCCAACTGTCATTTGCTCCTGACATAACAAGGGAAAAGATTATCCAACCTAAGCACCAATAATTTTCCACTCCATGATTTGAAACGTGCTTTGGAAATTGGTGCCACATTGCTACAAATGATGGCACTGAGGGTTCATGAGGTGCAGTGGTCAGCACTGAAACACCATCCTCTACCTCACTGCATGTCCTGCTTTACACCCACTGCTACTTACTCAGAGGTGATCAGCTAATGAGCCTCAGTAACAATGTTAGAATTTAGATTCTCTCAGCTCCCAAGTCTGAAAGCTCGGCCTGAATAACCACATCTTTTGACAGAGCCAGACACATTTTATGAGAGTTCAAATTCAATTTAATCCAGATTTTCACCTGTGTTCCATCCCTAACTCTTCCTCTGAACAGCAAGAAGAAGCCAGGCAAGATCTTTGCATAGGTGTTCAAGTATTTAGCAGTTCAATTTCCAGGCAAATGCAGCAGTTCTCAAATTCCCATCTACTAAGACCACTTCTGCCAGAGTACTAAAACATCTGTCAGTCTCAGGGCTCTGATGTTTTGCTGCTGCTTGGAGCTCAGGTCAATTCATTTAAGATTTCCAAAAGTTTTTTCAGTTTGTTTTTGGGGTTTTTTTTTATTTTTTTCCCCCTTGTCCTGAAGCTTAGTGGTTTTATTTTGAGTTTCGTTTTTTGTTTGTTTGGTTTGGGTTTGGGTTTTTGTTTTTTGGGTTTTTTTGACCAGCTAGACTCTGAAATCAGAATATTTCTTTGAGCTGTTTCTATATCAGATATCTCTGGCAAAAATCCAGCTATAAGCAAACTTTCAGCTGCTGCTGAAAACAAGAGGGCAACAAACAAGAGGAGAGAATCAACACACTGACTGACCTGGAGAGAAAATTATATGTCTGCATGCAAGAGAAAAAAAAGTACCCAGTAACAAGTGTAAATTCCCAACACTTCTGCCAAGAGAATGCTGAATGACAGGGTGCAGCAAAGCAGATGCACACCTCCTGTTGAAGGAAGCTCAGTTTCATATTGTTGCCAATAGTCACTCTAATTTTGCTTAACTATTTTTATGGCAACTCCAGTGTATGTTAGAAAGTATTGAGGAAAAGGCTGTGACACTGGAAAGAAAAACAGAATCCATGAAAGATCTGAGGTGCAGATTGTGATGATACAGTATTTGAAAAATCAGTAAATTCATGCATTACTGTTCATATTTGCCATGTGGTTTCAGCAAGAGATAATATTCTTCCCACACAATGTTCAAACTGTTCATTAGTGGATCTTGCAGCAACTGCTGTTTTGCAGCCAAGGAGTGACTGCACTTTAGTGGCAGGCAAAGGATCCCAACAGCTCCCAAAGTGCTAAGGCATTTTGCTATGTGGAGTTTAAAGTATATAAAGAAATATGTTTCTAATTTATTACCTTTTACACAGATGCATGCTTTATGGGAAAAGCTTGATAGAACTAATGCAAATTTCACTTTAAGGCTCCCCCAGGAATTCTTTAAGGTCAATTTGTAGTCTGTATATTTTGAAGACCCCCATATTACTGCCAAACTGGGAATGGCAGCAGGACAGCTGGTATGAATGGCACCCTTCTTCCTATATTCCCATATTGTAACTTTTCTAAACTGATATGTGAGTTGCCAAAGGATTCCATGTCCTGCTTATTCTTTGCTGTGCTGATACACTGGCACATCCAGAGGTGATTTTTCATGTGTCATCAGAAATGTTACAAGACCAGATTGGTTTTGTAAATACAAGAGATTACTGAAGTGATGGAGGATTCCTGTCTCCTATGCATACAAAAATAAAAAGGCAGGGCAGGAGAGAGAGAACAAAGCACTATGTACCAGATGAAAGAGCAGGAAACCTGAATTAATTTGTGGAAGCAATAACGTTTTTGTCAGTTATTCCTCCTTCCTGAAGGATGGAACCTCACTGATTGAAAGATGCTCAGGTCAGATATGCTTTCCACTGCCAGGAGATAAGTTGGCATAGGCCTTGCAAAATCCAAAATCACGTCCCTTTCACTTCCCCTGTTGTTTTCCAGGGCTGCACTCAGCCTAGAGTACAGGAATTGTCATATGTTATCAACTTGGCAATCTGTTCAGATCAGTATCCTCTCTAATTGTAGTCTAAGAGGGCAGTGACATAATCTGGTACTTTTTTTCCTGCTTTAAATCTCAAGTTAATCTCTTGAGAGACTCAATACTTCTCTGGAGCACATGCTTTAAAATCTGTCTGAAATCTGACATAAATAATGCCAAAGCTGGGCAATCTTACTATAACATAACTGACCAAACCCTCTTCAATCTTTTTAAGGTATTGGCATCAGTGGCTTCCTGTGACAGTATGTTCCATGCTCAGCAAAAGTGCTTATTTTTATCAGATGCTTCCTTTTGCGGAATTCTCTGCTGTTTAATTTCTCACTCAGTTGTGCAGTAGCTTCCAGCCCATTGCCAGGGCCCTGAGTGCACTTTTAGATCTGGATGCCCTGATCGGCCCTGGAGCCCTCAGTTCTTGCCCATGAGGATGAAAGAGCACTGGTCTCCTGCTCCCCACAGCTCTTTCCATGGGTCCTACTGAGCTGATCCAGGGATCTCCTCAGTGCCTGGAGCTGGAGCTGCCCCACATTCCCCCCTGCTCTGATCCTTGGAAAGGGATGTCCTGCCACCTTCAGAAACCAGGGAGCTGCCCGTTCTAATGGCTTCCTCTGAAGCAGCAAAACAAAGTTTCTCTTTTCCTTCCCATCCCCAAATATTTGTTATGAATTCACAGAGAAGCCTACTACAGTAACATGCCCCAGCCCCCAGCAGCTGGCAGCTCCTCAGCACTGACTGCTACCCTGAGGGGGACATTCCCAGAGGCCGCCCTGCCAAGCAGGGCCAGTGCCCTCAGCACCTCTGGGTGCTCCCTTCAGACCTCCCAGCAGCACTTCCCCAAAACCATTCTGTCCCTTCACAACTGATGAAAACACCTCTGGGTCAGGCAAGCAGTGACAGGGACCCGATGGCCACCCGGAGACCTCCTGCCACATTCAGGAGGGACAGTCTAAAGCCTCCCCCAAAAAACCCAGGAGACCCTTTCATAGGTTCTCTAAATCAGTTAAGCCTCCCCCAAAAAACCCAGGAGACCCTTTCCTAGGTTCTCTAAATCAGTTATAAATGAGCATGTGGAGCTCTGAACACCATGATCTGCCATCCCCCCAAAGATGACAGACGCCGTGCCTCCAGCCTTACCTCCTCCTGGGTGCCAGCCACCGGAGAGCTCCTGAGATGGCAGCAGGACCCGGCTCCGCCTGCCTGCACGCCCGGCATCGTCAGGGCACCGCACGGGCCCCGAGGGAAGGGGAATGCGAGTACGGCTGTCCGGGGAGCAGCATCGCCCCGGGAGCGCCCCAGGGTCTGCGGCCGGACTGCGCTGCCTCCCAGGCGACTCCTCCTGAGGGGCGACTGGCTCCTCCTGAGGGGCGACTCCTCCTGAGGGGCGATTCCTCCTGAGGGGCGACTCCTCCTGAGGGGCGACTCCTCCTGTGCGGCATCTCCGGCCAGGTCTGCTCATCCCGTCTGTGGGCCAGCACAGACAACAGCATCTCTAAGTCCTTCCCTTCAAAATTTAGCAATTTAGCCGCATTTTGGCTAAGATACCTAAGGACTTGGGCTTGTCCTTCACGCAGAAGAGGTGCATGGCTTTTGCTCTCCAAAGCCCAGGTATGGTCTCAAATGGTGGCACATCATGTCTTCACTGAAGGTTTATGTGGGGCAGAATGGTAAAAATTGATTTATTTTACTCAGGGAACAGACCCACAGAGGGAGGGAGATTTTCATGTCACAAGATATGAATCCAGCCCTTCCCAGTCATCACTAAAGCCATAGCCACCAGCTCATCCTCACTCTTTGGCGACAGCTCTCTAGCTGAATGTGTTTTCTCTGGTCTAATCCACTACTTTGTGCTCTGTGCCGAGGTTGTCAGCTCATTGTAACAGCTCCAGTTCAGGTTTTGTTCTCTTTTCAAATAACAGTGAAACAAATTCATCTGTGAGCTATGGATTAATAGCTGGCATGGATTTGGGCCAAAGTACTTGAATGCATTCATGAAATTTCATTTCATCCCTGGTGTCTTTTCCTCAAGAATAATTTAAATTTTCAATTCTTTCTTTTATCTTAGTTGTGTTTCACTTGCTTGTAAATACACATAATACATCCTGATTTTGTTTGCATGTTGTTTGTCTTTCTTGGGAAAATAGATAAATAATTAATTGGTGAATATGAGGCAAACTGGTGTTGGAGTTATGCCAGATCTAACCTTGGGTCTTCTCTGTTTCTTTATTGTCTTTGAGGGAAAGAGAAATGAAACAAAGAAACAAGAACGCTTAAAGCATGTGATAAATTAGTAGCTGTAAATAAGAGCATTAAGGAAAACTTCCTTTCCAAGAGCATCTTGGTCTTATTTGATACAGTACTGTTGTCAGGTGTATTTGGGTTGTTTTGAATGGAGAATGATAAACAAATGTTGTTTGTATGATAATTAAATGCAGTTGTCTACAACTACCAGTCAGGATCAAGTTCAGAAATTTCAGCAGCAGAAGCACAAATTCCTAAACTGAAGGAGGAACTCCTTCATCTAGAAATGAGTAACAGGCTATTACAATCTCTGCAGCCAGCTGTAGAAGGGAAACATTCAGTACACTGCAATTATGCCATGCATCATAACCTCTACAGTTATGAGCAGAGTAAATGTAGATTGATCATTATTAACTTCCAATTTTTCTGAAGAATAAGCCTAAGTACCTCACATAAAAGAAAATAAACTCATTAGAAGATGACGAAATACGAAAAAAGTCTAGGTTTCTTTTTTTTCTTAAGTAGGTCTCCTCTACTATGTCATTGTGGAACCTTGGTTAGCACTGCCTGGAAAATGGGCAGTTAAGGAGACCTTGTTTTCTATAGAATAGCCTGAAATTGCAGGGAAAAAAGAAAATATTTTGATTCCTAAACATAGCTGCTCTGCCTCCTGGGAACTGCAGTCCAGGTATTGCAAAATTATATTCTTCACTGTAGGTTAGGTTCCCTGTAATGAATAAGTAGATCAACATGCCCTCCTCTTCCACTTTATTTGTACAGGGAAATGGTGCATCACAGCATCACAACACAATGAAGGGATAACACAGCCTAAAGAGAACACTATAAAGCAATCAGAGTAAATACAAGAAGGACCCAGTAATGTTACAAAATAGTAATAGTAGGATTATTATCACTGTGTCAGCTGCATTTCTCTGCAGAGAACAAGCACCACTGACCAGAAGTATTTTTAATTAAAACACTTCTATCAAAAGCTCAGCTCTTCACCGAAACCAGACTAGAATTGTACAGTTTTTGGTCAGATTTCCTGTTGACAAATTGAGCAGACACTGCTTCTGCCTGTTTCTTTTTCAGCCCCCTGTGAATATGAATATGAGGGCTGAGGTGTCTTTATGATCATGATCATGCCTTCTAGCAGAGATTGCTTCTCCAAAAGCTTGATGGAAACAACCCTCTGAGAGAGAAAGGAAGCAATTTTTTCCTCAGAAAAACTCTGTAGGAGAAAACAGCCTTCTCTAGATTCTGGCACAGTAAATATCTTCTAGCAGGCATACAGAAAAAGGCATTCCTGACTCTTTTCTGACACACAATTCCCATCTTGAATAGGCATTCTGAAGGGAGTGGGGCTTTGTGGGGGCTGTTGTTTCTGGAGAATTCAGTGGAACCCAGTATATTGTGTTAGCTGTCCCAGAAACTGGCATTTTACTGAAAATGAAGAAACAATAATGAATCAAATCTACTGGAAACAGCAATGTGCTAGGAGAAAGAAATGTAATCCAGTAATGCTAATGCTAGCCTATAGTTTTGCAGACTTCAGTGTCCTGGTATGCCACAGATTTCCTACACCCATCTTTTAAACCTGTAACTTCTTAGGGATTAACACCTTCTGATGCTGGTTTTATCAGTAATAGAAACACTTTCAAATAGTTCTGGGTCCAAAATTAGAATGTACAATAGTCTTTTTAGAAGTCTAGATAAGTGCAATGCTCCTAGATTGTAGATTCCTGCATCACTGGGTTTTTTTGTTTGTTTGTTTTTTTGGTTTTTTTTTAATTTGATAGGATGAGTGAATCTAAAGTGTGTTCACGTCCAGTTTTAAAAATTTAAACACGATTCGGGATTTTGAATGCAGGATCATTCAGCTTACTTAATGTCCAGCAACAAGGCCTGGGATCCTGGCTGGCTAATCAAAACCCTTACTTTAAAAAAAGCTAAAAAGTAAAAGATGCAGAAAAAATAGATAGGAGAGACAAAAGATCCAGTAGAAAGAGCCACGGGACAGGCACTGATCTCTCCTCTCTGGTGATTGGTGACAGGAACTGAGGGAATGGCATGGAACTGTGTCCAGGAAGGTTTAGGTTTGGTATCAGGAAAAAGTTCTTCACCCAGAGAATGGTTGGGCACTGAAACAGGCTTCCCAGGGCAGTGGTGACCACACCAATCCTGGCAGAGTTCAAGAAGTGTTTGGACAATGTTCTCAGGAACATGGTGTGACTCTTGGGGTGTCCTGTGCAGGGCCAGAAGTTGGACTTTGATGATCCTTGTGGGTCCCTTCCAGCTCAGGATATTCTATGATCCAGCAATTCACTGAACAGGAACTCAGCGCTTGTTTGGGTTTTGGCCAAAGGTGGCAAAAGCCGTGAGTCACCAAGGGCTTCCTCCAGAGCCTGATCTGCTCCAGCAGTGCTCTGGTGTAATTCAGCACACAGGTGATGCAGGAAGTAGCCATTAAAAAATGTCTCACTTTCCTTTCATGACCCTCTTAATTCTTCTTCTGTCTTGTTTTTTTAATGGCCCTTCTGAAGGTTTGAATAGCTGATCCCTCTATTGGAAGTAAACAGATGTGAGGTTAATGCAGCACATTCTTTTCTAGTTGTGTTTTCCTTACCACAAATTATTTTAGCAGTGCAATTAGGCTTTTTTGTTTGGATTAATCCAAGCCTTTTCCTGCTTTTTATAGACAAATCATTGTTACCTTAAGCAACTTAGCATATTGAGCACATGAAATAGTCACAATCATCTTTTTCATCTATGTTTGTATAGCAGCTAGTGAAATAGAGCCATGCTCCTGGTGCTGGTGTCTCTGCAGAGCTATAACAATGTAAATAATTAATAATAACTGTCGTTCAACACTTGAATAGGAGTCTGTTGTTTGTAAACAAAGAACATTTCTTTTCCCTGCATTTCTTATTACATAAAACATAAAATTACTCTAAAGGAAGGAAGCTGTCTTACTTTTACACTTGGTGAAATTCCTCAGAACTCCACAACACTTCAAAAGTGAAAGTTCAAATGGATTTGTAAAATTATTTTAAATATTTTTTACTAGCAATCTGGGAAAATAAATGGGATGTTTTTGTTAACAAATTTGTCTGCCAAAGTGCAATTATAAATCAAATACACCTTGTGGTAGTATTGCCAACATGATAAGCAAAAAACAATGAACAGATTTGAAAAGAAGGAAATTTACAGGGGCATCTTACTACAGTATGTTACAATTACAAAAGCAAAACTGTATCAGAAGTCAGCTGTGCTTTTTCCACACAACATGCCTCAAGAAAGGAACATGAATTGACATTGCAGAAAAATTAACTTATTTTGCTGAGTCTCAATATGTCTCTTTGTCGCATGTATTGTAATGTTTAAGTATTAACGGGAAAAGCCAAAAGATTTTGATTAGAGCTGTGGGTTTGTAATTCCAGAAGACTTGAGAGTCATGATTTTCCATTGCATAAGGCATATCATCCCTCTTGTGGTACAAACACTGGGTGTTTTGATTTATGTCATCCAAATATATCTATGTTCCTTATCACAGAATTACATTATATCTATGTGCCAATTAAAAGAAAAGGTCCTTGCCTTTAAAATCCTCCTGTAAGGATTTTATTAAAAATTTAATATTTTACAATATTAAAAGCAAGTTCATTCCCACTTAAAAGTTTGGCATTTATGCATACATAACAAATCAGATACTAATGTGACAGGGAAAGGCACAAACTCAAGGTAAGGAAGGTGGAGGATAAGCTGGTAAGGAGGAATTCATAGATCACACATAGCTGAATATTTCCATTTCTGTCTTTTTCTGATCACCTCAGGACTGAATCAAGAGGAAAATGAGAATAAATATTACCATTATTACTTGCAACACACCAATGTGAAGGTTTTCTAATCAGATCAGAACACTATGGTGCAAGATGTTATCTAGAGAAAAAGGGATTCCTCTTCCAAAGACATGACAGCAGAATAAAAGTGCTTACACCTTAGAGCTCTTGTCTTGAGGCCTGCTAGAAGAACGTGTTTGGTAATTCTTAATTTAAGCAAATTCACTGAATCCCTCATTGCTCATGCTCTCCTCAAAGCAGGCTTTAAGCATAACCTACTCAAGAAAATACTTGGTGTCTCTTTACTTCTGGAGACTGCACACCCAGTGCATCAAGCCCTCACCTACACAGAGGAGCTGCAGCCCAGCTGCAGTGCCAGTAACTCCTTGTTACTTTCAGCATTACAGTACATGGAGCCCTTTTCCGTGGGGCTCAGAGAAGTCATGTGCAAAGTGAGATAAAAGCTTGGGAATTCACAGAGGAATTTACATGGGAATTCACAGAGGGATGGATCTTCTGCCAGTGACAGGCAGAAGCTTTTGGGTACTTGGCCTCTTAGGGAATATTTTGATTGGGAACAGTGTGTCCAGCTGACTTAGAGCAGGGCTTGCAAATCTGGCAACAGGATCGGCCCAGGAATTTGACAAAAATGGGTAATGTGGTTCTCTTTTCTTCACTATCGTAGTAAGACTCCATTTCTAAATGATAAGTAACACCTTGCACTTTCTGTCTTTCCACAGTAACATCACAAACACGTGTCCTGTCATTGTCTCCCCTGCGAGCTGCCCAGATGTTGTGCTTTCATAAACTTGGAGAACTATGGCACACTTCAAATCTGCAGCATTTTTCACTGTCAGCCCGTGTTTCTCAGATCCCATTCACTGCATTGCCTTGCACTTTTAGTGCTACCATTTGCTGGTTGTCATTGGCAAGAACCTTCAGCAGGTGCTCACTTTTCCTGCTGGATAACTGACAAAAGTGAAAAATCCCTGTCCCTTTCAGCTAAGTTCCTTCTACAGCATGTGTGGGGATATGAGCTTGAGGTGACCCTGACAGCTTGCTAAGCCTTGTTCTATTGTTTTATACTAGTTCAGCTGGACAATGCCTTTGTGGAGACTTAGTGCTGTCCCCCTCTTATATTTCACAGACTTCAGTGGCTGTTTTATGACCATGCTATCCTTTCTCTTATTGTTTTTATGTATATTGCTTTTCTTCTGGGTTGCTGCCAAGACACGACTTGTTTAAGAAATAAACCAAACTCAGATCCTGGCTTATGTCACCCTAATAACCTCAGCTCTGTGGTTTTGTCTCTAGGGTGTACAGTTCATGACATCAAGCCACTTCATAAAATTGAACTGGGTTTGATGGCTCATGGATTTTGCTCCAAAACCCCTGAAATTAACTAACTTCCCACTGACTAAAATTGTCTTCAGATTCATCCTTTGAGTTATCTGGGAGTCACTTGGTAAGATCTTATAGTTCCTGTGAAAAGAAAAATGCAATAAGTTTCTTAGCAGATTTCACCAGCAGTTCTCCAAGCACTTTTCTTGCAAGGAAAAGTATCATTATCTCAGTTTTATAGGTCCTCAACACATTTTTGCATAGGCTTGACAGAATGTTTTTGAACACATTCTTGTCTTGTCACTGCTCGTTTCCTCTAAAACAGTTTTCTTAGATAAACAGACATCTGTTAATATTTGGCCATACTTTTTCCCCCACAATCCCTTTCCTTTTTCAGTGTACAGGGTAGAGGGTGCTCAGTAGGTGCATAGATTTTCATATTTTAACTTCCATGATCCATGTGTGTCCCTTGCCTCCCTCCTTGTATGCTTCTCAGACTGTCCTCTGATGTGAGTTATACCTCTGTGTGTTATCATTTAAGAGCTCAAGAGCTTCATGCCTGTGATAAGCTTGTCTTCCCATTACACAGTAGAACAAAACACGATGTCTTTCCACTTCATAGACAGGGAATATATGGTTGAGTTCCCTATTTTGAGTGCACTGTTTAGCAGTCAAAGATCTCCTATTTCAGAATATTCAGCTGTACAGAGCATTAAGTACTTACTGCACTTCTCCTATTCAATTCAGTTTCTCTTATGAGTGCTCAGCATTTCTACAAATCTGTTCAGATACCAAGTTGGATACTCAGAAACAGAGATATGAACATTTAGAGATAATGTGGGGAAATTTTCATTTAAGCAATTTGCCCAATGTTACAGAGGTCACATTGCATTAACGATAAGAACATCTTTTTCCTTTCAGTTATCTCCTGCCTTTAATTATACATCTCCCAACTCTTGCAACAAACAGCTTAGGCAATCTGTGAGGAAAAAATAATTGTGTCATTAAAAACCCCATTCCACAAACTGCGTTCAAGGGAGGCTACTGTGATATTTCAAGCATTCTTTATCTAGCATCTCCTGACTTTTTGAGTGAGTGACTTTGTTCCCTCTGAACAGTTTTGTGTGCATGTGATCTCCTATTTTGTTTTTAAAGCAATCCAGAAAAAAAATATTTTCATTTTGAAGGTGATGTTCCATCTTTGACATCACTAAAATTCCACACTGCCATCTTGGCTGTTGAGACACCATAATTAACTCATAGAAATAGCAAATTGCCATCTGTAGATAAGAGTGTGTTGAGGCACATACTGACTGAGAGCAGAAATCTGGGAATCTAATGGCTCTGGGGGAGGGCATGTCTACAGCTTCTGCTGTCCTGCTAGCTCCTGCCTTGTTCCCTTAAGTTTCATCCACTGAATTTTTAAAATTCAGTTGTGTTTTCTTCATTCAATCCATCATTCAGTCCTAGACTCTGTTCCCTATGTCCTTCTACAGTCACAGACTCCTCATCCACCCATGAGTTTTGCCCACCATCTCTACAGTTTCTCTTAGAGCTGCCCTTCACACTGGTTCCTGATCATGTTTCCTTTCTCATCCTTATCTCCAACAGATTGATCTGAGTTCTGATCTGATTCTGGGAATACTTTTCAGCCTGAGAGCTCCAAAGAGGCCAAAAGCAAAGTCAAATCAGGTGCATGCATATTTCAAGAGAAGAAAATTAGAAAAAAAAAAAATTGTACAGACTTACTGACAATTGCCAGAGCTTTGTGACAGGCAACAGTCAACATTCTTTGAAACAGAATTCAGGTCTCCTAACTTCTATTCTTGGCCTGCAAAACAATCAGGTTCTTATAATATCTATGTTAAATGATTTATTAATTGCTGCACTGGAAGCAAGAGGCAAGACTGTGTATTACTCTGACACTGAGCTCCTTCCATTCCCACTGACTTCTGCAGGAGCTTACCCCCACACCCAAGGGGAGACCCAGGTGAACACCAGGATGCTCCATGTGCAGGAAACCTCGAGGCAGAGAACACCTGAGAGCCATGGTGCTCTCTAGGAAGTGCTGACCTGGTGCCCAGAGGAGTGGGGGCACAGGACATGACAGGCACATCAACAGGCAATTACAGTGACAGTCTCAGTCACTGTGATGAGTTTGTGCTATGTGCAACCAGCTTAAAAACCAGGAGCAAATCAATGTCCTGCACAGTTCCTTCCACAGATCATTCACTTTTTTTTCCTCACTCCCCTCTACTTCTGTTTTTGTGGTGTCCACTATTACTCTGCCTCTTTTCCTTTGGCACTCTACCTATTGCCCTTTCTAGTTTTTTTTTGTTTTCTCTTCAGTATTTTTTCTTTTTGCTTCTTTTTTTCCCTGTTGATCCTCAGCTGTTTTTCCTCCTTTTTCTTACTGAATTTCCTCCCTGACAGCTAGGGATTGTGCCAAAGCCTGCTGAAGTCAATCCATTACATTCAAAGAGTTTAGGATCAAAGTCTTATTTCCGCTTGCTTCTCTGCTTCTTCTACAATCTCTTTTCCTATGCAGCATTCTCTGTGGTGTTTTCCTTCTAAAAGATGGGTTACTGCAATATGCAGGGAAGGAAGAAGGTTTATAGAGAAAATCCTAAGGACCTAGTAAATTCCTTACAGGATTGCTAAATTGCTACTCTGAGTGCATAACTGCAGAAAGCCAAGGGATTTGATCATAAGATTTGGGGAGTTTTTCATGCTTGCTTTATCACAGCACAGATTCTTTCACATGGCTCTGAGTAGTGGTCTTTACAAAGACAAGGTCTTCCAGGAAGAAAATCCCTCATTAAACCTTGCCATATTACATGTTGTAGCTGCTGACTGCATAGTCATACACTTAATTTAGTCTGTTGATCTTAAGCTCAAACAGGCAGTATTTAATCACACAAACTAATTCCAGGAAACCTAAAAATGGACAGGAAACCCCAGTATTGACTGGATATTCACTAAGATTAAATCATGTAAATCCACACAAGGTATCTGTAATACATACCATGTATACATGTGTGCATGTGTGTGTGTACAAGTGTGTAAAAAAGTAGATGCAAAGTTATCTATCTATGAATGGAGAGGGAAAAGTACTGAATATGTATATATTGGATGTATTGGTTATATTCTCAAAGGATAAACGTATGAAAATATTTTAGTAGAACATAGTCTGCAGTAAATATGTGCTGATGGTTGACTGTTAATACATTTTTGGACATAAAATGAAGACAGATGCACAGCTACTGTGAATGGATACAGCTCCACTAAATACTGAGGCCAGTAGTGCAAACATTGTTTTACACCAAACAGGATTTTGATTGTATTTTTATAGTCCTGTCTTTATATTTGGTCCTTCATTTGGATTAATATTTTGTGCACCCAGACCAGAGGCTTAATATCTCTACTTGCAGGAGAAGCCCCACCCAATTCTGTGCTGCTAGCTGCTGGTATGAGGCTACCCCAATGAACATGGCAGAATCAGTCCTGAACTTGCATATTGAAGTCAAACATTTTGCCAGCAGAATAGCAACCTATATTGCTCAAAAATAACCAGACAGGCCCCTGTTAGTAGAGTATGTAGGTCATCACCATCCAGGGGGTATTGGCTAAACTCCACTTATGCACCTATTTTTGATTTATAGGTGGAGACGTCAGCCCCCCTGGATCACATGATGTGTAAATCCTTGTGGTTGTGCAGGGAACCTGTGGTTGAACTCTGCATTGAATTCAGATCTCTGCCCTCTTCACAAGCTCATAGTTCAACACTTTCCTGATGATACAGTAAAGGTAAAGAAGCCTAAATACTTTTAAAAGCCTAAATATTTTTTGCAAATCACTGGAAAACTGTTGACCACAGTACCTGGGGAGCATGCAGCAGTGCAGCAGTCAGTGCACAACAGGTAGACTCGAATGGTTGTTTTAATCTTGTTTAACTATTGTCTTAGCAGGTAACTGTGAGACATAAATTATCAACTACCTGCCAGTAAGGTGCCTGTACTGTAGAAGTTTTTATTTTACTCAGGAACACATTATATTCAGCTTTGGAGACTCAGACAAAGAAATGACAGTGTACTAAACCGTAGGGCCTCTTAAATGTAAAGGGGCATGCAAGCCTCAGACTTTGAGAAAGCAATAAAAACTATAATGGAAAATATCTAGGAGGAAATACTTGGAAAATATCTGTACTCCACTTTTAACTGATTCCTGCAGTATCGACTGTTGTTTTCATCTCATATATAAAGAGCATCTCTCTACCTGTGGTCCAAAAGTCCTTTTATTCTAGAATGAAGGAAACAACAAGCATAAAGTACAAAAGTAAACTTCACATCAAAGCACACTGCATGTGTGTATTTTGTCTTTATTGTGCTGTTCAAGGTCTGTACAAAAAGCCCAGAGGCCTTCTAGGTCTCCAAAATGTAAAAGGATATGATGTTGCAAATGAAGGCCCAGAGTTCTGTGCCGCAGAGAACAACACTACAATGCACTGCCACTGAAGCATTCCAACTACACTCCACCCCAGCTTGCCTCCATACCATTCCCATTGAGGTCAGTGAGCAAACCAGATAAAAAGCACAAAAATGTCACAGGTTGAATAACAGCAGCCTCTTGAGACTCATGATGTATTTCAAAATACCCACTCAGGAAGGGAAGCGAAATCTTGCAACCCAGAAAAGAAAGACTTACAAACGCTCTGGAAAGGAGGTATGGTCAAATGAAATGCGACTGAAAGAAACCAAAAAAACCAAACAATTGGGACATTTAGTGACTACAAGAAAATTGTCTGGGAGGAAATGAGGCGCAGTGCAAAGGACCAAAAATTGCCAAAACTAACCTTGCAGATGCTGCAAAAGCAGGGGAAAAAATCAAGGAGGAAGACACAACTTGGAGGGGAAGATATGGGAGCCATGGCATGGATACTGAAGGAAGAAAAATTGCAAAATTGAGTCATTAGAAGCAAATGGATCAGGATTACATGAGGTGAAATGCAAAGCACCAAAAGATGTCCAAACTAACCTCACAGATGCGTCAAATTCAGGAGAAAAAATTAAGGAGGCAGAGACATCTTTTTGGGAAATATATGAGTAACATGGCATAGATAGTGAAAAAAAATTCTTCTGCAAACTGAGTACTATTATATGGCATGGTATGCCATGAAGTGCTGGGACGTGGACCAAAGGTTTTCCACTTTATCCCCATTAAAATAGCAAGATTTTATTTCCCTTCCCAAAAGGAAATTGTTCAAAACATTTCATGGAACAGTATGGAACTAGAATGTGTGGCCTAAGAAATAATCCTTTATGTAACAGCTGCACCTTTGTATCCATGATTATGGTGTGCTAATGGTATTCTGTGGAACTTGCTAGTTGATGTGTATGGATATGCTGCATCTGCAGGCCTGCTGTCAGATGCTGAGGAGGCTGCAGGAGTGGAAAGCTGCCTTCAGGCTCTCCCCTCTGACAGACATCAGCTGGAGAAAAGCAATGTACAGCTGTGCCTCTTCTCTGTGACCACTCCCACATAAAGTCCTACAGGGGCTGGTCCTGTCTCTTTCTTTTCATCATGTGCTGAAGAGCTGTAGGAAGGTCATGGGGAGCCCAGGGCTATGATACCATCAATCTGTTGATGGCAACCAGCTCCTATGTCTCTTTTCAGCTGATGCAATCTGTGCCACGCACAGATGTCACAAAATGTACAGGAGATAAGCCTGCAGATCAAAATCAGTTGGCTGAAGCTGAACTAAAGAAGGAAGAGATGTTGCTGGAAGGAAGGAAGAGAACTTTGTGTAGTTAAGGCAGTGAGCAGGTCATGCTTCCATTCTGGGCAAATGACAGGTAGTCTTGGGTCCCAGAAGACCCTGTGTTGCCCCTGGATTCCGTATGGCTTGAAATTTTACTTGTATCTTTTTCTGTCTGCTCTGCTATCACTTTTTGTGGTAAAGGTGACTCATTTTACCTTTTGTGAGAAGCCAACAGAGACTTGTTCAGGTTAAAAAGAGAACAAAGAATAAAGCTTGTCAAAAAAAGCAGAAACATAGATGAAATGTGGAAGGTGTAATTCCTTACAGACATACTTACTGTCAGTCCAGTTTTGTATTTTATTCTTGGTAAAAGAGGTGTTTGAATGTAGATAGTCAAGTAAGGATTAGCAGACCCAGTGCAGGCTTTGGAAATGTACATGATCTGAAACAGTCTGGTTTTATAGCCTTGAGCAAATCATATAATCTCTCTGCTACTGTTTTCTGATCTATAATCCAAGGGTAGTAATGCTTTCTTCTCAGTGGTGAATAAATGAATGCTTTCACAGTGTTTTGCAGTGCCACATACAAATATTACAATTACAGAGAAGCAAGCAACATATGATATTAATGTCAAACAGATACAGGGTAAACTTGGGATACTGGAAAGCAGTGCACTGAGATACAACTGTAATGAGTTCATTAGTAATGCACGACTGGATTGATTAAGTAGTTGCCAGTGTGCAAAGCCTTGTCTAGAGCTGATACTTGATATATTATTCTGACCTGCGACAGATGCTCAATGATCTTGTCTCTTAAGTTTTGGCAGTGCTTGTCATGTCAATACAAATTACTGAGCCGAACTGAATGAAAGAAGCTGTAGTTGCCACATGGATACCTTTTCTATATTCTCCTGTATATAAAAACTGCAGCTTCCCAAACTGGATTTTTTATATAACCTTTGAGAAGCTCAGTTTGAAATAGCTTGTCTTCTTTTTTTCTTTCTTCCTGAGAATGTTTCCTCTTGCCATCATGATAAAAATGTACTGCTGTGACAAAACAAGCATGTTCCCATGATTTTATCCTTTCCTATCACAATGGCAGCACATCCTGTATGGTTATGACACGGCACAGAAAATTCTACCACACTGAGGTTACTTTTACATTGCCTGATAATGGTAACTGTGATGTGAAGCATCAGAAAATATAACATTTTTCTACACAAAAGAGTCACAGGAGGACTCAAGCAGTCTTTGAGGATCTGGATATCCAGCTGAGATTAGAGGTCTGGATGTGTCAGGGTAGTTGCATGCAGCATCTTTTCAGCTGTAGGCTGGGGATTTGAAGAAGAACAGCATCTAGAAGAGGTTACCTATTCCTGGAAGTTTTGATAGCTATTTGAACTGGGATTGAACTGGAGATCCAGATCCTTTTACTAGCAGGCTGATTATCACAGTCTGAGAAGTTGGCATCAGCAGTGGTGGTAACTAGTGTAGCCCAGCCATCCGTCCATCCCAGTGCAGTCAGTGAGGACTGTGGGTGAGGAGGCAGTGTGGATAGCATATACATTAGGGGTACAGGTATTTGGCATAAGGGATGTTTTGTTTTGGGTCCTTCAACTGTGAAGTGAAAAGATTCATACTTTTTTCTTCCCTAAGTCTCCCTTCAGTCATCCATCCCTTCTAATCCCAAACTCCTTCTGATGGCTCCAGAGCTGGGCCTCATGTGTGCTTTCACTGGCATTTTAGCAAGAGCTGAGGATTGCTAACCTTGTTTCAAGGCAGGCTAACCGAGGCCTTTTGCAGATGGGAAGCGAGGCATAGCACTGTGAAATGATTTGCTAAAGGTTATCCAGCTGCGACTGAGAAAGTGTGCTGTGATTCTGCTGCAAAAGATGCCACAAAAGTGTAAATGTTAATAGTAATAACCTTCTCTATGTGTATTTCTGCTTTGCAAAATTGTATTTCCACCAGGGGACTTGTTAATGTCAACGTCATTCAGTTTTCATCATCACCACTTGAAGTGATCAGTCAGCTGTGTGGATCTACAAATTGCTCCCTTGCAGCCAGCCTCTTCGTCTATTGCTCGGGTGACAGTCAGCTGTACGGATCAGGCTCGTAGATGCCTTTGATTTTCCTTTGATGTTTCTGAGCCAAGGAAGAATTTAACGCAGCCACTGGGCGGTAGGTGAAGATCCCTTCTGTTTGTGGGAAGCCAATTATAATGTGGCTGACCTGCCTTGACCTGAAGATTACTGGCAGGACATCTGGGATGTCCTTGCGAGGCAGAGCTAGCTCACTGGATGTGCCAGACTCAGGGCATAGACCGATTTGTTCATCTGGATGCAGCAACCATTCCAATACCGTGATTATAATGGAGGCTGCACAAATTGATCCTGGTCAGACTCAGTGTATTTATTTATTTGCTTGCACTTTGGCATCATTGCCGATCTGCGAGGATAAACAGGGTTCACCTTTAGGATTTAATGAGTGGGAACAACTTACAAGGAAAACAGGTCCTAGTTTCCAATCCTCTCTACCAGTTAACTCTCTCTTCCCTTTCATTATTTTTTATTGCCTTATTCACCTCTTATTCCCGACCTAAGATCAGCTAAAGCTTTTAAAACCCCTGACAAACAAGCATCACGACAGAGGCTGTGTGCCAGAAGCCTCTTTGGGGTAAGGCACGCGCCGGGAGAGAGGTGAAGGCACAAAGAACCCCGGACGGGAGGCCAGTGGGACGTGAGAGAAGAGCTGGAACTTTTTAACCTCTGCTGAAGCAAACAGGACGGGGATTTCGGGCAGCATTCCAGTGGGAGTTGTGTGTTTATTTCCCTGCGCGGGACGGCTGCGGGAGCAGCACCGTCCCTCGAGGGATGAGAACCCCGGGCGCGGGCCGGACTACAGCCCCCGTCATGCCGCGGCGCGGGCGGGCGGTGGCGGGGAGCGCGCCTGCGCCGCCAGACGTGGCAGCAGCCGCAGCGGGTCCGGCGCGGGTCCAGCGCGGCGGGTTGACTGTTA